>NC_088388.1:14846333-15151666 GCF_037993035.2 Macaca fascicularis
TCCAGTGGAATTCCAAATGAGGGAGATTTGCAGGCTTGGTTGAATCATCTATACAGTCTTCATAATACCATGAAGAAGTAAAACAATGAGAAAAACATAACATTAATAATCGAAATAGTAGAAATCTAAATAAAGTAATATGATGTTTAAGATATCTCTTGCCTCAATAGCCTATAAATATGGGAAGAGTGACTATCATCTGAATTTCAGGACCCATATATTCTGACAGTTTCAGTAATATGAGGATTTTGAAAATTCTAAAAGACTTTGAGATCATTTCTAATCAAGCATTTAGCTCTTATGTAAGCATTAACTGCAGCCCCAACTTTTGCAACTGATTGACCTGCACATTTTTCTGAGCACTTATTTTCCTTATGTCAGATGTAGGGAATCATGAGATGAACAAGTTTTAGTTCCTGCACTGTAGCAAATGAATTTAGGCAAAGATATGAAAGATGAAAAAACCCAATGATTATAAGACTTTTAGTGTCATGAAACTAATTATTATTTAATCTTGTTATTCTTCACATTGCTTGACTTTAAAATAGGGCAAGTTGGCCAGGCGTGGTGGCTCACACCTGTAATCCCAGCACTTTGGAAGGCTGAGGCAGGCAGATCACGAGGTCGGGAGTTCGAGACCAGCCTGACCAACATGGTGAAACTGTCTCTACTAAAAATGCAAAAAAAAAAAAAAAAAAAAAAAAAAAATTAGCTGGGTGTGGTTGCGTTTGCCTGTAATCCCAGCTACTCAAGAGGCTGAGGCATAAGAATCGCTTGAACCTGGGAGGTGGAAGTTGCAGTGAGCTGAGATTGCACCACTGCACTCCAGCCCAGGCGACAGAGTGAGACTTAGTCTCAAACAAAACAAAACAAAGAAACAAAAAACTGGGCAAGTTATAGTCCATCTCAGAGTGTTTTTAGGACTAATTTCTTCATGTGCTTAGAAAAATGCCTGGCAGATAGAAAATGGTCATTATTATTATTATTGATAAGATGACCATTTTGGTATTTAGAAAACCATTATCAATGCCTATGAAATAACTCCATAAGTCATTCCCTTAAATCTAACAGACTGAATTCTCACAAGTCCTCATCACTTATCATTTCTACATCCTGCTGACTTACAAATACTTCTTCATACCATGGCTTATATCTTTGCTTAATATCAAGGAGGATGGATTCCATAGTAGAGCCAAACTCAATGATACTACGAGTCTCATTTTGGTAGTTATAAGTAAAGCCAGCAACATGCATGGCCACCAATGAACCTTTTGAATCAAACACAGGGGAGCCGGAAGCCCCGAAGAAAAACTCAGTGTCATAGGTAATCACATCGGGGTTGTGAACTATTTCCTCGAAACTGCTTTGAGTATGCATATGGACATACTCTGGACTTTCTGCTTCTTTAGACTGAACATGTTCCTGACATTTCTTTGCTCGCTGACCCTGGGGGATCACAACACAAGCATCAATATGCTTTTTGTCTCCATATGGATGGCCAATAATATGTATCAACCCACTAAGTGGCACAGGAGTAATTCCATTGTATAGTTCCATAGGTACTTGTTGTCCATTTTCCTTCAGTTTCAGGACAGCATAGTCAAGCTCTTCATTATGTATCTCAAACCAAGGTTCAACGAAAAAGTAGTTTGTTTCCTTTCCTTCTGGCTCTTCATAACCAAATGTCACCCTTACACATTGACCAATTATGGCTGCCCACTTACTTGGCTCTATTCCGTCTCCCACAATGTAATCTATTACATGCCGACAAGTTAAAATGAACAATCCTTTAAAAACAAAGCAGGTGGCGCAACCCGTAGTTGCACTGTCCCAGAATAAGTACCCAACTGAGTCACTGCGATGTGCAAGAAGTTTCACTACTTTAATCGAAGAAGAGTTTTTTGTTACTTTCCCAAACCTTACTCTATGCAATTTAAATAATGTTTCCCCATTTTTTACTTTCATTTTTTTCTTGAAGTTTTCCTTGATTTTTTCACTTTCTCTTTTCAGACTGGGGTACTGAGCCACGATTTGTTCTCTCAACACACAGGTGTTTCTTTTCTCTGACTCAGGATTCCAAGAAGCTGCTGCACTGGGGACCATTCTTTTCTCAACCTCAACCTGAAAGTGTTTGCCTTCTAATTCATCGACTGGCTGGGTGCTTTCTAAAATAGAGTCATTGTTTTCAATGAGTTTCCAATCATCATTCTCCAGAAAGGAAAGAAATCTGCCATCCTTGCACAGAGCGTCCTTGATGGTTTCTCCTTTGAAAGCATAAACACAGAGTTTGCACCCTTTTTTGTGAAGCTTCCCACATTTAACAATCCTTCTTTTGTACTTCCCAATTCCAACTGCATGAATGTAAAATTTGACACATTCAGTCGATGCTTTGTCATGCCGGCCAAATACGTGGTTATCTTCCTTCTGCTTACTTTTACTTTGGGAAAACGTAATGACCACATGGCAGCTTTCAGGGAAACAACTGAGGGGCATTCCCAGGTTTATGTACCCTTGGATTCCTTCTGTGCCACGCACAAGCATTTCTTGGCCTTGGTGAGTTTCTATCTCTTTTCTGAGAGCCTGGAGAGTGTTGAGAGCCATATATAAGCTACCATTCTCACTATGTGTGAGCTCATGTTTCATATTTTGGTTTTTCCTGTAGTTTACATCCAAGGTAACAAGTATTATCCTATTTTTGGGCATAGTCTGGTCTTCTGGATTTTTCTTAAGTGAATGGAATTCTTGAGCCTGGGTATTAGTTACGTCTCTTGGGCCTCCTCTAGACTCCATCCTGATTTGAGAAGTACTGGAATTATTCTGTTGCTTTTTAGAGACCTAAAAATAAATGTTAAGATACTTTAAAACTCTGAATGCAACCCTCGTCTTTTGTTTCTCTTTTCAGGTATGCAATTCACAAAATTCCTATGAGAAACTTGGAACTAATCTAAAAGGGCCAGTGAATAGAATTAAATCACTGCTTGACATGGGATCCAAAATGAAAGCTTAGCTTCCTATAACATCTGTTAGATGAACTCTCGATACTACTACACTAGTGTATTTTTCTGAAAAATATGAGGGAAGAAACAAATTTTTTTTCCCAGGTGCCTCTAAAACAGAGATTCTTAAAAGCTCACTAGCGGCCGGGCATGGTGGCTCACGCCTGCAATTCCAGCATTTTGGCAGGCCAAGGCAGGGGGATCACCTGAGGTCAGGAGTTCGAGACCAGCCTGACCAACATGGTGAAATCCCGTCTCCACTAAAAATACAAAAATTAGCCGGGTATGTTGGCATGCGCCTGTAGTCTCAGATACTTGGGAGGCTGAGGCTGAAGAATCGCTTGAACCTGGGAGGTGGAGGTTGCAGTGAGCCAAGATTGAGCCATTGCGCTCTAGCCTGGGCAACAAAAGTTGCTCCATCAACCGCCCCCCCCAAAAAAGTCCACTAGTATTTGAAATAGTTTTATTTCAGGACTTGTTTATTATCTTCAGCTATATAATTTTTATATTTCCTGAGGACAATGATAAATTACAGCAAAAAAATTGTTCTTGAAATACTGAATTCAGCAATAGGCTACCACAATTTATTATAAGCATGACATATTAAACAAAATCATCATTATTTAACTAATCATTTGGTTATAATATAGTTATTTGTGACATAAATACTATGATTCACCCAGCATATAGCATGAAAAGAACTCAAATTATTTTCTCTATTACATCCAGTAATCCCCAAATTTTATAAAATAAGGAGGAACAAACATGACTTATCTGTCCTTTTGATGGATAAACTAAGGCACTGAAAGTTTTTCTTGTAGACGTCTTTTCTAGGGTCACATGATAACCAATAAATAGAGTATCAAAATTGCAATTCCTAATCCAATTATTTTTTCCATTGGACTAGTGTATATATTCTTTTTGGTAAACTTTGCATTTATGATTGTCATTTTTGTAGGGCATTATCTTAAGAAACAGGGGTGAAGGTGGGGAGTGGAATTAAATAAAGAGGATTAATCAAATAGTAGAAACTCGATGAAAAATTAGAGTGTCTGTTTCTTATGTCTAAAAAACACATTTTTCCCAAGTCATATTCATCATGGCATGGGTACCAGCAGATATGGGTCCATATGCCAGCAATGCCCCTTACTGCTACTGGGAATAACAATGCCAGGAATATTGTAAAGATTAAGTGTAGCATCATTGTATGACAATGCCTAGCACAATGACTAGCACATGTTAACATTTGTTTCTCTTCTTTATACTAATATTCCAGATCAAAAATAAATAAATAAAAGGGACTTAAGGTAATACAAATTTCCTTGGGCACACATATGAACTCTCAAAGAGCATCCCTTCAGCCTAAGGCTATCAGAAACATCTTTTCATACACCCTGTTGGAGTACTATGATAAATTTCCTATTTATTAAAGTGATTCTTGGGCAGACATAGACACCTCTGAAAGGGGAAGAGGAATAGGATATAGTAATTAGCTCTGTCATGGAATAGGATAGAGAAAAACATAACTAAGTTTGCCTTAGACTTTTTAGATACTTGGATATTCTAGTTTTCCAGAACCGGGAAAAACAAAACAAAACAAGTTGAGAAATTGTAAGCTGCATACTCAAATGTTTATCATTCTTCAACATTTTTCTTGATAAATTCAAGGAGCATTTTAGACTCAGGAAAAGATACAATTGTTTGATATGATAACAGAGCCCAATCAGTAGAAAAAGGCCCAATTACATGTCATTAAACTTAACTCCAAGTCTTCACTTCATTCCTGTCTTAAGCAACAACTCACTTGCTCCCTCTTCTCCAATAAACAAAGTGAAGATTTGTCAGAATCCTTCCTGACTTCCTAACAAGGTTATGGTAAGAACAAATATATCAAAAAATTGTTTTATAAACTGTATTCAAACGTGGGTTATAATTACAATTGAATAGCTCAGCCACATTTGGAATGGTATATGTTTTCATGCTATGAAATTGCATTAATTTTGGTTTATTACATAGTTTACTGTAACATACTGTATTGAAGTTTTTGTTATTCAAGAAATATTAAAATAGTTTTTCATTAAAGACTGCTTTGATATAGCCAAGATTTGTATTACAACTCCCTTCCCCATGCTACCCCCAAAATAGAAAGGATAAAATAAGTAAGGACAATTTTAGTTATTTAATATTTCCAACACTCCAGGTAATTTCTTGGCAAGAAGAACTATAAAACCCAATGCCAAGGATAGGTAAGTCTAATATTGGTAAACAGGCTTTAGTATACGTGGGTTCTGTATCTATGGGTTCAACCAACTGCAGATTGAAAATATTTTGGGAATAAAAACTAGTGTGCCTGAACTAAACATGCATGACTTTTTTCTTGTCATTATTCCCTAAGCAATATAGTATATCAACATTTTACATAGCATTTACCTCTTATTAGGTAATATAAATAATCCAGAGATGATTTAAAGTATACAGGAGGATATGATACATTATATGCCAATACTATGACATGTTATGTGAATAATTTGAGCATTCATGGATTTTGGTATCCAAGGGAAATCCTGGAACAAATCCCACATGGATACCAAGGGATGACTAGATTACATAAGTAGAATTTACAGACATACCGGAGAAAAATAGTGATCGATTTTCATATTACATTTTTCATTGACTGAGTGCTTCTGTGACCTCTGCTTCTTACAGCTCATGATGGCTTGAAGATGAATGGATGGTTCAGCTGAAATACTAATTTCAAATTTTCAAGTTATAGCAGTATCTTCAAAGCTGTCATTAATTGTACAGAGGAAAAGATTAGCTGGTGTCCTATGTCCCATCTTTCCCCTTGAGCTCCAGCCTTGCTCTCCCTGGAGATGGTACCTTAGCAAATAGATAGTTTATTCACCAACTATAATCACCTCAACAATAAAAGCTCCCTTTTCCAGAATACTGCGTGTCAGGCACTTCATGAAAATTATACTAAACACTTTATGAAAATTATCTCTAGTTGCAAATTCCTATAGATACTATGCAAATTAGGTATATCTACACTTTGCTGATGACGAAAGTATAGCTTAGAGAAGGTAGACGAGCTGCCCAAGGCCAGAGCTATGTGGCAGAGGTGGAATTCAAATGCAGGTATAAATAATATAATAATTTTCAGTTGGAAATTTCAAAAAGGTGTTCTACTTACATTGATGTTAAAATCTGGTCTCCATTTAAGATGAAGACGGCAAGGGAAGATAAAATTACAGGGAAGTGGTGAGGAAACAGCTGATGAAAGAAACTTGGAATGAGATTTTAAAAAGAAATCTGGGGCCGGGTGCAGTGGCTCACGCCTGTAATCCCAGCACTTTGGGAGGCTGAGACAGGCGGATCACGAGGTCAGGAGATTGAGAACATCCTGGCTAACATGGTGAAACCCCGTCTCTACTAAAAAAAAAGTACAAAAATTAGCCAGGTGCAGTGGCGGGCACCTGTAGTCCCAGCTACACTGGAGGCTGAGGCAGGAGAATGGCTTGAACCTGGGAGGCAGAGCTTGCAGTGAGTGGAGATCGCGCCACTGCACTCCAGCCTGGACGACAGAGCGAGACTCCGTCTCAAAAAAAAAAAATAAATAAATAAAGAAATCTGGAAAGTGTGCCAGGTATGATAGTCAGAAACCTTAGGTTGCTGCTTTAGATTTTTTGTTTAAAGAGGTATTTTTCCTTCTATCTCTCCTCTGATGTCTCCCTAGAAGAGGTTGAACAAACTTTAAATAAAATAGTGACATCTTCAATAGTAATAAATACCGCTAGAAAAACAAATACCATTGAGGGCAGCAGCCATGTCTGTCCTTAGTACCTCAATATCTAAAAACTATGTCTGAGACATGTCAGGCCCTTGAAAAAGATACATTTCTAAAGGTACATTCAATAAACGAATGGAATAGGCATACAGTGTACTATGCCCTTTTCTAAATGCTTTTCATCAACTACCTCATGTAATTCTTACAACCCTATGAGATAGGTACTATCATCTCATTTTACTGGCAAAGAGCTGGAACACCCAGGGAGCTTAAACTTCTACTCAAGGTCATACAACTCAGAGAATATACTTTCAAGACTTTTTATTATGAAAAATTTATTAGAGAAAAAAATGAGAGAATGGTATAATGAACCTGTACATACCTATCACATAGTTAACAATTGTTCATTTTTGCCAACTTATATAACAGTGAAACAGTAAAAGAACTAACATAACTAACTTTATTTTTGTTCACGGGGCCTTTACCCATTCATGCATGGAGGGGAGGTTAATTTTAGAGCAGTGAGATAATATGCAAAAACACGTAGTTTTAAAAACTAACTCTGGGATTAAAGGGAAAGTATGTAAACAACTACACATCGTTAAAAATTTATAGGAGGGTTGTGATGTGGAGAATAAATATAATCTTTAGATAACTTCCATTTGACAAGAAATACAGGGGCTAGAACATAAGTTAAACAACAACACGTAGAAGCAGCCCAGGAAATCAACATGCTATAGAGACAACTTATCTGTTCTCTTCAACAAATCAATGCTTGGGCTCACTGGAACATCAGGACAAAGACATTCCCAACCTTCTTGGACCCCTGATGGTGCTCAGATGTCTGCAGTCAATGGTCACTTCTTGATTGTAAATCCCTTCTCTTCCCCATGCCCTTAACATAAAGAGCCTGAAACTTGTACTCACTTAAGAGGGCACTTTGGGATGCTAGTCTGCCAACTTTTCAGTTTGCTGGCTCTCTGAAGGAACCTGCTTTTCCTCCCACCAACTCTCATCTCTGATGTTTGGCTTTGAGGTGTGAGTTGCTGAACTTGGGTTTGGCTACCCTTACACCATCCTTTTATTTTACTAGATGATTTATGTTACAGCTAGAAACATCATGACATTTAAATGCTAATGGTCACTTCCCATCTCTAAAAATTACGTACTTTTTCTTATATAATCACAATACTGATTTATTCATACTAGGATCCAACTGAAGTACACAGTTTCCTTTATATGTCTTATACGGCTCTTTTGTTCTAGAAAAAGCATTGATTTGTTGAAGAGAACAGAGAAATTATCTCTAGAGAATGTTCACCTCCTGGGTTGCTTCCTCATGTCATTGTTCATCTAGCCCCTGTATTTCTTGTCAAATGGAAGTTATCTAAAGGCTACGTTTACTCTCGTAACCATTCCACTACGGAGCAAGAGTCCTGGCTTTCTAGTTTACTGTCAATCAATGACTAAGGAAATTCATTTAGCCTTTCTGTGCCTCAATTTCTTGTTTGTAAAAAGAAGCAATGATTCTAAATGAGATAATGAATATGGAAGTGCTAAAATAATGTTAGACCTTATAAGACCGTCTGAGTTCAAATATCAGGTAGCCACTTCCTAGCTGCATGACCTTGGGCATATTAATTAACTATTCTTCCCTCATTTTCCTCACCCTAAGATGGGAATCAACCTTGTTATGAAGATTAAGGAATACATTGTGGTCTGGGCACGGTAGCTCATGCCTATAATCCCAGCACTTTGGGAGGCCAAGGCTAATGAATCACTTGAGGTCAGGAGTTTGAGACCAGCTTGGCCAACCTGGTGAAAACCTGTCTCTACTAAGAATTTAAAACTAGCTGGGCATGGTGGTGGGTGCCTGTAATCCCAGCTACTTGGGAGGCTGAGGCAGGAGAATGGCTTGTACCTGGGCGGCAGAGGTTGCAGTGGGCTGAGATCATACCACTGCCCTCCAGCCTGACCAACAGAGCAAGATGCCATCTCTCTCTCTCTCACATACACACTATATATATGTACACATATGTATATGCAATCTATCTATACATAGTATGTGTGTGTATATATGTATATAAAGAGAGAGCATGCAAAGCCTTTAAAACGCTGCCTGTAATAGGTTGCCCAGTAAATAATCAATAAAAAGGTGATGTAAATGTTATCAATATCAATACACTCACTACAGGGGTACTTTTTAAACAGCAGAGAACCTAGGAAAACAAAAATAGAAAATATATAATTGCGGAACTGGTCTATGTTGCAACATCCTTAAATGCAAGAACTTGTTGCCCAACTATTAAGAAAATCTAGGGATTCACTGTGTCTGTTTATGAAGTCTCATCTTAGGAAGTCTGAGAGAGGATCCAGCTGCTTTAGGAGTGATTAATAGACACAGACTAAAAAGAAAATAAAATGGGCAGAAAGAAACATGAATTTTGCATGTACTTGAGCAATCACAGTGGAAAGGGGCAAGAGGTTAAGAAAACACTCCAATATCCTCTCTTTCCTACATTGTCTCCAGTATCCAGGATGAATCAGATTATATCAAAATATAAAGAACTCTTAGCTATCCTATACCAACCCTTGTTTTATACTTGAGGTCAGGGTTCTACTTAGCTAAATGACCTGCTTGGCTTCCTACAGCAAAGGGATAAAGCAGTGCGGCCAGGGGCCCATGTCCAGCCCACCTAACAGCTCCCCTTAGGAATTTCTCTGTCTCTCAATCTCTCCTTCCCTCCCTCTCTTCTTCCCCCTCTCTGCCTCCCTCCCTCTCCTCCCCTCCTTCACTCTCCCTCTCTTCCTGCTTCTCCCCACCCCAACCCCCACTTTCTGCCTTTCCAGGGGCAAGGGCAGGAGTCGAGGCCAACTCTAAGCCTCTTCCAATCTTACCACGCCGCCCCGCTCCCTCCCCTCGACCCGGCACACAAGGGGACTTACAGCACCACCAAAATAAAACTTGCGTCCTCCCGGCTCCCCAGATGGGTGGCGCTGTCAGTCCCTGACTTCCGGGCACCCAGCTCCCTCCCCTCCCAGTCGGGACTCGAGCCCGCCGCGGCCGCGCCGTACGTACCCGTGGAGCACCCCAGCGCTCTATGTGCTCTCTCACTGCGCGCCTCGCCAGCACTGGGCCTGGAATCCAGCGCTCAGTGCAGGTCCCGCTCGCATTTGAGGAAGCAAAGACTCCAGAGCTCCAGCTCGGCGGGAAACGGAGCAGGTGGGGCTAGGGGTTTGAATCGCCAGCCTTTTAAGGTTGTCTGCGAACCAATTGGTTACTTTCTTTCACTTTTAAATCAGCCGTGCCTCTTCCGCCTAAACCTCCCACGCACCTCTCCCCTCTTCTGTCTCTCCTTTCTTTTGCTTCTGTGGACCACTGGAAAAGCTGGGAGACTGGCCGTTCGGGGGCCTCAGGTAGCTGCAGCGTGCAGTACTTGACGCTGTGTTTATATCAGACAGCACTGCCAGTCGGAAACAAAACTTTCTGAACTTCCTAATCCCCAGAGCCAGCGTGAGAAGCAGACTTGAACCTGTTCTCTTCCCTTGAACTTTTCTTTTACACGAGTACAACAAAAAACAACTCACCTGGGGAGTGGCGCGTCTGGCCGATGGACTGAAAGATACTGGAGTTTGTCTTTCTCTTTAGACAGCAACTCACCTACTTCGGAAGCCGATTGGCTGCGGTGGGGATACCTGGTGGCATGCAAAAAAAGAGTGGTTGGAAAGGCAAGGCCGAGGGAGCGCGCCCATCCTACGCACCCACAGCGATCCTCCTTGACGCCGCGAGCAGGACCCTGTCTCACTGACCTCGCTGCCCACGGCGGTCCTTGCCTCCTTCTATTCTCCAGGTTTCCCCAGTCCCGAGTATTGGAAAGCCAGAACTAAAGCGAAAGCGTCCTAGTCACGGGTAGGTTGGCCTGGGCGGGGCTGCAGAGGGAGCAGGAAATCAAAACTCAGATGTGGGAGGAGCTGGGATGTTGGCGGCAGAGCCAACTTGAGTCTCGCGCGCGCGGGAAGCGTAGGCGGAAGTCGGGGCGCAAGAATGTGCTTGTCCTCGCCTGTACATCATGGCTGGGGAGGAAGCGTGGAGGCACCAGGCTGGGGTCTGCAGCGCGCCACCTGCTGCAGCCCACAGGAGGCCCTGAGGCTAGTTGGGTAAGTGGGGACATGCAGGCATTTCCCAGGGGGCGGCATCCCCAGCAGATGGGATAGGCCTGGACACTCGGACAAAATCACTAAGAAGCCGCGGATGCAGGAAGAGTAAACGTCCTTGTCATAAATCGATTCTCCAAACGTTCATCAATATGTGGAGACGTTGATGATAGTGATGAAGAAGATGATACGGGCTCTAGGAATATGCATCTGAAAGCGGATGATCAAAGAAGATTGGAGAGGGTTTTCAAGGCAGCCTGCTGTTTAAGAACCTGCATTCTGAGTAGATGTGTTTTGGAGAAGGCGACTACAGTCACAAAGGGGACGACTTTTATGCAATCGACAGAGGACTGTATGATGTATATAAACAGATAGGGTTGAATGGTGTGTTGGTAACTACAAAACACGTGGGAATTTGGAGGAAGGAACTGGCCTTAAATGCATGTACAATACACCAAGGGAAGCTAAAATTACGGCTTCATCTCCTGTGGGTTCTTTGGGGTTTGGATAGAGTAAACTTAAAACATATTTGAATGCTGACTTTTTCTGTGATACTCACTTTTGGAATCTGTGCATTCCTAGATTCAGAAAGGGTAATCACAGCTATTACCCAGCATCCAAACAATGGCAGCCAAGAGTTCTACTCTGGAGACAATTTTCGTTCTTTCTTTCTTTCCTTCTTTCATTCCTTCCTTCTTTCTCTTTCTCTTTTTTCTTTTATTCTTCCTTCTATCCTTCTTCTCCTTTCTTTCTCTCCCTCCCTCCCTCCCTCTCTCTCTTTCTTTCTTTCTTTCTTTTTTCCTTCCTTCCTTCTTTCTTTTTTTCTTTTATCTTTGTTTCTCTCTCAATTTTCTCCCTCCCTCCTTCCCTCCTTTCTTCCTTCTTTCTCTTTTGCCTGTTTTACATTTCAATGTGTAAGCAAATGGTGATTAAAGGACAATAGGCTTAAAATATTCTAAAACAAGGGTGTTAAGAATTGAATATACTGATAAAATTTGTTTCCAAAAGGAAGGGTTATATACTAGGTGAGAGTGTAAATTAGTTCAACCATTGTGGAAAACAGTGTGGCAATTCCTCAAAGATTTAAAAAGAGAACTAACATTCAACCCAGCAATCCCATGACTGGGTATGCACCCAAAGGAATATAAATCATTCTTTCGACACATGAACACATATGTTCCTTGCAGCACTGTTCACAATAGCAAAGAATCAACCTAAATGCCTGTCAATGGTAGACTGGATAAAGAAAACTCAGTATACCATTGAATACTACACAGCCATAACAAATAATGAGATCATGTCCTATACAGGGACATGGATGGAGCTAGAGGCCATTATTCTTGGCAAACTAATGCAGGAACAGAAATCAAATACTGCATAGTATCACTTATAAGTGGGAGCTAAATGATGAGAACACATGGACACACAGAGGGGAACAACAGACGCTGGGGCCTATCGGAGGGTGGAGGATGGGAGGAGGGAGAGGATCAGGAAAAATAACTAACGGGTACTCGGCTTCATACCTTGGTGGTGAAATAATCTGTACATCAAACCCCCATGACATGAGTTTACCTATATAACAGACCTGCACATGTACCACTAAACTTAAAAGTAAAGTTTTAAAAAAAGTTTTCAATCTATGAAGTTGAGATTTACTAGGAAGGTTATTCAAATGATTTTGATATATTAAAATATTAGTGCACAAGGAAATAATAAAAAGTTATTATTATAGAAGATATAAAACATGTTCCTCTACCTAATATCTGCGCAGCTAAACCTACTATGTACCAAGATATTTATCAACATTCTTTCTGAAATTTTTGTCATTTTGTATAATTTTAATTATATTTATTTTAAAAACGTTTATGGCATCATAAGTTATGTGTTGGCTTACTGCTGAAAGGGCATAAAATAACAATTCTTAAACTTTATGTGTATTTGCAATGAAATACATTTTGGCTTTAGGCAATAGGAACATAACTTTTTTTGGATGAAAGATTATTGTCACATTTTTTCTTCATTATCCGACATCTTTGTCATTTTCTTAACTTATATTACTAATTACAGTTCTCTACATTTTCAAAAAAAAGTCTAATATTGACATTTATTTCTCTGTAGCAAACTTTGGCTATTGTTTTTTCTACTAATTTCGGGCAAAAATGAAGTATTAATTTCAGTTACAAAATATAGCTTAGTAAGATCTAAACCAAATAAAATTCACATTCTAAAGTCTACAAACAAGTTTTTAAAAGGTATTTTGGCCATTAAACTTATTTATTAAATTTAACTTTCGTCTTCTAAGGACCAGAGTTCTTACAATTACTATGAAGCTCCTATTCTATAATCATAGCCTGGGTTCATTGTCAGTGCTTCATTAAACAGGCTATTTTTTCTTTCTTTTTTTTGGGGGAGACAGAGTCTCGTTATGTTGCCCAGGCTGGAGTGAAGTGGCACAATCTTGGCTTTCACCTCCATCTCCCAGGTTCAAGTGATTCTCATGCCTCAGCCACTTGAGTAGCTGGGACTACAGGATTTCGCCATATTGCCCAGGCTGGTCTTGAACTCCTGAGCTCAGGCAGCCCACCCACCTTGGTCTCCCAAAGTGCTAGGATTACAGGCATGAACCACCGCACCCAGCCAATTTCTTAATTCTTAGACTAAATCTACAGGGGACACACTTTTTCCAACATTAGCTGCAAAGGGATTTTTTCCTTCACACTTAAGTCACAGTCAGTAGTTTTTTTGTTTCTGTTTCTGTTTTTGTTTTTGTTTTTTTCCTGTATTTTTGTTTCCTTGTTTGCTTTTATTTGGGAAAACGCCTTTTTTGATAGTAAGAAATTACTTTTTACAATGTGAGGTCAAAAACAGCATGGGGTGATTTTTCTTCCACACCTTTTTATTCCTGCCTCTTGCTGTAAATAGTTGCACAGTTAAAAGCAGAATGGACTTAACGGAGTATCATTTATATTTATAATTGCTGTATTTGTAATTCTGCTAGAAGTGAATTCTGTTATAATCAAAGGTTACACTGTTATCTGAATGCTTGAAAAATATGTAAAAATAATGCTCTTGTGGCTTTTCATAGGTTTATAGTCTATAAACACTAATTTTAATCAATAATTCATATCATTTATGATTAATTTTATTACGAGAAACAATAATAGATGTAAGCCTAATTATTTTGTGACAGCTGGTGTGTTTGGAGTATTTGCCATCACCCTTAAATATGATACCCTGGCTGGAAAGTATTAATTTGATAATGTACCTTTAAGAAATTATATAAAATATGTAAAAGCATAACCTTATGCACATTTTTAAAGCAAGGCCTTCTTGTAGGAAAAATATTACATCACGCATGAAGATGTTTTGTTTTCTATTATTATTTGAATTTATTTTAAAAGCCATTACTGCTCTGTATATGTGTGTGTGTATATATGTATACATATATGTATACATATACATATATATACACACACATATGTATGAAACCAAAAATTCCAGGTTCATCATATTCTACACAGATTTCCTTTTTTGTTGCCCTTATTCTTAATCATTGAAAGCACTGAAAATCAATACCTGTTTGATAAATCAAGATGCGTGATCAAGGTAAAAATGCCATAGTTATTATATATAAAACTTTCTTATCATTACTTTTGTAGTAACTTTTAAAAGGGGTGGTGGTGGTGTGGGATACCTTGGCAAAGTCCAACTTGGCTGCTTGACTGCTTTCACTGGCCTGGCTAACACTTATGTCTGCCCAGGGAAGGAGCAGGTAGTGTGTAGAGGGAAATGACCTCTGCTGCCGTACTGCTTTGAGTTCCTCTCTGAGTTTGGCATTTACATGTGTCTGTTTCATTTAATACTCTCAATAACCCTGTGGGGAAGGTAAGGTTATCTTCACCATTTCACAACAAGCTTTAGCAAATAATTGTGCAGAAACATCCTTATGAGGATTTGTACTCCCATCTGAAACCAGAAGCCAAACTTATTCTATTGAATGATGACTGCCTCTCATATCTAACTGCAAAAAGGCACAGTTGCTTACTCCTTCCTACTTTACTGCTTTTTCATTCATCCAATCATCTATTCAAGGTATAAATTTCTGGTGGCAATTTACAAGATCTGGTGCCAGATTCTATGAAGGGTAAAATGTTGAGTCCTGCCCTCAAATAGGGAAGACAGAGAAGGTACACAAATAATATCATTTCCACAGTGGTTTCATTCATTTAAGACACGTGTTAATTACTACTTTGTGCCAGGTGTTGTACTGGATATTGGGGAACAGAGGTGAATGAATATGATTCTCACATTCATGGACCCAGAGCAGTTTAATGCAATATTGTATCTAAGCCTAGTGCTTTACCAGGTCACATCTCATAGCCTATCCAATATATTAAAATGCACACACATTCTACGTTAAATACATGTGTTTGCTGTTTAATCTAGTTTGAAGTACTTGAAGAATTGGAAGAACCAGTCGCCGAGTGTGGAAAATTGTTCCCAGATCTTCCCCCTTCCCTGTACACACACCGGTTGCCTGGTGACTTTGCAGTTCCTCCCCACCCCATCAATGTTGGGCTTTGGGCAGTAGAATGTAGACAGAACTAACACTGTGCTGAGCTCGACACTGGAAGCCACTGCATCTTTCTGTTTGCCTCTGTTCTGGTTCTGTCATTGCGTGTAAAGAACATGCCCCCGCTAACACTGTCTCATAGAGGGCATGAGGCTAAATGAGGTAGCCTATGGGATGGTCGTAGAGATGTACCTGGCACGAATGCTCCGGAAATGGCATGGCGCCATTATTACTTCTGTTACTACTATCATGTTACTCTGTTTTGATGTTTACTTGTCTAGATGGTTGTGCATGATTTTTAGGTTTTGGATAAATATTACCAAATTACTCAACCACTAGCAGGAAAAGGTGATGTTCATTTCAACTTGAGGTCAAAAGTGTTGCGAGATCGGGAATCCTAGGAGCCAGATCATAGACTCCAGCTCAGTCCAAGACCTGGAAGGCAAAGAACCTCTACGAGGGTAATGCCCTCATAAGGACTCTCCGTTTGGACTCTTAAGGGGGTGTCCGCCCCATCAAGACTCCGGAGGCTGCTAGCCTTCCTCCTTCCAGAAAAGGAAATAACCACCGCGCCCGTCCTAGCTGTGGCCGGAGGTTCAAGCGCCCGGGCTGCAGGGACTAGTAGGGGCGCGCGATCTGTAGTGGCCTCCGTCTTCCTTGTACCTCAGGACGCAGAAACCCGCCCCGCTTTCCTCCAGACCTCACCGCACGAAAGACCCTCCAAGACCCTCTCGAGGCGCCCGCAGTGCTCCTTAATTCGCAGCTCTACAGAATGAGACCAGCGTGGCAGCTCCCTTTCAGGACGGCTCCCGAGAGAGGTGAGAGCAGCCCCTAAAACTCAAGCAGGAAAGGCGTTTCTTCCTAACCGGGGTTGGGAGTGCCGCGCGCTGCCAGCAGATGGCGACAGAGGATGAGCCTGCGGAAAGCTGGTAAGCGGAAGGCGGAGCCGAGGCGAGGACCGACATCCCTCATGCCAACGGCAGCACGGCGTGGAAATGGTTTACCCAGTCCTCAGTTCTCTAGGACAGAGCTTGAGCCTTCTGGGAAACCGCATTTCCCCGACTGAGTGTTGGGGAAGCTGGAGTGGTTAGTGGGGGTGTCAAGTTGGGAAGCTGAACGTTCGCTTCCTTGTGCTCCTCTGAGAACCATCTGTTGGTCTAAAGGTGCTAGAACTGAGGCTGGTGAGCCCCTTGGGGCCATCTCAAGGGCTAACAAGATCTCAAACGCTCTTCTCTCCGTCCCTTGTGGTATCCTGGATTATTGTGAAAATGTATAGGGATTCCTGGGGAAGGCATAAGGATTAAAATATAAAATATATAGGTTTAAATATAAATAACTTTATATATATATAAATTTTTTTCTTGTAAACCAATATACAGTAGGAAGTTTAATTCCTTAACTTTCGTTTTTCTCCGTAGCCTTTTTATAGCCAACAAGAGCAAAAGCACACTGCAATTTCTAAACCAATTGCAGGCGTTTCTGCTCCTTGAAGCCTGGGAATTAATGTATATGCTCAGTCCCTTTTCCCTTAGCTGGACATTGAAGAAATTGAACCACAGGATTGGACTGTCCAGAATCATTAGTCAGAGTTCATTTTGAATGGATATCTTTTAGTTCTTCTTCAACACTATAACCAACCTTTACCAAAAGCAAAAACAAAACAAAACAAAACAAAAAACTGCAGACACCAGTGAGTTCTGTTCACAAAGAATGACTCCTTATGTCATCACACCAGCGAGGAATGGACCAGCCTCTGATTTTCTCTTCTTGGCTGACTTTATAAGGTTGGATGCAGCCCATGAGGATCATGCAGCAAAGACAGAAAGTGATGGAGAAGCCCCACCTTTAGCTAGTTTGTATGTTTCCACTTCATGTAGCTGTTGGAACACCAGTCTCTCTAATGTGCTCTATGGGATAGCTGTTACCTTCCACTAATTTATATCTATGACATATAAACCTAAAGTATCCTTTTAAAAATTTTATTCAGTTGGAGGAAATTTTCGTGCATGCCAGATATAGTGTTAAGCATTGGGATTGCCAAGATGAATCTAACATTGTCCTCACCATCCATTAAGTCACAATCTAGTAGATGAGTAAAAGTAAAAAAATTTAAAAACAGAGTTATAAACATAATACTGAAGTGAACAGGCTGCAGTGGTAGCACAGAGAGGGCTTCAGGGATGCTGTCACAGAGGTGGTAACATTTGAGATATAGATTCCAAATTCAGATGTGTTTTGTTGTTGCAAATTTCCAGGGTCTATGTGCCCAGTTCCTGAACATTCCAGTGATAATTTTTACCTAAAATTTAGGTGGCAAATGAATTGTATTATAACCACTCGAAACTACTGTGTTTCTGGTTCGTCTTGTGAAACCCATCGTTGGTTCAGAGGGATGGAGGCAGAGGTCATACAGCAGGTAAGCTCAAGCAGTGATATATGACAGGGCTTTCAGAATTGGGGCCGTGAAGAGCAGGCTTTATTTGCATGCTATTTAAAAACAAGTTTTTGCAACTGATTTATCCTATAAAACACTTACATGAATAACTCAGTGGAGATTTATTTGCAATAGTAGGATCAGGTGATTTGAGATCTTTAATGTGTGTGGTTGTAGCAGGATTCTGAATATTCGATCTTTGCTGGATGCATAGTTTGCAAATATTTTCTCTCATTCTGTAGGTTGTGTGTTTAGCATGTTGATAGGTTCTTTTGCTGTGCAGAAGCTTTAATTAGGTCCCATTTGCCAATTTTTGGTTTTGTTGCAATTGCTTTGGGTGTCTTTGTCATGAAATCTTTGCCAGTAATTATTGGCATATTTTCTTGAAGACAGCATCTTTTTTCTAACATTCCATGGGTTCAATCTGATGATCTTGAAGCAATGACTCTTGTTTACCGTTCTCTTTATTGTAGGTCTCAAGTTTCTCATCATTTAATAATTTATACAAGCTCTCGTTTGTCTCTTTAATATTACAAAGAATAGAATCGATAGAATAACCAAACTCAATAAGGGCATGCACATTACATCCACGTTGATAAAAATGACCAAAGGTATGCAAAGCAACCAATTTGCCAGATGCATTAAACACTGGGGAGCCTGAAGACCCATCAGAGAAACAAGTATCGTAACTAAGCGTGTGCGTGTTCCAAACCTCTGATAGGAAACTTCTTTGGGTAAACATAGGGTATACATTACTGGTGGTATCACAGAGATCTACCAACCCATCTTGACAATCGTTTGGATATTTTTTCAATCGTTCATTTAGAGGAATCACAGTACAACCATCTATTTTCTTGATCTGGCCTTGGGGATGACCAATTAAATAAATCAAACCAGTAGATGGTTGAGGAGAAATCTGTCGCCATAGTCCTGGAGGAAATGCATTTCCATTTTCTTTTAGTTTTAAAATGGCATAATCTAGAGTTTTATTGGAAAAAAGCCATGGCTCAATGGAAAACCAATTGTCATGAGTAGGGCAGAACTCTGTATAAGTGAAGGTTACCTTAGCACATTTGCTAATTATATCTTGCCACAAACTTTCACATGTGTTTTCACCTGCTATAAGATGTACAACGTGTCGACAGGTGAAAATATAACCACCATTGAAGACAAAGCAAGTAGCATTGCCTGTGTTTCCATTATTGTCCCATTCCATGAACCCAACTGACTTGCTGTGATATGTAAGCTGTTCACAGGTTGCAACTGAAACAGAATTTGCAGTCATTTTTCCAAAGTCCTTTTTATATATGTTGAATTGCTTAGATGGTGAAAGATCCATTCTCTTTTGTTCTTCCTGAAAATATTTTCTTATCCACTGTGCCTCCTCCTTAAAATTCGGATAATGATGCATAATGGCTTCATTCAACATTTGAGAATTCTTTAAGAGGTTAATTGCCTCCTTTTGGACATCCAGATTAATAGCATACTGCCTACTCAGATGTGGTCTCCGTCTAACTTGTGAGTTTATTTGACAATATTTTCGGGTCAAACCACGAATGTAATAATTTCTAATCCTGGGAATTGTCTGGCAAGTTTTACCTTTAATATAATGGCTTAGATCCTGAGGTAGGAGAATTTGCTCTCTGCTGTGTTCTCCATCTTTGGTCTCTCCATCTTTCTCTGGTTCATGGACATTTTTCTTAGGCTGTGTCAGACTCTGGTGATTAACTTCATCAGTGGCATTTTCATTCTGTTTAATTTTTTTATGGATATCTTTCCGTTGTAACTTTTTTTTTGAAATGTCCATTTCTAAGACTTTTCCAGATACTTCATCCACCATGGACTTTTTTCCATAAATTTTCTTATGACCTTCCTTTAGTTTCCATTCAAATTCACCTATGTCAGACCGAAAACGGCCATCCTTGCATAAGGCTCCTTCAATAGTCTCACCCTTCAAGGCATAAATACAAAGTTTACTTCCTTTTTCACGAAGTTCCTTTATCTTAACAATCGTCTTTATTGTCCTTCCTATAGCAACAACATGAAAAAGAATGCATTCCATGTTTGGATTTTCACATTGGCGTAATATGTGTCCATCTTCTTCGCTACTCTTTCTTTGATGAAATGTAATTTTAAAATGAGAATCACTAGGCAGGCACTTGAGAGGCATTCCTAAATTTATATGTCCATCTATTGTCTTTTCTTCATAAACAATAATATTCTTATTAAACTGATTCTTCATCCTTTCACTGAAATAGTCATTAGCACTCAGGGCTGAGTAGATACTCTCACTGGGTTTACCATATGCTGTAAACACACTACGGTCTATTTTTCTGGAGTTTTCATTCAAACTAAAGGTGAAACAACATTCTTTGTTGTTCAAATTTGGATTCTGCATTTCAAGGGCTGTTTCATGCTTGCTGACTTCACTTTCAGGCTTAAAGGTGCTGCTACACTTTCTTATGCCAGATAGACAATGATCAACAGGTGTGTCAGCACATGTCCGCTTCATGACAGTATCCTTAAAAAGGAAAGGTTAAAGAGGTTAAAAGGAATCACCCTTAATAATGTTTTATATTTTTCTAATGATAGAACTAATAGATATTCTGAATAAAAATTGGATAATATAATGGTTAATGAATAATGGAGAAAAAAATAAATCACTGTTCTATCACCAGGGATATTCATTCTACATTTTATTTTAATTTTTATTTTTTTTCTCTGTATACTTTGATTTTGTTTTCTGATTTTTAAAAGTAGTACTTTGATTTTCAATAAGGGTCCTAAGACCATTTAATGGGGGAAATATCATCTTTGTAACAAATGGTGCTAGAATAACTGGATATCCAGATGCAAAGAAATGAGCTATACCTAACTTGAAATGGATCAGAAATAGCCCTCTATTATTTCATATGCAGGTCTAAATCTTATGTTTCTTAAATACTATGTTGCATGTGACTTTATTTTTCACTAGGCAATGTGTCACTACTTTGCGCATTAAGCAAGCTTTGAAACCACAAGCTGAGGGGCTATAGAATATTTCACTGTATAATAATTTGTAATCCATCCTTTCATTGCTGAATATTTAGATTATTTCCAGATTTTTACTCTAAATATGACAAAATTTCCTACAAATATAACATTTTTGTCTGCACATTTGAATATTTCCCTAGGTCATATTCCCAGGAGTGGAAATACCACAACTGAGGATATAAACATATTTTGCAACATATATTTTGCCTAACTGCCTTCCAGAGAATTGTATCAACTCACCCCATCCCTTCTCTCCAGCTGCTCAAGGAGACCAACCACAGTCCTATGGTTGATTCCCTAAAAGGATCTGAGTGTTACTATTTTAAATGTTTGCCAATTGCTATATAAAATTTTATCTAATTTGACTGTTTTTAGAATGTACATTTATTCACTTACTAGTGAAGCTGGACTTACTTAATTTATCTTTTAGATATTTGAAACATCACCTTTCAAGGATTCCCAGTAAAAATCTGTTTAGTTTCTGTTCTGTCAATGGTTTTGATAGCACTAAGAAAATATATTAAAATGACAGATAAATAATAGGATGGGATACATAAATAAATATAAATACTCAAATACAATCAGTTGGTAGTAGCCCAGGATACAAGATATTGAGAATCTGATGGCAACAGAAATGAAAAACGTAAGTAAAAAACATTATATGATAGAAGTCAACATAACTTGGAAGGAAATCATTGTGAAGTCTGAAGTATTGGATCTAGTCTATATAAATAGAGGAATAAGCCTGGAGAGAGTAAAATCAGAAGGTACAGCTCAGCTTGGATCATTTGGTAGATGAAATGGAATGAGCTTAGGTCTCAGGAATAGTGATTTCCTTTTTGTCTTGGGACTCTTCTATCACCTCATGTTTTCAAATATTTATTGCCCAAATCTATCTCTGCAGCACTGACCTCTCATCTAAGCTCCAGATATTAATATTTTGTTGCCTCTTTGACATCTACTCTTGGATACGTCAGAGACATTTCACTCTTAGCCCCTTCAAAACCAGAGTCATAAAATTTAATTGTGCCCCTCTTCCTGTGTTGCTGAATCTGATAATGGTGTCATTACCCATTTGACTACTCAAGCTAGTATCCTGTGAATAGTCCTCAGTGTCTCCTCCTTTATCTTATATACTGTGTTTTTAAAAAACTATAAAACATATTATGCAGGCAAAAGCAGTTTATGACACTTTATATTTCATATAATAAACATCCATGTATCTCCTTCCCAACCTAAGAAATAGCACACTACAAATTACACTACAAATCATTAGAGGCATACAGTGTGTCCCTCCTTCATCTTATTTCCTTTTCTCCTTCTCATGGACCACCACTAAGTCTGAATTTGTTTTAAAATTATCATTGTCTTACACTTATTTAGGGACATATACATATGTAGTAAAGTATAAATAGTACACTGTTTCACTTTGCTGGTTTTGATTGTATATAAACAGATCCAGCTGAATGTGTTCTTCTGTGATTTGCACTACTTTTTTATTTGATTTATTTATTTCTTTGAGACGGAGTCTCGCTTTGGCACCCAGGCTGGAGTGCAGTGGCACAGTCTTGGTTCACTGCAACCTCCCCCTCCCAGGTTTAAGCAATTCTCTGCCTCAGCCTCCTGAGTAGCTGGGATTAAAGGCGCATACCACCACACCTGGCTAATTTTTGCATTTTTAGTAGAGACGGGATTTCACCATCTTGGCCAGGCTGGTCTTGAACTCCTGACCTCGTGATTCACCCACCTCAGCCTCCCAAAGTGCTGGGATTACAGGCATGAGCCACTGCGCCTGGCCTGCATTACTTTTTTGAGGTTCATCTTAGTTGATGAAATTCTGTATCCACTTTTACAGTTAGAGATAATTCACTGAAGAAGTAAACTGTTTATGCACATTTCTGTTATTTCTGGGGTTTTTCTAATAAAAGCAGTGGTTAATTTTGCTATGAATATCCTCAAATATGTTTCCTGGTGCACACGTACAAGGGTGTCTCTCAAGTATAGACTTAGAAGTGGAATTGCTCAACTTCAGAAATAGAGTTTAGCAATAAATATTTGAAAACATGAGGCAAGGAGAAAAGGAAAATGAGTAATCACCTTTATTATAATAGATATTGCCTTATTTAACATAATGGTTGTACCACCTTGCACTTCCACCAATGAGAAATGAGAGTTTTCATTATTCCATGTCTTCATCAAAGCTTGGTGTTATCTATGTTTTAATGTTTCCCTATTTTGTGGGTGTGAAATAGCATCTTATTGAGGGTTTAAACAGTAGTTTCCTAATTACTAATGTAATTGAACCCCTTTTCACACTTCAATCTCTAAAATGCTTGTTTATGTCTTTTGTTCATTTTTATATTGGATTGTCTTTTTATTATTGATTCTAGGAGTATTTTAAATATTGTAGCTACAAATTACTTATTTATGATACATGTTAAACATCTATTCTGAATTTTTTCTTGATTTTTCATTCTCAGGTGTCATAAAGGAGTTAATTTAAATGTTGTCAAGTTTATTAACCTTTTTATATCATTAGAACACCTTTCACAGGATAATTCTGTTTTTTTTTTTTTCTAAAAATTGTAAAGGTTGCTTTTACCATTCAAGTTTTTAGTCGGGAATTATTTTTTGTATATAGCTTGAAGTAGGTATCACTGTTTATTTTTTTGCATGTGGATAACTAATTACTCCAGCGATGCTGACTGAATTGTTCATTCTTTCTCCACTGATCTGTACTGCCAGTTTTGCCACATAAGATTGTTATGGGTTGAACTGTGTCCCCTCAAAACTCACATGTTATATAGTCCTAACTCCTAGTACCTCAAAATGTGACCTTATTTGGATATGCAGTTCTTGTTGATATACTTAGTTAAAAATGAGGTCACACTGCAGTGGGATGGGCCCCTAATCCAATACCCCCGGTATCCTTAGAAAAGGGGGAAATATAGACATAGAGACAGACACACACAGAGTGAAGATGAGGTAAAGAGCCGTAGGAAAAACATGGCCAACTATAAGCTAAGGAGAGAGTCCTGGAACAGATCTTTCCCTCACAGCCCTAACAGGTAACGAACTCTGCTGACATCTTGACCTTGGACTTTGAACCTCCGGAATCATGAGACAATGCATTTCTGTTGTTTAAGCCACACAATCAGTGGTACTTTATTACCCCTAAGAGACTACATAGTCTGGACTTTTCTAACAAAATACATGATGCAGAGCCCTCATGATCTAATCACCCACCAAAGCCCCATCTCTTAATCCCATCACCTTGGAGATTAGGATTTAAACATATGAATTGTGGGGGATGCAAAGATTCACACCATAGCACAAACTAATACAAATATATTGTCATATCTTCAAATTTGTGAGTCTGTCTCTACTCTCTCTGTTCTGTTCCAATGGTATATTTTTCTGTATATTCACCAAATACTGTCTTAATTTTGAGTTTTTCTACTCATTAGTATATCTTGACATTGATTTATGTCTCATTTTCAAGTCTTCAACAAAATAATTTTCTCCATAAATGGTTAACAAATAATGTTTACATTTCTTCCTAAGTAAATAATATTTTTCTAGGCATTATAAAATAATTTTTGAGGGATTACATTTTCTGATATTGCTGACTAAGCTAAATCCATTGTTTTGTAAATATCAACCTTAAACCTAGCCAATTTCCTACATTATAATCATTCTAATATTTTATCTATAAACCTTTTTTGTTTCAAAAATAGATATGATACCATCTGTGAATATTTCATGAATATACTTTGTTCCCTTCTTTTAAATCCTCAAACATTATCTTTTACTATTTTTTCTTATCACACTGTATTGGCTAAATTAAATTTTATTTACCAGCTAAATAAAGGCAGTAATAGTGAGAACTCCTCTATTCTCCCTCATTGTAAAGGAAATACTTATAATGATTCATTATTTAACATGATGTTCCCTGTGAGGTTTTTGAAGATGCCCTTAATCTGGCTAAGAAGCCTTCTGGTATGTTTATATTTATATATTTGATAGTAATAGGGGCAGCCAAGATAAAGTAAGCCCATTATTGCCTATTATTTCCACTAATTAAAACTAAAGTCTTTGGAAAAATAAAAAAAGCAGCATCCTGAGCTTCTACTCTGGCCACCATGGAATAACATAGAACTAACTTATACTCCTGCCTGAAAATCCTGGAGAAATGGACAAAATACACAAAATGGTTTCCAAGACATTCAGCATTAGTCGAAGGACAGTGGTACTTGAGAAACAGAAAAACAATGATGCAAACTCTATGACTGCCTGAGCTTACTGCCTGAAAAGAGGCTCTAGGCCATGGTGCAGGGAAAAGAATCCAGACAAAGCTCAGTAGCAACTGAGTTGAGGAAAAGGAACCGAGTTCTGGGAAGCCAATGGGTTTAGCTTTTGAAGGGCAGGAGAAGACTGTACACAGAGGGTCCCCATAAGTCTTCAGATGACTAGTGGTCTGCACATGCATATGAGGAAATCACCTAAGTCAGGGAAATCGACTACCCAAAAAGATTAGAAGGAACAATCCCTGGAGATCTTACAGGGCTGGGAATAGTTGCTGTTCCCACCAGACCTAGGGAAAACATCATAATTCATGGGGCATTGAGCACAGTAGCAAAAAGAACATTGCCGCAGCAATAGGGAAATATTAGCTCTACAGGCAAAACATTACAAGAAAAGAAAACTACAGGCCAATATAAACATAAATTCAAGAACTAATAGGTAAATACCAGGAATGCAAGGTTGGTTTAACCTTTGAAAAACATATCACTGTAATAAGCCAATTAGAAAAATTAAAATTTCTATATATACATAGAATCATCTCAACAGACATAGAAAAAGCATTTGGTAAGCCTGACATCTATTTCTAATAATATCAGCAACCTAGGAATAAAAGGAAACTTCTTCAATCTCATGAAGAACACTTATGAAAACCTTACAGGTAACATCATACTTAATGGTGTAGGATTGAATGCATTCCCAAGACTAGAAAAAAACGCAAGAATGTCTTCTCTGGCAGAATCTCTATACCATTATGCTGGAAGTTTTAGCCAGTGCAATAAAAACCAGAAATAAATAAAAGGCATCTGTATCAGAAAGAAATTAGTAAAATTATCTTAATTCATAGATGACAGGTAATCTATGTAGAAAATTCTGACAATATATGCAAGACTTTTGTCCTAAAATATATTGTAGGAAATTAAACTAGACCTGGCTGCCTTCCCCAATTTAGGTTCTGCTGAATGATCAAATGCAGCCCTGAGGAGCCCCCTTGGAGACAAGAGGGATGCCCCAGGTCTGAAGGAGTGAGGCAGAAGAACAGGACCTGGAGGCAGGGAACCTAAGGATGATTCACACTCACTTCCTAGAACTGAATCAAAAGGAAAATCCCACCTCTCCACACTCAAGTAACAAAAGAATCAGAGGCTCCTCCCTTTGCAAATTATGCCCCCAGTTCCCGCTTTCCAATGCATTGCAGATGAAACATGGAAGTACCTCTAGTTGGTCCCCTCCCTCAACCAATAAAACTGGTTGTGGGCCACTGCTTCATTTACATAGGGTGTAAACAAAGTAACCAATGAGAAACCTCTAGAGGGTATTTAAACCCCAGAAAATTCTGCAACCAGTGCTCTTGAGCCCGTTGCTCAAGCCTGCTCCTACTCTGTTGAGCATACTTTCACTTCAATATATCTACGCTTTCGTTGCTTCTTTCTTTTGTTGCTTTGTTTGTATGTTTTTACTAAGTCTTTCTTTAAAATGCCAAGAAGCAGGACAACTTTTAGTGAAGACCCTGCATTGGTAACAGGAGGAGGATTGGGGAGTCACTCCTTCACTCCTAAACCTCAGAAGAAGTCGTTGCCTGGGGTGTGGATTCCTTGAGGGCCATGACAGGGTACTAAGTGGCCTGAGGATTCAGTGCCAGTCCTAGCTTGCCCTGTGAAACCTCTGCGGGAGGCGGTAGGGTCCAGAGGGAGGAAGCACACATCCAGGCTCTGCTACATGTACCACCTACTGTGTGACCTTGGGCTACTTGTTTAACATCTTTGAGCTGTGCTTGGTAAGTGAGAAAATATATGTGAAAGGCCAGGCTCTTATGGGGACCCTTGGTAAGTGTGTAGGGAGTGGAAACTTTTGAGGTAATCGTACTTGCATCCCTAAAGGAGGATTGCATCCCTCCTCCTAATCTCCTCAGAAGCTATCAAAAAAGCAAACATGCCAAACAAATGTAATTGTTCTTTCCACACTTTGATGGGACCTGAGTTCTTAAGGAGGCAGTACAGAAAAGTCCCCTTGCCAAAAAAGAGTGGAAGTGGAAGGAGGGTCTAGGGATAGCAAATTCCAACTAAAACATGTCTCTTCCTTTCCAGGGTTGTGGGAAAGTATGTGTTAGTGGTGGTGGGTTTTCTGCTTAAGGTATAGCAAGATCTCTAACTAAATAGGGTAAATCAAATTATCTGGCTCATTCAGAGGGCAGGCAGCTCCCCTGTGACTTTACCCAAAGACATTCAAAGCAACTGCACATAGTTTGTTTTCCCTCTAAGTGAGAAAGGGGGAGGGTTACGGTTCTCTGTGCATCTCCCATTGAGATGTTAACCTGATTCTATCACTGCCTCAGAGACCTGGTAAAAAATCTGGGGCTTATCAAATGGAGAAATGGATGCCCAGGTCCAGAAGGGCTTTGCCCATGGCCTCTCATGTTCAGAGTCTACTGGAGAGCCAGGACTCCACCTGCCTGACAGTCCCAGTCTGGGTCTGGGTTCTTGCCACCATTCTGCATCAGAATCACCTGTGGGTTTCTTGAAACACAGATTGCTGAGCCCTAACCCAGAGGATCTGACTGAATATATCTGGGGTGAGGCTTCAGTCTGTGTTGATTCTGCCATCCTAGGGGCCAGGCTTTGAGCACCCCTGAGTTAAGACAAAGAGCAGCTGACCAGGCCCAGCTACCTTAGCTCCTCTCTACTCTGAGGCCTTTCCTTGGTGGTCCTCAACTGCCTTCTCTCCAGTTAAGAGTCCGAGAAGTCAGTCACTCTTCCCTCTATAGCTCTGGGCTCCAGAAGAGGGGCACACATGGGAAACGAGGACCTGGCTCTTTTGAATGTCCCTTCACTGAGCCCTAGAATGCTCTGTGGAAAGGGCCTTTGGGATGCAGCATTTCACCTTACCAGGAGGGGAGTGTCTACAATTAAAATTAGAATAAATTATTGGATTGGGTAATCTGAATTCACTGTAGGCCTTGTAAGAGCTCATGTGTGGTCAGGCATATTTGGAGATGCCTGTTATGCTTTGTTGGTAAGAATAAAAGAGTTTTGAATCAGCAGAATTTAGAGCAACATGTTCTGTCAGCAAGTTAGCTAGAGAAACAGAAATGACTGAGGAACAATAAGGAGGAAGTGACTAAGGTCCAGGACACAAGTCAGAGTATAGATGGAATCTGAGCTGAGATTCTAAGATTCTGGAGTCTTCTATGTACCTTCTCAGTCTCGAGGCCTTGAAGCAGAGCAGGAATTGACTACATTCACAGCATTCCCACAGTGAAATTATATCCAACCCCTGTCAAGATAGCCAAAGAAGCAAATAATGCACCGGGAGGTAAATATCCAAATGAAACAGAGTAGGGGCAGGACTCTGCCTCCACCACCAATAATGCATTTTTCCACACCCGCTGACTACCAGAACTTGCATCTCCACTGGTGCCATCTTCATTGGCTGTGAGACCTTAAAGAAACTAAGAACCATTCTACCATAAATCTCATTCAAGGGAGTTAACTTTATCACTTGCATGAACACAGGACCAGTAGAATGACCAAACTTTACCTCATGGCTTGCCTCATTATTATGTGAAAATCCCCACCCAGGGAGGGACTTATCCACCATTTTTTGATCATGTGATGTAAGTACTAACATGATTTCTCACTGTGCCTGCACACTCTACAGTCCACCCAACACATACAGTGATATTATCATACCTCGTGCTTTTCATGTCAGCTTTTTTTAAAACAGCAAAAAGACCTATCCTTGGGGAGCCATCTGGAGAACTCACTCCAGTGCTGTCTCCCTTGTATTCGAGAACAAGCCCCTAACAAAGCCTTGTCTGGGAAACTCACTTGGCCTTGTGTCAATTTCTATTGCATGGGAGACTAAAAACTTGTGACTGGTAACACAAGAAACAGAAAGTTTTAGTGTGATGGATGCCACAACAGTGGCAGAGGTGGGGAACTGGACGACAGGGTGGGACCTGCAGGTGTTAAAAGCAGAAACAGCATGGGTAGGAGTGGTGGGCTCTGGAACAGCACAGAACCTTCCTATTCCTTGACTTTCTCTACCTTTTCTCCAGATTGTAACAGACTCAACCCTTGTCTTTCCCTGGCCCCTACTTCTAAGCCTGGCCAGGACTGGAAAAAAGAATAATAGCATAAAGAAAGAGAGAAAGTGGCCCCCATCCCACCTCTCTGACCCCTCTTGTCTGATGAGGAAAACCCAGACATGTTCCTTAGAGATTCCAAGTCTAATGGAAGGGACACAGAAACTGATTAGTGAGTCAACAAGCACTAGACTTATTGGTCAGTTAACAAGCACCCTTCTACCTCTGAACCTTTGTAATTACTGCTTTCTCGATCTTCAGTGTTGTTCCCCTAGATATTTCTAGGACTCACCTCCTCACTCCTTTCAGGCCTCAGATATTACCTTATCAGAGAAGCCGATTATCACCACTTCCAAAACAGCCTCCACCATTCTCTTTTCCCTTCCGCCCATATCAATACACACACACACACACACACACACACACACACACACGTGCATGCAAACACACACACACAATTTATTTTTCCTTTCTCCCTCTATAGTGTCAGCTCCAAGAGAACAAGGATATCACCGTATTCACTGGTATATCCTTGGTGCCTGTGATGTACCAGACATGTAGGTTTGCAAGAAATGTTCATTGAATAAATGATCAAAGTGATTGAATGAATACTATGTACTCACCACTGTCCTGGCCCATTAGAGACACGGAAGAAAAAGGCAAAGTTCCTGTCGGTGATAAAGTGCTTGGGTTTCAGGGTCAAAACTCACTTGTCATTTCTGCTCCCTCTCTGACCGCCACAGTTTAAGCCCTACATTCTCCATCTCTCTTTTCCTTCACACCTCTCATCCACTCCATCCCCTCCTCTCTGCCCCTTCAGCTCCCAGTCTCAGGCCACCCCAGGCCCCCTCCTCTTTAGCCTGGATGTTTGTGGAATAGCCTCCACTCTCAACTCTTCTGTCCCTTCAAGCATCTTCCCATCCCCTCTTTTCCAAGGCCCATGAGGCTAGAGTGTTCTGGCCCCTGTCCATCCCTCCCTCTGCCCCACCTTCTGCTGCTCAGCTCCTCTCCCCTTGGTCCCAGCTATGCTGCCCACTCAGGCCCTGGACAGGAAGCCCTAGACATTCTCAGAGCTTGTGCACTCACCATTCTGTTTGGCCTTCCCTTGGGTCTCTTTAGGGCCACTTCAGGGGCCTCTTGACTTCCCCAGCCAGAGTAGCACTCCAAGGCACACACCTGCCACTTTCTGTTACCTTTGTATGTTCTTGATCCACTAGCAAAAACTTTCTATTTGTCTATTTCCTGGATAGTCTCTTTCGCTCTTTAACATGTAAGGTTCACAAGAGCTGGGACTCTGTCCTTCTTTCACATGCCTAGTCCCTAAAGTAGAAGCTGGTCAACAAAGTTTGCTAACTGAGGGGCCAGGCTTCAAATGCATTCTGAACAAATACCTCCCCTCTGTTTTCTGTCAAATTGGAAAACATTTCCCTCCAGGTGTGGTGCGACTCCCATAAGACGTGTATAATGTGCCCAACAGACTGTTGCATCTGGCATACATAACTTATGATCTTGACCATATAGTTTCCAGGGGACTCTAAGTGTGGGGGACGCTGATGGAGTCATGACTCCGTCTGGGGGATGCTGATGGAGTCGTGACTCCATCTGTGCAGAGCTTTTGTCTGGAGAGGGAGATTCCAGTGCTAGAGGTTTCTCCCTTGAGGAGTTTACGTAGGATGGAGGAAGCAAGGGTTTCTCGTCAAAGCGGCAAGACACACTTCAGAGACCCAGAGGTAATAGCAGAAAGTCTGCTAGGAGGAGCCACTCACAGTTCTCTGGACAATCTTAAAGCTGCATAATGTCAGGATGACTAACCTCTGTCACTTGTGCCTTGTACTTCTGATCTTTCTAGTTCTTATCTTGTCTGGTGACCTTGGAGAAAACAGTGCACCAGTCACATTGCCCCTTCAGTCACCCACTCCCTGCTCTGCCTTCATGCACCAGGTTTGCCTATTCTCCCAGGCACCCAGCAGCAAAATAAATTAAACAAGACCAAAATGAATAGAGAATATATCTTGTTCAAGATTGGAAGACTCAACATTGTTAAGATGCTAATTATCCACAATTGTGTTAATTTTTTTACACAATTAACACACAATTCACACAAACACACAAACTTTGATCCAGATATAGCACCATACAAAAAATAAATAAAACTTAAAATCAATTGAAGACTTAAACCTAAAACTACAAAACTCTGGAAGAAAACTTAGAAATGTTTTGTGATCTTAGATTTAGCACAGTTCTCTGATGTAAAAAACAAAAGCATGATCCACAAAGAGAAATATAGAGAAAGTGAACTTCATCAAAGTTGAAAACTTTTCCCTCCCAAACAGGACTAAGAGGATGAAAAGATAAGCCACACAGAGATAAAATATCAGCAATTATCACAAATATTATGAGAAAAGCAATATGACAAAGGACTTGTTTCCAAAATATGTAAAGCCCTCTCAAAACTCAGCAATAACCAACCAGGATAAAAACGGGCAAAATATTTTAATAGACACTTCACCAAAGAAGATATGTGGATGATATAAACACATGAAAAGATGCTCAAATCATGAGTCATTAGTGAAATACAAATTAATACCACAAAAAGATGCCATTACATACCTATGAGAATGAATAAATCAGAAAAACTTTGTGTTGAAAAGTGTATGAAACAACTGGAACTCTCACACATTGGTAGTGAGCAAGTGAAATCATACAGCCATTTTGTAAACATTTTGACAATTTCCTATAAAATTAAAGTTATGTCATACACTTTCCATGACAGCAATTCCACTGCTAGGTGGACCCAAGAGAAATGAAAACTAATCTTCATACAAAAACCTGTATGTAAATGTTCACAACAGCTTTATATACAAAGTCCCCAAATGGGAAACAATTCAAATGCTTTTCAGTGAGTGAATGGATAAACAGATTTTGATACATTCACACAGTGGAATGCTACTCAGCAATAAAAAGAAAAACCTATCAATGCATGAACAACACTTATGACACTTAAGTGGAATGTTCTAAGTGAAAGAAGCCAGACTCAAAGGGTATGATTCAGTGTATGTTCCATTTACATGATGTTCTGGAAAAGGCAACACTAGAGTAATGAAGAGATTAGTGGTTGCCAGGGACTTCGGTGAATAGGGGATTAGTGGGGAGAACAGGGAATTATTTAGAGTGATGGAACCACACAAGGAATTATTTAGGGTGATGGAACGGCTTTGCTTCTTGATTTTGGTCATGGTTACATTACTGTAGGCATTTGTTATAGGCCATTCAACTGTACACCAAAAAGATTGAATTTTACTGTCTATGAAATAAATAAATTTAAAGGAAACAATAAAACTTAAAGCCTTTCAAATAATCTGTAAGACAACTAATTGGGTGTAGGGGTTTTTGTGTTCATTTCTATCACTTTTTTTGTATCTTCTACTTTTTCCACTTTTTCTAAATTTATATTCCCTTGCTTTGTTGTCTCCTTTATTTTGACTTTTCCCTCTTGTTCTATTTTCCAGAAAAATAGTTTGGCAGTTTTATACCCTCGTTCTGTTCTATCATTGGATGCCCTAGACTAGTACTGCCCAATAGAATGTTTGCAGTGATGGAAATGTTCTACATCTGTACTGTCTAATTCCACAGCCACAAGTGGTTGTTCTTAAGTACTTGACATGTAATGTAACTGAGAATTTGTACTATTCACCTTTTTCATTATTTGATTTTAGTTAAGTTGAATTTAAATTTAAATTTACATAATCACATGTGATTAGTAGCAACTGTCTTGAACAAAATGGCCCTAAACATTTTAACATTAATATTTAACTTAACAAAGTCCAAAGTGAATTGAATAACTCCTCCTAAGCAACACAAAGCTAAAGTCTGTAAACACGTCTCCTTTATTTACAGAAGAAAATCCAAAGACCTACACATGGAATTCAAAGAAAAAAAAGATACTGCAGCTATTCTCCAGAAAGCTATTCTACCTCTCTCCCACTTTTTAGGAGCCATACATGTATGGAAATGAATTCATGCCAGCTTAAGAATATCTATATGTGCCCTCTCAATCACAAGGTTTTGTGCTGAAATGGGTGAGCTACTTAAACTGGGACAATTAGATGGCAAAGAGAAGTTTCCTCAGGAAACCAGGATAGACTCATTATTGGGAGAGTAAAGCACCTGATACTACTACAGCTCTATTTGTCACTATGCAGAAAGCCAGCCAGGGGATAGTAAGAAAAGCAGAACATAGGAACTGAACACACAAACACGTCCTTAAAGAAACTGTATACCAATGAATGAAGAGCTCAGCTGAATTCTGGAATGTCCACTCATGTGAGCCAATGAATCCATTTTATTGTTTCACAATTAGAAAATATTTCTACTGGAAATATGGAAAGCTCTTATTGATATAAAGCCTATTTTGATCTTGGCACCATACTACCTTATCAGTACAGAAAGCATTATTTGCATACCACATTCTTGAATTCTCCTTATACAGCATCAAATAAAGCTATCCTGTCCCCCAAATATGTTTTCCTGTGTACATGACTATACTCAGGCCATTCCTTCATCCTTGATATACTAGTGAAATGTCATTCATTCTTTTTAAAAAATAAATTAGTGTTAGACATACAAAATGCATATTTAATGTACATACTTAATGTATACAACTTGAGTATGGAGATACATTATTACCACAATCTATGCCATCAACCTATCTATCACCTCCCAAAGTCTTTTCCTGCTCTCTTATTATTTTTGTAATAAGAACACTTAACATAAGATCTATCATTTTAGCAAGAATTTGAGTGTACAATAGTGTTAACTATTGGCACCCAGGCTGTACAGATCCCCAGAACTTATTCACCTTGTATAAGGAAACTATGTACCGCCTGACTAACACCTCCATTTTCCGCTCTTCCCAGCCCAACAACCACTTCTACACCTGAGTTTGACAATTCTAGATTTATTATTCATTAATAAATCATTTCTCATATGACACTGCTGTAGTTTCCTAAGTCTGAATTAAGCATTCTTTTCTCTGTACTCTAAAATCACTTGTTTATGTCTCAAATTAGTATTATCAGTTTGCATATTTTGAGCAAAATAGTGTGGGTCAAAAACCAGTCTCTGCATTCTGACGACCTAGGTTCAGATCCTTGCTCTGAAGTCCGTTACTTCTGCAACTATAAGCAAGCTGAGCTTCAGTTTCTTCTTTTGTAAAATAAGTATGATAATAATACTTACTACATAGTTCTATTAACTGTTAAATGGAATAATCAATATAATGGGACACAATTCCAGGCCTACAGTGTTTCCTCAGTAAACATTAGCTAATTATTTTTGCCTGACTACACTTTCCAAGATTTTAAGTGCCTATATTGTTTGTTAGTCATCTTGTTGTCTTAGGACATGTTTGGCACTGTTAACTCATACCCTATCATTTTGCTTTCCACAAGCACTTATGTGTATGAGCTCCCCAAATATATTTTAAACTACCTAAGAGAAAGACTTATAACTACCATTGTTTAAGAACTTATCTCCAAGAACCTCATATGGCACTATGGTTAGATTATCACTCCTGTGGGGAGTTGTAAAAAAGTAGACACACCTCTGAAACTTCAGGTCTAGTCCTCTGGTCATCTCCCGTGGCACTAAATGACTTGTTTTCTTCAGTCTTCATGGAATTCATGATGAGTTCAAAGAGAATATAACTAACTTCTACTAGTGGATAAGATGGAGAAACAAGGATTGAATTTATTCTGCCACGTGAAATGTCTAAAAAAAACCAAAAAAACAAGATCTATGAAATAACCACTTTCAAACACTGGACATCAGGTGGTGTGGGACCTCATCTCTAATATCTGAGAAGAAAATCATATGAGGTAAGCCCTATGGACATTTAGCTTACTGTATGCAGTTTCCAAGGCATATCTTAGGAAGGAGAAACAGGCAGAGTCTCACAGTTTCCCTGAGTTGAGAAGACAAGGTGGGAGTTTTGGGAGGCCAGGATGACTGGAACTTGTATGACAGAGTACTAGGGAGAAGAGAGCCACAGGAGCACACAGTATCAGAGATCTGCAGTGGGTATCCCTTGAGATTTCAGCTTGGTGAATGCATGGGTGGAATGAAACGGTTGAAAAGGAACAGGAAAAGAATTACCCAAAAGGAGTAGATGTAACAATTTCTGAGGCTCATACAGGACAGTGTATAATTTCAGTTCACAAAAATCTGACTAGAAAACTTCATAATTCATGAAGTATCAGGGAGACTACTCAGAAAGGTATTTCTTCCATAGTGGGACAAAATTAGCACTAGTTCTAGTCCCACCTGAAAAATAAAAGCAAGCTTTGAAAGTATAAAATGGTTTCCATGTAAAATATCAATGTACTAAAACAAAGCTCAAGAATATTGACAGGAATGTAAAAATTTCTGGCACACAATGTTGTGAAATTAAGAAAGCTTGATAACTAATAAAAATAACAGCAAGCACTTAAAAAGTGGATAAATATGACCCATAATGACTGAAAACATCAGTGAATAGAGACAGGTCCAGAAGTGAGAGAGATGATAGAACTGGTAGTCAGAAACATTAAAAGTCATTACCTTGAATTTCTGGCCAAAAAGGAGTAACAGGGACCGGATTTCCCCCTAGTCTGAAAATAAAACAGAACAACAAAAAAAATATGAAACCATGGTTTGCAAGGAACTGGACATGATGCAATTAAGGACAGTGACAATTGAAATGCATCCTATAATCCACGTTAGCAGACTACCTTGAAGGATTCCAGGCCAGTGTCGCAAGGAAGGGCGGCAAGACAAAGCTAGTTGGAATTCCAGATTTGAGGAGACAAAGCTGAGAGACCAGGGTGACAAGAGGTCACAGGTCACAGACCTGGTGGGAGACCTGCAAGAGATGGAACTCCAGATATATGAAGAGGGTTGCCCTAAAGCATCCAGCTGTGTATTGATCAGAGCAGCAGCTGAGAAAACTTCTCAAGGGCAGGAAAGAATCACGGTAAAACTGTCATAGTCTAACTTTCCTCCAGCCCTCTCCCTGTAACCCTTTTAGGGATCCTCATTTCCTCATTTCTAAATTAAGGACTTTGGCTCAGATCAAACTTGTATTGTTCGTGTGAATTGGTTCCTCTGAGCTTTTTAAAAAGGATTCCAGATCCCACCCTCACAGACTCTGATTCTGTATGTCGGGGTGTGGCTATGGAATCTGCACTTTTACCTGCCTCACCCCGCAACTCCCCTCTCAAACGCGCACCACATTGTTTGAACAGCTGCCTCTGTCACCGCAGGATGACCTCAATGCTTTCCTAAAGCCCCAGAACCTATGAAGGTCACCTGTGCTTGAAGCTGTGCTTGCTTACAGAAACAGACTGGATGTCAGTAACCACCATGCTACAAGATGGGAAACGAACTTAGAAGCGCTACCCTAACCTGAACCCTTGCTAATTACCATACCTAAATCTCTGCCTCGGGGAGAAATGCACCTTGGTAGGTACATGTAGTGTTGGGTGCACAGGAAATACGAGACTGCCGCACTCAGCTTTTTCTGGAAAGCCCCACCTCTTTCCAGGAATCCTTGCTCTCCAACTACGTGCCCTAAAAGACCTTAAGAAACACCCCCACACTACACCCCAGGCACTTTGAGCAGGTGCTCCCCTACTCCATCCCTTGATCAGTGAATAGTTTCTGCTCTACTTAAGGGATCCTGGTCTCGTTCTATGGGCGCGAACGGCACGGGGCAGGGATAGGACCCACCGGGGTCAAACGACCCTCTTGAGATTCAGGAAAACCCAGACGATCTCCAAATATCTTTTCAGGAGTAAAACTCTTAGTCTTTGAAGCTGAGGGGCGGGGAAGGGAATTACCACACTGGCGGCTGCCCAGCTCCCCATCCAAAACCTCCTTGACTTTGGGCTGAGGTCCTTCTGCCTATTGCTTTTGTCAGCCATCCCCCTAAGAGAACTCCAGGTCCGACCCAGAAAAAGAAAAACCACTCACAGAACCGGAGAGTCTGTCCACACAGTGCACGTGCCAGTCAGCGCCCACCGCTCTGGATTCGCAGGTGCCGGAAAGGCTGCTCTTTTGTAGCTCTCAGCTGAACTTTTCCCGCCTAGAAGGGCGCGCCGGCGCGCGGCAGGAGCCTGGGAATTGACACTCTCGCTGGCCAATGGACGAAGAGTCTCTGAAGGCTGTTTTTCTCTCATTGGATGTAAATGACTCATCTCTGGCCTAGGGACTGCGCGCCAACCCGCCCACCCTCCCTATTTGGCTGGATGACCCACGCGGGTCTTAGTGATCCCTTCCCCCTCACCACTGAGTCCGAGACCAGCTCCCGCCTCCCAGGATAAACTAAGCAATCACTGCCCTGCTCCTTCCCGCTCATAGGCGTCCCCTGTCTCCCAGTGGAGGCCAAGAGGAGCTGCGCGGCAGCTGGGCGGAGTGGGAGGCGCCTGGCGGTTTCGCGATTTCTGACTTTTGATTGCGAGCGGGAGCAGCGCGCTGGCGGGAGCTGCAGGGCGAATAACCCGCCAAGTTGCTTCGGTGTGTGGTAGTTGCTGCCGTTCTGCAGCTGCGAGGTGGGCGACGATGGCGGGACGAGCATCCAGGCGGGATCCGCTGACCGCAGCAGAGAGAGCTCCACCCGTATGATGCAGAGACCCAGTCCCAGAGCAGGCTGCACCCGCGTCTGCGTGAAGTCTACAGATACTTGGCCTGCTCTGCAAATGAACTCACTTCGCAGAGGGGCTGGCGAACACAGACAGTGCAAGCCTGGAGGAGGAAGCGGCCAGCACTGCTTAGGCAGGGTTCTCAGGACGCGCATTACTGAGTGAGGTACTTTACCCTTCGAATGAAGACTCCAGAGTTCGGCCTCCCCAAACTGATATCAAAGAAGTGCTTTACATGGGGCTTGAGAAAACATGTTACTGTTTAAGAAAAGAACGTCTTACTGCCTGAGACCCTGAAAAGAGAGAGATGCCTTTAAGTATTGGGTGTTATTTTTGAGAAGTTGGTCAAAGCAGGGGAGAAGATGGTTGATTAAGTGGGAGTGGTGACAATTATTTTGTAATTCATAGAAGGACAGATGTTTATGTAAAAGTTGATAGTTTTGGTGGAATAATCATGAACATGTTTCTGAACTTAATGTAAAATATACAGAGACCTCTAAAATCACTGCTTAAATTACACGGGTCTTGTGGTTTTCAGAAAGAGCAAACTTTAGAAGTATAATTGTAAAAATAATGTCATACAGACAAAGAGAAGAGAAAACTTAGTGACAGCTTTCTCAAATCGCTGTTATTCCTGAATCATCTGAAAGCAGTACACGTGACTGGCACCAATATACATCAGCAAGTAAATCGTTGCAAAAGGATTTATCTTCTTTTTTGTAGAATCTGGAGGAAAAAAATCTATGAAAAGCAAGAAGTGGTAGAGAATGATGTTGTCGAAATTGCCTGACATCATTGGAGATAGAGAATTTACCCTGGAAAAAGGCGCTCCTTAGGGAGGAGCATCTGCACATTCCATTAGCATAAAGCACCTGGTCGGCCATATGAAGAAGTCTGGATTTTGTCATAAATGTGAAATTTATTTTAAATGGAGGATTTGAAGCAAGGGAGTAATATACCCTGACATATTTTTAAAAATCACCCAAGCAGCTGTGCAGGGTACAAACTCTGAGAGGACAAGAAGAGATGTGGAAGGGAGAAGGCAGCTAAGAGTCTATCCCAGGATGGCAAAGATGTTGGAGCCGGCCTCAGATGGTAATGGTGGAAGTGTTAGAAATGGCTGGATTCCACATTTATTTTGAAGGGCCAGACCATGGAATTTGCTTATGGATGTTCCATAAATAAGAGAAACAGAGGGCTCAGTGATGATTCCTGGGCTTTTGACTTGAGCAACTAGAAGTACAAAGTCTCCATTAACTGATATGGGGAAGTCTGAGGAAGGAGATGCTGTGTGTGCCAGGACTGGGGTGTGTGTGTGTGTGTAATTCTTCTTTTGACATGTTGAATTGGAGATGCTAATCCACTCCAACTGAAAAATAAGGAGGGAAGTGGACATTCAACACATGATGTTGCAACCTCCACCTCCTGTATTCAAGCAATTCTCATACCTCAGACTTCTGAGCAGCTGGGATTACAGATGCCTGCCACCATGCCGAGCTAAGTTTTGTTTTTCTAGTAGAGATGGGGTTTCACCATGTTGGCCAGGCTGGGGTCGAACTCCTGACCTCAGGTGCTCTGCCTACCTCAGCCTCCCAAAGTACTGGGATTACAGAGGTAAGCTACCGCGCCTGGCCTGAGAAATATAATTAAAGTACAGGGAAAATTAAAAGGGAGAAGAAAGTTCACAGATATCACGGCAAACGATAAATACAAAAGCCTGCCTTGTTTCCTAGAGCCCCTGTGTCTTAGGTGCCCTGAATTTTACCTCCCAGCGGACCACTCTTGTCCCTTCATAATGGCGCTCCAAGCAGCACCGCTGCACACCAATTCCGAAGCTTCCCTGCTTCTTGAGTTTAGGAAAAGTTATGCTTCTACTTCCTCTTTATTTGCTTATCACTGGAGTAGCAACTGAACCACGCAATTGGGATAAGTAACCTGATGCCATTTTGGGGAGCAATCTTTCATTTCTTCCTTACGTATACAACTGACCCTCACAGAGAAACTGTCTAGAGCAACAGGTCCAGAGTAGAGCTTTAGCTTTGCTTTTCACTTTGCAGCTGTGCTCTGTTGGGCCACTAAGGAAAACTCACTTTCAGCTAATGCTTATATGGGGCTATGGAAGTTGTCTAACATCCCTGGGGACAGAGTGTTTGCCCTGAAAAGGAACATTCCCTTGGCACAGAGCATCGTGTTGGCTGGATTTTAATATAATTATGACAAGAATACTTTTTGCCAAGTAACTGGTGGTTGGGTCATTTTGTGGTTTGCAAACCCATAAAGAGGAAAAGGCCTCTCACGTGTTTGGGAGAGGTGGGAATGGATCAAGCACTAAGGTTAGGTCTGGTGAAGTTAGGGAATAAGGCCAGTGTTTATGAAGAGTGATTCCTTCATGAGCCCCTGAAAGATGCTATTGAACCCTAACAACATTCTGGGAATACAGAGGAAGGCCCCACTGCCTCTACCTTGAGAGCATATCACAGAGAAAGATTTATATTTGGACTAGATTGATGAGAGCTGAGTAGGAGTTTGATAGAAGAGAACAGGGAACTGTCTGAATGTACAATGGCAGAAGTGGCAGGAAAGGCTGAGGAGAACTGTCTTCTGGGAGTGGGTTAGAGATATGGGCCTGGGCACCACATTCTGGAGCTTGCAATGGGGTATGTAAAAGCTTAGACTGGATGGTCTTTTCCTGTCCTGTGACTTCGTAGTGGGCTCACCTCACTCACTGTTGCAAACAAGCTGCCCCCATTTGAGAGAGAGCTGGAGTGGGGTCTCTAAGCCTCCAGCAACCACTTAGGAGCCAGCCTTGAAGCCCTGGCAGCTAACTCTTCGCATGGAGACCCCATAGTCCATTCTGTCTTGGGAAGACAACACAAGCTTGCGGAAGTTAACATTCCCCCTCCAGACTCCAGAGGCTCCAAGGAGACTCGCTATCTTCAAGAAAAGAAATATTCACTGAGCCGCGGATGGAGGTGAACATGGTTTGGGACTAACATGCGGCTGGATGGTTTCACCTCCATGGTCATACAGTGGTACTGGGAGATGAATGGGGTAGGGCGATCAAGATTTAGTTCAACATCAACTTCCGGTGGGGCGGTGATTGGTAGTTGACTCATTTTGGCCCCATTTGATATTCGCAGTCACCAGTTGGGGTAGGTGTGACTGTTGCTCCCATTTCACAGATGAGGACAGGATAGTTTGCTAGAGGTCACAGGACTAGTTTGGGGAAGGGAAAAGGTGGATTTTAACCTTAGAAGGTAGGATTTTAACCTTAGAACCTCACGTTTTCTTAGGATCTTTCAGGGAGACCTTGGGGAAATTCCTTTCTGTCTTGGTGGGGGGGGGGTCTCCATTCCTTATTTGTAAATTAAGGAGTTCTTCCAGTTTGTGATTGTCTGTACTTTAACGTTTAAACGTATCACTTGGATAGGTTTTTAAAAATAAGGATGCTGGGAACCCCAATATGTTTAAGTAGAGTAGGTCTGGGGTGAGGCCCAGGAATCTGCAGCTTTTAACTAACCCGGGCATCAACAAAACTGGCTGAGAAGCTCAGGTAAAGTTTATGATGCGTGAAAATCTTATTGTGAGCTATCCAAAACACATAACGCTGAGCTCCATCTGCAGAGATCCTGTTTTGATATGCTTGGTTGGACTGTGGCTTGGTAATTTGCATTTCTCAGAAGTGAGGCCAGTCAGCTGGTCAACCACCCCGCCTGTCGCTCCGTGAGCGTCCCCGGTCGTCCGCGGTGCTTCTTTACTTGCAGCTTGTGGGAATGACATCTGCGCAGGCAGCCCCTTTTTAGCACCGCCACGGGCACGCGAGCCTAGCCCTTAAAATCCCAGCCCAGCCCTGGATTTGCAGATACTCAGGGCAGGGGAAGGCCCCTTTCCGCGTTTGGTGTAGTCCCGCATGCTGCCATAAGATGGCACCAGAGAACGCGCCTACCGGGATAAGGCAGGGCAAGGAGGCGGGGAAGAAAAAAAAGCGACGAGTGAAGATTGACATCCATTAAGTTCAATCTTTGGTTCTCTGACTTCCAAGATTCCCATTCTCTTAGGAGGCTGCATTTGTGGCGCTAAAAGCAGGGATGGGCGTGGGAGATGCCGGGACATGTGCTCGCTGAAGATACACCTGTTAGTCCAAGGTAACTCCCGCTCGTAGTGGCTCAACCCTCTTTGTTAATTCCCCTTCCTCTCAGTTAACTAGGGCTGCTTCACCTGTCTCTAGGCAAACCTACTCCCCATCGCGCTGGGTGTTTTGGAGTTTTTAAAAGCGTCACAGGGTAAAGTCAGCTTTGTGCTTTTCCTTTTCTCAGCAGGTAAGAATTTCTGGCGCTGACAGCGGGGAGCTGCAGGGCGGGAGCGGGGTGAAGAGAGAATAGGGTGAGAGATAACAGGTGTGAAGCGTCCGTCAGTGCCAGGCATCGTGCTTTGGCACCTTCCATAAGTTTGTCCCAATCATCTTTCTATTTAATTCATTTTCTGTTCACAGATTAGGAAACCTCAACTAAGTGGCCCAAGGACAGTTCTTGGATAATTTTAGCTTCTGTCTGACGACAAAGCCTAAGGTCTTTTATTTTGCAGAGGCTGCTTTGGCAGGATTTCAATGCGCGCAGGTCCTGCCAATCACTGCTCCTCACTCACTGGTCCATCCCGCTGTCCATGCATTCATTCAACCATTCATTTCTTAGGGGCTCATCTGCAAGGCGTGGGGCTAGTTGCTACTAAAAATACAAAAGAAAAGGGACGCTGATGTCAAGTAGAAGAGATTTTTTGAAAAGGTTTACACAGAATTGAGGTGCTCAGCATGGTTTCAACCTTTCCCCCCAACATGCTACTGATTCCTATTATGTTCCACATAATATGATGGATTCTGAAGATACAGAGATGGGTGAGATCTATCCTTGCCTTTCAGGAGCTCGTTGTCATAGGCAAGAGTAATCTCTGAGGTTTAATTTTACATACCTACTTTTTAACAAATTGAGCATCAACTATGTATATTCTACTGTAATTAATATATTAAGTAATTAAATATTACACACAATTTCTTATTTTTTAGTTGAAGATTAATCTAAATGGTGGTTCAAGGATGTCCTTTGTTCACCCTAGTGGACCATCGTAGGAGCTTCATGGAGTGCTTCCTCAGACTGCAACCTTACCCCCCGGTATGTGCTTGGCTCTATTCCTTCTTTCTGTAGCTTTCTGTCAAATGCCAGGCTTTTAGGGAGACTGGTCCTGACCCCTTCCTGTTTTCTCTCCTTTTTACTTGCTCCTATCTGAGGCCTCCTTTCTTGTTTCTTTGTTGTTCTTTCTCCTTCCATCATCCTCTGTGGTCATATTATGTGTTGTTTTTCATATACCACATCTGAGTTTATAGGAAATATGTTTACTGCTTTTTTAAAATTTTTGGTTTAGTTTCCGCCTCCCTGCTCCAGAATGTAAGCTTCAAGAGGGGCAGTGAGGAGTTAGTTCTTAACACCCATCCCTGACCGAGAAACGGTCGGGGATGGAGCGAGACAGCTTTGCCTGGTACATCCTGAAATCCCCTGAGGTGGGGGTGGGAGTGGAGGGAAGATCAGGGAATGTCCATTCATTTTATGAAGCTGAAGTTGGGTTAAGTCCTATTATATCCTGTGATGTTGGTTGTTAATCTCAACCTGAAACCCTCATCACTAGTCATTCACTTTTTACTAGCTTTGTGACCTTGAGTGAAGGTTCAAGTTTACCTTGTTTCTTTGCACCTCAGTTTCCTTATGTATAAAGCAGAAAAAAATGAAATTTGGTCATCCTAAAATGTGAGGTCATAGGGAATCAGTCCCTTGAGGGTAAAAGACAAACATTTGTGGATTTATAAGGCGGCAGAAATGATATTCTTCTGAGGGTCAAAGAAAGGTATTTGTGGATTTGAGAGTCTTCAGATATTATATCAGTAGCATATTTACATGCAGAAAATACTGGATAAACAATTTTAACTAATCAAATAGGCACAGAGATCTCAGATAGGAGCAGATAATAAGGTGAGGAAACAGTGGTGAGCAAAAACATTCTGATTAATTTTATGTAGAGGGTTAACTCTAAATGGACAATGATAGGCTCTCTGGGAATGTGTAATAAAAGTTTTAAAGAAGGATTCTTTAAATAGTTGTGACACACTGCAAGGGAAATTCTATGACACCTGGAACTAAAACACCCAGGGACTGGGTTCAGGGGGATGAGGGGTAGAGGAATAAAAGCATTTTGTATCACTTAACACACTCATCTTAATGGGAGGAGGGAGCAAAACAGGGAAATGATTCTATTGGAAGATGTCAACTTATTGAGGTGAAGGAGGAAACGGCTAATAGCTGTTACTTTATTTTATATAATAGTAAAGAAATTTGTGTTCAGTTATGAGCACTAGAAACAAACACTAGTGAGTGAATAAAAAGATAGTAAGGGATTATGATGGATAAGTCAGTTAATAAGAGAACTTGATGGATAAGCAAAGTAATAAGGGTCCACAGTGGAGGCAATTTCCCTTTTTGAAAAACATTATCTTTGGAATACACACAGGATATAATTTTCAAAAGAAACAAAGTATATATAGGGGAAACAATTTTCACTCATTCTCGAGACACTCAGTCCTTTTCCATAGATAATCTATGGCTATACAAGCATAATAATTCTTTTTCAATATATTTTCTCAGCAACTAAGAAGTTCAGTGTTTGTAATAATAAGAAGAAGAGTGCTGATCTGGCCTGAAATATAAAGTTTTACCTTAGATATTTGTCTCATAAATAGTTTTTAAGAAGTCAGGTAATATGCTCACAAGGGGATTACCAAGGCCCTATACCACATGAGTTTGGGGGCACAGGGAGATCAAGATTTAGAACAAAGTTAGGTGAAATCTAGGGCCAAAGGATAGCAGAAGGGTGTGTGTGTGTGTGTGTGTGTGTGTGTGTGTGTGTGTGTGTGTGTGTGTGTTGGGTGGGGCAGATGGGAACCTTTGGAGAATGGCTGTAGGCTGCTAGTGAGGTGCTATGATCTCTAGGCCTTGGTAGGTCCTTGTGAAGAGACACGGTTCTGAAAGTTTGGCACCCTTATAGGTTTTTTAATGTTTTTTTTATCCACAGGGGTGACCCTGGACATTATTACTAAAACTTAAAAATTTCACCCCTGGGCACACAGGTTACCCTTCTTGTGGTGGCATGGCAAAGCTCGATTTGCAAGAGTTTCTTTTGGACTGTCCCCAGTGTATCCCTTTAAAAATAGGAGCTCCTTCAGGGTGAGGAATGAAGAACAAAATATCCCTTGTAACCTGTTTTCTCGTCTTCATTCCAAGGATTCTAGAAAGGCACAGCAGGTTGGTTTTGAAGTCTGGGTAATTTTTGTGCTGTCCATTCTCCCAAGTGGATGCCTCTAGTAAAGGTAAAAGGAAAGACTGTTTTCTGTGTCAAGGGAAGATTTATATGCAAATTCCAAGACTCAGATGCTATTTCAGAGGAGTTGGTGTCCCTAGTAAAGTAGAACTGGCCAGGTTCATCTGCCAACAAGGTCAATGGTATGAGGCAACTATGAGGAAACTGGCAGATCAGGAGGGGTGGAATCTTGAATTCTAGGTGAAGAGAGGATCAATGTGTTGAGCAAACACATGGCTGTCTTCTTATTTCCTATATGAAATCGTGGAAAAGACTTTAGAACAAACAATAACTAAGTTATAGCAGGAAAACAAAGAACAGTCTTTTGGCCGGAAATAGAAACTGTTAAAAAGAAAAACAAAACAACAGAAATAAAAAACATCTTTAAGTTTGAAAGCGACAGAAGTTAAAAAGTGGAAAGTTGCCTGGAATGTGCTTTTATTGCAGCCTCTCTAATAAACCCGTCCCCACTCTATCTTCGTGTCTTTGCTTATCCTAAGCAGCATGGTGGCAGCCGTGGCATTTTTTGGCGCGGCTAAAGTGCCAAAGTGGTCGTTTTTGGCACTTGGGCTTGAGATGGCAGTGAAGTGGCATCGTTTGTCTGGGGAAATGCCAGAGGTTTGTTATCTCACACTATGGAAATTGAAGATGTGGACACAAAAGGAGTGGGTTTAAGAGCGAAAGTTTAATAGGCAAAAGAAAGAAGAGAGAGTTTCCTTGTGCATTGGAAGGGTGTCTGAGCAGGGTTCCGGGTATGGGGCGAGTTGTGGTTGGTTTTATAGATCAGCTTGAGGAGGCAGTGTCTGATTTACATAGGGCTGAGAGGATTGGTTGGAGCAGGTGTGCCATTGATGCGATACATGAAGAGGCTGGCCATCCCACACTAATCTTTAGTATGCAGATGGGGCCTCTACCTGGCCTGTGCCATGTCGCCTGCACACGTGAAGACAAAGAAAAGGGACTAGGAGGCCAGGTGCCATAGCTCATGCCTGTAATCCTAGCACTTTCAGAGGTCAAGGACGGTGAATCATGAGAGGTCAGGAGTTCAAGACCAGCCTGACCAACATGGTGAAACTCTGCCTCTACTAAAAAAACAAAACAAACAAACAAACAACAAAATTAGCCGTGCATGGTGGTGGGCACCTGTAATCTCAGCTACTCAAGAGGCTGAGGCAGAGAATTGCTTGAACCCGGGAGGCGGAGCTGGCAGTGAGCTGAGAACGTGCCATGGCACTCCAGCCTGGGCGACAGAGCGAGATTCCGTCTGAAAAAAAAAACCCAAAAAAATAAAACCAAAACAAAACAAACAAAACAACAACAACAAAAATGGAAGAGGAAGCCTCCATGTTGAGTATGCCTGGCTTCCAGGTACCCCTTTTCTATTTATAGGTGCCGGCATTTAACTATGCAAGCTTTTAGCTTGCTTATCTGTGCTTGTGGCTTGATTTTTCAGGCTGATTTTTGTTAGAAAAGAAAGTATATGGGGGCTGCTTTTTCATTAAAAGAAAACCCTTACCGAGGGCTCCCTTACCTACACTAACTGCTTAATAATTTCTTTTAACTCCTGTATCAGCAGTGCTTGCCCCTGATAGGTGATGATCATGAGGGGGAACAGGAGCCTCTAGGCTTAGAGACAAGTGGCCAGCGCTCTCCTGATGGAGTGGTTCCCTCCCCAGCACCCCCTGCTGGTCAATTTGACAAACAGATGAACAGAAGTTCTCAAATACACAATAAACAGCCCCAATATCACCAGAAATATCAAGTTGGGATGGCATTTTTTCAAATTGTCGTTATATTTAGTCTGCATCATTTGTTGCTTTCTGAGGGAAGTTTTTTGAGTTCTCCCACTAAGACTGTGGATTTGCATTTTTCTTTTTGTATGTCTGTCAGTTTTTGCCATATATATTTTGTAGTTGCGTTGTGTTGTGAGGCAGATTCATGATCTATGTTGTGGGAGAATTCTGTATTTATCAGATGTTCATCTTACGTTCTATTTTGCCTACTATTGATGGTATTACTTTTCTTTTCAATTTCACATTTATTTAGTGTATCTTTTTCCTTTGCATGAACCCTAGTGTGTTATTTCAGATATGCTTACTTATGTACTGACAGTGACCCCCAAATTCATATGTTGAAGACCCAACTCCCAATGCACTTGGAGGTGGGCCTTTGAGAAGTAATTGGGTTTAGATTAAGTCATGAGGGTGGAGCCCCCATGATGGAATTAAGTCCTTCTAAGAAAAGGAAGAGAGTCTGAGTTCTCCTCTGTCTCCACTATGGGAGGGCACAGAGAGATAACAGCCATCAACAACCTGAGAGAAGTGGACTGAGAAGAAAACCTCACTAGAGCCTTGTCATATAGCTTCCCAGTTTCCAGAAGAGTGAGAAATCAATTTCTGTTATATAAGCCACTCAGTCTATGAAATTTTGTTATGACAGCCAGAGCTGATTAATGCATGTTCTTGGACGTTGTTTTTAACTCAGTATGAAAAACATATATTTTAATAAGAAAATTACCCCATTCATTTTTAGTGTGTTTATTAATACTTTTGAACTTATTTGTGCCATATTTAAGAACTCCTCTTTCCTCTTTCCCACACTTTGTTTTTTTAATCCAAGTGCATGATAAGGTTTAGGAATCACTATCTTAACAGGACCATGAAGGGCTAGGTAAGGGAAGCTGGCTTGCATTCAGGGAAGAGGCAGAGGAGGGAAGTTGCCAGCTGGGCTGTGCTAAGATGACCTGAGCCCCAGACCCCGGATGTACAACCTCTTCTGGACACAGGACATGCTGGAGGCAACATTTTGAAATAGGCAAATTTTATTTCCTTTGTGTTCTTTCGTCATCTGTATTAGCTTTTGCCTCTTAAGTGCCAAAATATAGCTGTTTATATATTTCCCCAAGTTCTTGAGTTTATTTTTTGTGTGAGAATTTTCCACCCTTTGAAATCCCAAATGACATGTTTCCTCTCTTTCTCAGACCATGCTTTCATTTCAGTCAATGTAACATTTCAGCTAGGTCTTAGGAGTTTAGAAATCTGATTGGATTGATTCATACTAAGCTGTAACAGATCTACCACAGCCTTCCAAGATGAATTGGAGTTTTTTAAAAACTCCATGACCTACACAATTCTTTAGGTGCTGGAATTGCACACTTTCAAATCGCATCAAGTGTAAACATTCAATTGTGTAGAGGTTAATTTTTTAAGGAGAGATGAGGATAGGTGTTGGTTAATACTGCTAGACTTTATTACAAAAGACAATTCTATCAAGATTTCTTTTGTTTTTTAAATCTAGACAATCAGAAAGAGTGAAAATGCCAATTTTTTTTTTCTTTTTCCTATAGCTGCAATGTTCATAGCAATCCAAGTTCCCATAACAGGGTGAGAGAGCAAAGCCGAATGAGGCCATGGCATTTTTGTGAAGTGTATTTCTTTTTTTTTTTTTAGATCAGGGATTCAAAAATTTTAATATAAGTGTTCAGTTAGAAAGTTATTATGCTAGTGCATGGCACGTGTCCTTTCCATCATCTGGATTTTTCTGATTTTTTTATCTGGCTCACTCTTACTCACTCTCCAGTCTTCATCTTAGTGGTCACTTCTCCCCGGAATGCCCGTGACCCCTTAAGATAGCAGTGCTGCAAATACCAAAAGCTGAACTTATAACCAGACTCACAGGCAACACCTTGTCCTGTGCCATGCTTCACTAATGATGAGGAAATGAGAAAGAGTAGGAGAAAGGAGGAAAAACAAATGTCATTTCCATCGCAGAGGCCTCAAGACCAGCCCACTTGATTCTCTGGAGATCCTATTCTGCATAACAATGATGAAAGGTAGCCTGGGAAAGCCATTTGTCTGAGGCTTCACCTTTGATACTTTACTAGTTACTAAACTAAGAGACAGATTCCATTCTTTAGTGTACCATTGCCTCATAAATCCATACATAGCAGGGCTATTTATTTCCAATAAAGTATCCATATAGATTAGGTATATTCTATTGACAATTTTATTAAAGTTCTTCATTTATCTTCCAGATAGTAGATTCTATCAACCAAGTTACATAAAGAGTTCTGATTCCCAGAGGTAAGAACTGAGCCTGGCTTTCTGGTGACATGTTTACTGGTAACCCCGTCCTTCCCTACAACGCTTAAGCATATTTAAAGACTATACCCTCCCCTGCCTCCAGCCTGGATTGTGAGCTCCTCAAGAGCACGGCTGTGTCTTTTAATATCAAGTCTCCATGTGAGAGAGTTCCTGCCGTATCATAAATGCCCAATCAACATTTGTAAGTGAAGAAAGCTATTCTGTGGTATCTGCTTTAATATTAAGAGATGGCTTGCCCAAGATTGCTAAGCAGCTTCATTGTCTAAAATGGAACTAGATTCTGTGGGTAGCAGGTCCATTGGTGCCACTCACAGGGGGCCTCAAAGTAACCCACCAACCCCACTGATCTGCGGGAGTCTTTATTGTCTTCCAGTACAGAGACGTAAAATGGTATATTCTTCTGACACAGATACTTCTGGTGTCGCACCAGCAGCTGTGCCATGTTGCCTTTCTTTCGGTATTTTTCCATGCAGTAGCCCATTCCTACTTCACAAGAAGGGTCCATGGTTATCCATGAGATTGGGGTCCCCTCTGGGCCGAGCACACAGGCTGCTGGCAGGACTTCTATGCAGCGCTTGATGTAACGCAGGCTCCTCTCATTCTTCCCTCGCTTCCAATTGTCATTTACCAGCCCGGAATAAGAAATATCCAGCTGGGCATAATTAAAGTTGGGAGTTTTCCTGTAGAAAACATAAAGAAAGACAATAACTTTCATCCCCACTCTTGTAATTTCTGGGTGCCATTCTATTCTAGAGATCCCAGGCCCTCTTCTTGTTTAAAGACCCACCAGTGCAAAGTTGCGTATTTTGACCATTGATAACCTTTATTCATCCCAAGCAATGGATTCATACTCTCTTCACTCCAAAACTGATTTATGTGAGTTACAAAAATGTACAAGGAATGGCAATTATAAATGATCAGCACATGATTTTTGTACCTCTCAAATTCATCATCTGGTTGGCCTGTCTCTGCCCAGCTTCCAAGCTTGCTTTTATTGGAGGCATGGAGTTTCAGGAAATCTTCTGTAATAAAGAGGCCTGCTCTTGAATGCTCTACCTTCACTGAATTTGAAAATGCAGCCGCTCTTATCTCCTCACCCAAACTTTCTTGAAGACCTGGGAAGAAAGGCAAGAAAGCAATATTGTCTGACATGGAGTTCTCTACTTATACTGCTCCCACCTGATTAAACCTCAGTGCTTAGTAGTTCTCAGACTTGAGTTTACACCACAATCAGGAGTCCTTGTCACACCACAGATTACTCTACCTCTCCCATCCCACAGAGTTTCTGTGAGTTTATACTTCTAATGAGCTCTCAGGTGATGCTAATGCTATTCGTTGAAGACACAATTTGAGAAGCACTGCTGGTTGCCCATTTCTTCAGACCCATTACCTTGGATTCGGAGTCTCTGTTTCCAGTTTATGATCTCACAATTTTTCAAAACGTCTTGTGATTTTTGAGGCTCTTTGGAGAATATACGATATATGTTTGTGTATGAATCCATGTCGTCTGTCATCTCCTGTATAGGATGGTGAGAGGTCAGATCATTCCCTTGAACTTTTTCTTCACCTCTCGCTGATTGTAATTCTCAGAAAAATGAAAATTGAAAGGAAATTTTTAACACTGGCCCATGATGGCTGCAGTTGGGCACACGGATAATAAAACCCAGGCCTATAAGCTACTGCTGACCTCTTAACTGTGTAACTGGAGTTTGTTAAATATTTAACACTGACAGGTACTGGTTATAAACCTGCTTATCAGATGCATAACAAAAACAGGATGAAAGCAGTCACCCTCCACCAGGCCTTATATACCTCACCTTTCTTCCTACCCACTCAACTGCACACTTACCTTATTTTATATATAGCATCACCGAGAACCCAGCAGAATCAAAGGAATGCAACAATTCCTTCTCTCCCTGCTTCACTTACCCCGTTTGCCATGCGTACCCCCCTGCTATATATACTGTGCCCCATGTAACCTCCTGTGGGACATATTCTGGGTTGTACTGAGTCTGTGTTGCTAGGATTAAGTCCTTAAACTTGGATCAGAATAAATTTAACTGTGAATTCTCTAAGTTTTAGTGCCTACTGTATCACCAGACACCTAGAATCTATAGTGTCCTAGAATCTACAGTGTCCAGGGCTTGAGCAAGATACTTTAGTGAATATAGACATTAAGGAGACATTGCCTTTTCCTAAGGCTACAAGATATCAACCTATTCGAAGAGTGACATTGCCTTTACAGCCAGAAGCCCACAAAATAGAATGAAGTAACTGAATTTTTGGTAGCACTCTGCATAATTTAGGTGGTGTTAGACTCATGGGTTTGAAAGAAAGAGACTCGTGATCCCATTCTGGCAAGCCACAAACTTCATGGGACGATGAGTATCTGTTTCTCCGGGGAAATATAAATAATAAGTGTGAGAGTTTTAGCAGTGAATGTATTAATATAATGTTGAAAATTATATTTTTAAGAGTAAAATGGAAGATAGTGTATGTAATTTTAAAGAAACCTTCAAGAATTTGAGGGTGCTTTTATAAATACAAGTTCCTGAATATGGCCAAGACCAACACCTCAGTGAATTTACAAGAGTAGATGTTTTAAAAGACCCAATTTTAAAAGAATGACTGAAAATAGCCAAGTAGATAGTCAAGAAATTATAAAAAGAATATCAAACTAGAAAATAGCAAATGGAACAATTTGTAAAAATGAAAGCCATAATTAATGAATTGTAGAACAAGACAGAGTGCAAAGGATATATAAAGCCAAAACTTCTGGTAAGGGTTTCGAAGGAAATACATGAGAAAGAGAAAAAAGAAAAAAAAAAGGCATAGCGTATGAGCTCTGAGAACGGAAATAGAAAAGAAAAGAAGACTTATAATAGCAGATTATATACTACTCCAAGGCAACATATTTACTGATAAAGAAATGGATGTTATCCCTCAAGAATAAACTATCAAAACTGACTTTCACAAAATAGAAAACTTCAACAAACTAATAGAAAATATCAGAAATTGAATTAAACAACTACCATTTGAAAAGTGAACAATAATGATGGCCTCCATCTCCCTCCATGTTGCTACAAAGGACAATATTTTATCTTTTCTATTGCTGTGTAATATTCCATAGGAATATACATACCAAGTTTTTTTTTTTTTTTTTTTTATCCAGTCTACCTTTGATGGGCACCTGGGTTGATTCCACGTCTTTGCTATTGTGAACAGTGCAGCATGAACATACTAGTGCGTGTGTCATTTTGGTAGAATGATTCATTTTCTTTTGGGTATTTATCTAGTAATGGCATTGCTGGGTTGAATGTCAACTCTGTTTTAAGTTCTCTAAGACATTTCCAGACTACTTTCCACAGTGCGATAATCCTAAGCAAATTAATGCTGTAACGGAAAATCAAATGTCACATGTTCTCACTCATAACTGGGAGCTAAGCATTGACCATACATGGACACAAATGTTGGAACAATAGACATTGTGGACTCTACAGGGTGGAGGGAAAGGGGCTGGCTTAGAAAACTACCTATTGGGTACTATGCTCACTACCAGGGTGATGGGATTTGTCTGTACTCCAAGACTCAGCATCATGCAATATTCACATGTAACAAATCTGCATATGTACCCACTTTATCTAAAAGGAAAGTTGAAATTAAAAAATAAAAAGTAGCCAAAATCAGATTATTTTACATTTAAATTCTACATAAGCCAAAACCAAACACATAATTTTAATAGTAGACGTTGGTAACAGATGAAAAGATCCTAATTCCAAATCTGGTAAAGAAACAACAAAAAGAGAGTTACTGACCATATTGGCTTTTGAATACAGATGCAAAAATTCTGAATAAAATATTCAGTAGCATATGAAAGAATGTGAACATGAACAGTTTGTTTTAGAAAGGCCAGAATGACTCTGATCAGAAAAGATCTCTTAGTGTAATAAATTAAAGGAGAAAAAAATTGCATGAGTATACAAATTGCCACAAAAAGACAAAAATGAAATAACATAAAATTTGCCCTTCATTCTAAATATAATTTCTATGAAAGTAGGAACAACAGTAAAGTGCTCTAGTAAAGACAGAATTAAATGCAATTCCAAATGTAAGTGGTTATAGCTATTTCATTAAAATCAGGAATGAGACAAGGATAGAACTATTATTATGGTTAGTTGGTATTGTTTCTTAGGTTGTGCATTATGCAATAAGGCAAGAAACTAAAAACCCATACAAATATTGACAAAGAAGCAGCAAATTACTTCGTTTGTAGATTACAAATTACACATTTAGAAAATCCAAGAAACTTCAACAAAAACAAAAACAAATAACACCCCACACAAACAAACAGGATTTTAAAGAATAGCGTGACATATTTGGAAATCAAGAGTATAAATAGAAAGAAATCACAAAATAATAATCCTCAGAAATAGAAAAGGAAAAATAATTTAAGAATCTTAAAAAAATTTATAAAATATCTGAGGGTAAACTTAATGGGAAATCACGTAGTTTACCACAGGAAAACATTAACATTTTACCAGATGGCATAGAACACAAAGTGAAAAACATGAGAGAAAGACCATATTTCTTGATAAAAATATTTAGTATCACAAAAATATTAATCCTTCCACAATTGTCTAAAAAAGCTCCTCCAATACAAGTCACAATTGCAATAGTTAGTTGGGGTAGTTGGGGAACTGAGAATTTAGTTTTTGTTCATATAGCTCTTAAGTTTATAAGAAATAGGAAAGTAAGAAAATGATTAGTGAAGTGTGATTTGCTTTATTAGATATTAAAACTTGCCACAAAACAGAGAAATAGCATGAGAAAAGACTAGAAACAAATACAAAAATAGCTACAAAATATATAAAAGTGTTATATGACAAAATAGACATTTATGTTTCAGTAGTGGAATGATTTATTTACTAAGTAGTACTGACATAATTAGCCAGCCATAAGGGAGATAAATATAAAAGAATGTTAATTCATGCTATTCAAAAATATATTCCAAATAGAATGAAGTTTGAAACGTCAAAAGTAAAAATTAATTCACTGTAAGACAAAATACAAAAAACTTGTATGATCTTAGATTAGGAAAAATCTTCCTAATTATTAACGAAAAAAAAAAAGAAAAAAACAAAGCCTCAGAAATCATAGTGAAAAAGATAATATATTTGATTACATGAAATTAAAAATTTCTTCATGTGAAAATCTCTATCAATAAAATAGAAACTAATTCTAAATTGGGCAACAAATTTGTAGCATACACCTTGTGTTAGTATCCCCAGTATCCAAAACACATAGAGAATTTTAAGAATGACACATAAACTCCTGTGTAAAAATGGTCAAACAATATAAACAGTTTAGAAGTAAACCCCAAATGACTGACAAACATATGAAAATATATGTTGAATATCACTAGTCAGGGAAATGCAAATTAAATCTACAATAAGATGCCACTTTTCACCCACCAGTTTGGCATAAACTAAAAGATGGATAACATTCAGTGCTGGTGAGAATGTGGGAAACAATTCTTCCACAAATTGCTGATGGAAATAAAGCTGTGGAATCCTTTGGGAAGGTAATCTGGCAGTGCCTACTTAGGATAAGATAAACTCTGACTTGAAGGTTTCCCTTTTGGAAATCAATTGTATGGAGAAAAGTTTCCAGGATGTCAAGACATGTATACCAGGATGTTTATTGAAGCATTGTTTGTAGTGGCAAAGAAGTATGAACAATTTGAACCCAACAGGAGGAGAATGACTGACTGAATAGCATTGCATAGACTCTATGGAATGCCACAGTTATTAAAACGAATACGTTAGTGCTGTATTGATTCACTCAAAGCAATGTCCATATGTCAAGGGCAAATTAAAAAGTATGACAGAAGAGATCATAAGTGAATATCCGTTTGTGTGTTAATATGGGCAAGGACACTGATTACCCCAAGGGTTAGAAATGGAGGAGAGGAGGGGAAAGGAGGTGAGGTGTTATTAAATTCTTAAAATCATGCTGGATTTTTCCACTTGTATAATCAGCATATATTATCTTTGTGATTAAAAACCAACAAAGAAAAAGTTAATTTTTTTCTACAAAAATTCTCCTGCATCTCACCCTAAAAAGTTCTTATTCAAAATCGCATTGACTTTCCATACGTTTTTCAATACTTTTCAAAAAGAAACGTGTTATAATATGGAATCAGACTAGATGAATGTATTTCCAAGTAAATTGCAGCATACTTCATTCTTTCCATTTTTTTGGTCACATATGTGTGGCATGGAACTTTTATATTTTAATATTTTTGTTTATTGACTCACTTTTTTTTTTTTTTTTTTGAGACGGAGTCTTGATCTGTCACCCAGGCTGGAGTTCAGTGGCACAATCTCGGCTCACTGCAACCTCTGCCTCCTGTGTTCACGCCATTCTCCTGCCTCAGCCTCCCGAGTAGCTGGGACTATAGGTGCTCGCCACTACGCCCGGCTAATTTTTTGTATTCTTTAGTAGAGACGGGGTTTCACTGTGTTAGCCAGGATGGTCTCGATCTCCTGACCTCGTGATCCACCCTCTTCGGCCTCCCAAAGTGCTGGGATTACAGGCATGAGCCACCACGCCCGGCCTATTGAATCACTTTATAAAAACTAGCCTTGTTCAAAGCAATGCATATATAAAGTTACAGTTTAATGGTACAGTTACGTTGCTACAATACACATAGCAACTACCAAGTTACTGAAGTAAAAATATTTGACTTCGTACAGTTATTTAGCATATCACGCTTTGAAGAAATTGGACCATGGATTAAATAAACTAAGCATTAATCGTCGATCCCACATTGTCAGGAAGCCAGGAGATCAAAAGAAGTCCCTGGGGAAAGTGTTAGGCTCAGCTTATTATTATTTGGGGGCTCAGCGTCTATAACCACATGAAGCTGGGCTGGCCATGAGGCTTCAGTTCACTAACCAGATGTGCATGAAACAGACACAAAAAGGGAAAGTCTTTAGGGCAAAAAAATAGACCTAGGTTTGTATTACTATTTCAGCTTAATCGTGTATTCCTTGTGTGTCCTCAGCCAATAATGGCTAATTATGGCAAATACTATTTAGAATTATGTGCTATGTACCAAGGGTTTGACATATGGTTTCTCATTTATCTTGAGACTACCTTGAGTAATCCTCTGAAGAAGGTCCTCTTATTTTTCCCATTTTAACAGATGATAAAACTCAGAGAAGGGCCTATGGTTATATAGCTAGTAAAAGTGGCAGAGTCCACTGAACTTGAATTCAGATTGGGCAATGCTTTAACATCTGGTATCCAGCAGCTACATGACTTAATATTTCTCAGTGTGGTTTCCTTATCTCTAAATTGAAGATATTAATGCTCACTTCATAAAATTGTTCTGAGGATGACAGTCACTAATGAGTGAAGTGCTTCCACATAGTTGACACACAGTAATTTTGTGACCCTTCCCTGGTTCCTGAGAAGTAACTTTTTTTTAAGACAGGGTCTCACTCTGTTGCCCAGGCTGGAGTACAGTGGTGTGATCTTGGCTCACTGCAGCCTCGACCTTCTGGGGCTCAAGCCATCCTCCCACCACAGTCTCCTGAGTGTCTGAGTATAGGCAGGTGCCACCACACCCTGCTAATTTTGTTTATTTTTTGTAGAGATGAGGTCTCACTATGTTGCACAGGCTGGCCTCAAACTCCTGGCCTCAAGCAATCCTTCTGCCTTGACCTCCCAAAGTGCTGGGATCACAGGTATAAGACACCATGCCTGGCCCTGAGAGGTAATTTTACCGGTTGACTTCTGGTTTGGATTTTGTTTTTAAGTCACTGTTCTGATATCTCAGACACCCAACTTTCCCTGTAAAGTGGCCTCCATTCAGCCCCTGCAGGTAACCCCTGCCACCTCAAAGGGCCCTTAATCTGTGAGTGTCAGCCTTGTCCTTTTGTTCCCCTTCCCCCTCGAACCCTTTCTCAAATGTTTTATGCTTTAGAGGAAGAATAGGAATATGTGGCACTCATGTAAGGTGCCAAGTACTGAAGAAGTGTTTTAAAATACTCACTTTTCCTTTCACCCTATAAAAGCAGCCCTGGTATCTGAACTGGTCAGTTCCTCAGGCCCTTTGGACCTGCCTGGATCCACCAGTCCCTGTCTGTGTGCCTACCTGTTTTTGAGGCCGGATAATAACCATCTGATAGTCGGGCCAGGAGTCCACCAACACCTCCATGTTGAAGGGGTTCCCGTGATTGATGTGATACACAGAGCCGTACACCTGACAGAGGGATGAAAGGGAATAGGAGAGGTTGAGATCCCCAGAGATGGGGATCTGGATGTGAAGAGGAAGAGAAAAATGGAGGTCAAGAGACAGTACTGGGACCAAGACAGTGAAGGTGAGATGAGCAGCGTCTCCAGGACCATATTGATGGATGTGAAGTCACAAGCAGGCAGGCAGAACTCACAGGCAGGTGTCCTTGTGATACCAAAGAGCTACTGTGCACTAGCTGGGCACTTGGCAATGCTCTTAGCACTTATAATGTATGAATTTATTTAGTGTCCACAACAACTTTAAGAGGTAGGTGCTAATGTTTTTCCCATTTTATTGATGAAAAGACCAAAGGTAAAGGCACAGAAAGGTAAAGAAACATGCACAAAGCAATCCGACACTCCCATTGTTCCCTCACCTTCAGGGACACAGGGATGCTCCTGGCCAGGGATTTGTATAGGGCCAGCAGCTTCTGGGAATTATTCAGTAGGATCATATTGTGGGATGCTTCAGTCCTTGAGCCCTTCAAGAAGAAACTCTGAAAAGAAGTGAAGGGAAAATGGTAAGAGAACAAATGTGTAAAATGCACTTTATACATTTCCATTGAAGTAGCACTCATGATGCAGATACTGTTAGTGTCGTCTTCATTTGGAATACACCAAAGCTCAGAGAGACTAAGTAAATTTCTCAAATTCTTACAGAGATAAATGCCAGAGTCAGATTTTGAAACCATATATGAATGACTCCAAAACCCATGCCCTTCCTCCCTGCTGGAATGAAGAATCCCATATTTATCTAAAATATTGGGTTTACTCTCAGCTTCTCTTGATTAACTTAGCCAATGATTTTTTCCCACCTAGGTGCACAAGAAAAATGAAACAAAGGGGGTAGAACACAAACATCCCTGTGAATTTTCAAACGCCAAATTTTATAACTCCTACAACGTTACTGCTTACTACCAGTTCTTTCTGACCCAGTGAGATGTAAGAGGCCTTTAACTGGATCCAAGCCGGTTAATTCCAAGACCACATCCGTTCCTAGACCCAGTCCATTTTACGTTGTGACTCCAAACCCAGTTTGGATCAGAAATTTGCTCAAAGCAACTCAGAGAGCTCAAAACACAAATGTGTGAAGCTCCAAAATGCGAGAGGGAGCTTACTTATGATCCTCAGCCACTCTGAGAGATCAATGGACACAGTGGATCATGCCGGTACCTTTCGTGTTTACTCAGTGCTCCTGGAGATACTGGAAGCTCCACTTCAGATCCTGCTTCTGACACCATCTGATAAGAGAAAAACTTCAGCTGAATTAAATTTAAAGGCGTTTAATTGAGCAATGAACAATTTGTGAATCAGGCGGCTTTCAGAATCACAGCAGATTCACAGAGGCTCTGGGGGTTGCCTCGAAGTAAAAACCAATTTATAGACCAAAAAAAAAGGTATAGTGACATACAGGAACCGGAAGTGGGGTACAGAAACAGTGAGATTGGTTACAACTGGTCGTTTGCCTTATTTGAACAGTTTGAACAGTCAGCAGTCTGTGAGTGGTTGAAGTATGGCTGCTGGGATTGGCTAACACTCAAGTATTGTTAGAGGTGCACACTACTAGATTAGGTTTTCAATCTTGTCTGATTATTAAGGTAGGTTACAGTTCACCCACAAGGACTCAAATGAAGAAGTACAGAGTCCTTCTCAGGCCATATTTAGTTTGCTTTAACACTTTGTAGCAAAATTCACTGGAAGGATTGTCCAGACATGCTATCTCCAAACCCCCTCCCAATCTTATCTAATTGAGATTTTGCTGGTACCATTCTACTGAAACACTTTTGAAAGCCATCAGTGATCTCTATGTTATTAAATCCAATGGTCAATTATTGCTTCTCATCTTAAAAGATCATCCTTTAATGGACTTTCTTCAGTTGGTTTCCAAGACAATACCGTCTTGGTTTCCTTTATCTTCACTGGTTACTTCTTCTCAGTCTCCTCAGTGGACCCTTCTTTTCTACCCAGTTTCTTAATTTTGGATCACTTCATGGAGTCCAATCATTGGTCCTCATTTGTATCCACACATACTCCCTTGTTATCCCATCTGGTCCCATGGCTTTAAAATCAATCTACCTGCCAATGACTAACACATTTATATTATTACTCAAACTCCTTTACGAACTCAAAACATATATATCTATTGGCCTCTTCAACGTCTCTTGAATTACATCCAATAGCCATCTCAAACTCATTTTGTCTCTGATCAAACTCCTTATCCACCCTCTCCACCCAGCCACTTCACTGGTAGTCTTTCTCAACTTAGTGGATGGCAACTCCATCTTTTCACATGTTCAAATAAAAACGCTTGGAGTTATTCTTAAGTATATTTTCCCCTTTCACTTTACATCCAATACATTATGACATCCTCCTAATTCTGGTTGGGAGAAAATTCTTCATGACCTCTCCCATTTCTGCATGTTTTAGGAGCAGAGACAATGACAGCCTTTGCTGCTAACTTTTCAAGGATGTTTGTAAAGAGGACAGCTTGGAAGCTAGAGATATTGCTTTCTTCTGAAGTGGAGGGCAGGTTTGCTTACTGTTCAGTATGAGAAAGATAATGTCTGTGTCTGGAGCAAACTTCAGACAGCTTTGCTTGCAGTACATTATAAAACATCTAGGCTCCCTAAATTCAGGGTTCCTTGGCTGCCACACACATCTGTTGCATTTGCAACATTAATCTGCTTTTCTGTATTTCCTCTGTAGGACTTGTGGAGCCAGGAGGACGGACACAAACACAAAAATCTTTCTCCCTGTTTAGTGAGTAATAAATTAGTGTCTTTGACCCAGGAAGTTTGTGTCACCTGCCAGCATTTACAAAACAGTGCCCCAAGTAGGGCAAACTTTTAGATGCTTCACAGTTCTTGGCAGTGTATTCTGGATGGAGAATGTCTTTAGTCTTTTATCAATGGAGAACCAGAATGCTCCTTTTAAAACAAAAGCCAGATTTCATCATTCCTTTGTGCAACTCCTGCAGTAACTCCCAATCACATTCAGAGGAAGAGATATAAATCCCTATAACAGCCCTCTAAGTTCTCCATGACTTAGACTCCAGTCACCTCCCTGACATCCCCCCAGTCACATCCGTGACCTTACTCTCTTTGGCCACTCTGTTTCAGGCACTTGGCTGTCATTTTTCTTTTGCCTGCATTCTGTTTTCTCAAAAGACCTGGAGAAACCTCTATTACCTTCTTTAAGTCTTCACTTAAAGCCACCTGCTCAATGAGGCCTCCTTTGACCATCCTATTAAAAATTACAACTGCTCCCCTAGTCTCTCTGCAATGCTCCTGTGCCCCATTGTCATTCTCTGCCTGTTTTCATTTTTTGTTGACAGGGTCTCACTCTGTCACCCAGGCTAGAGTGCAGTGGCTGAATCACGACTCACTGCAGCCTTGACCTTTCAGGCTCAAACAATCCTCCCACCTCAGTCTCCTGAGTATCTGGGACTACAGGCATGAATCACTGTGCCCAGCTAATTGTTTTATTTTTATTTTATTGGGATGGGGGGATCTTTGCCTCCCATACTGGTCTCATAATCCTGTTTATAGTTTTATAACCTTCTGTGCCAAACTCTGATGCCTTAAAATATCTAGCAGTGAGAAATATAAAACCTAGAAAAAATGTATGTTGACAATTCTGAAGACATTTCTATTTTTATTTTACAATAATTTTAATGATAGCTTGCTAAAGATGTCCTTAAGTAACATGAACATGAAAAAGACTTTGGACTTATTAACTTAATCTATGAGCACTCTTTTATTTATAAGCCAATTTTGTAGTGACAACATATAACGTAATACATGTGCCTACACATAAACACATCTAGATGCATATACACACAAAGACCCAATAGCGTTTACCTGGGAACTAAAGCTATAGCAATACAAACTTACCAGTCTGCAAACATGTCCACATGGCTGAACTTGGTTAACCTTGATAGGTAATCCACTGAAGGCTGTGAATCAAAATTTTGGGTAAAGCTGATTCTGTGGCAGTTTAATCTTTAAAGGCCAAACTTCTCCAGACTCCAAAGAACACGGGTCAAACAGCACCACAGGAGAACACCACATACTAGCCTGGTCCAACAGCAGCACAGAAGCCTGGATACATGGAATTTCAATCCGCTTTCTCATTCAATAGCAACTCCAAATTCAAACTATACTGGTGCCAAACAGTCTTACAAAAGAATATCAGTTTATCAAATTCTAATTTCCCATGACTATGCAAACAGACACATGCAAACAGTCACTAAAACACTATGCAACTGCTTCAGGATCAAACAGCCCCAAAAGTGTGCAAACTGAAAGAGTTGGGGTGCTTCATCTCTCCATTGGTTAAACTCAATAAACCTGTAAGTGAAAATTCCTTCAGAATTTCTCAAATGGAGAGGAGCTGATCCCATTGTCTGGTACCCACAAAAGACACTCACTTGCCTGGATACACATACCATGAAAAGCCCCCAAGAGTGTCCATACTGGAACAATCAGGGTACTTCCCTCTCTTCATCAGTTGGGCTTGTTCAACCTGCAAGTGGAAATTCCTTTAAAAATTTCTCAAATTGAGAGGAGCACATCCTTCTGTCTGAGCCCACAAAAGACAGTCACCTCTCTGGATGTCAAATTTCAAAGGCAGTTTTTCCAAGGCAATCAGGAACATGGAGAGAGAGGGAACTCATCTCCAGCCAACATTGGGTAAGTAGCTGCTTAGGAGAGCTTTGAGACTCCTGGTCCATGGCAGGTGAGCCAAAGTGTTCCTGACTGGAGAACCAAAATCTTACTGAAACACCAGGGGTGTGGTCTAGGTCCTGCAGCTCACCGCACAGAAAACCAATCAATATCACCGCCAAGGAAGAAGACTGAATTGGATGCTGTAGCAGAGGCGATGGGAGCTCAGTCTCAAATCAATCTCCCTGAGCAACTAAAATTACGAGTTTACATAGCAGGGAAGAAATGTAACAATGTGTAGCAAAACAGGAACTCAGGAGACCTAAGGAAGCAATCATAATTTATGAGAAGCCTGGTGTCCCATTGTCTGAATGGGCTCATCTAATGAGTTTCAATTCTTTGATGCTTTTTGAGGGAGGTAGGTGTCCTTTACTAAGGAAGAAATTCATATAAATCAAATGAAAGTTTCAAGCTTTAAGACCAGAGAGGTGAATTTCTATGTTTATACAAAAAACTATCTACGGGACTACAAGGGAGGTTTCAATCCAGTGCCAGTGCTAGCTCCAGTCTGCCTCAAATCTGCCTATTCTTCTGGCAAACTCTGTGTCAGGACCTTGGCCAGGAGAATAGCTTCCTCTCCCATCTGTGGGCTCCTCTCCCATCTGTAGGGCTGCTGAGCTTGGCAGTTTCTTAGACCACTTCAGTTCTGAGCAAACTTTCAGACCAGCTCTGGAGTCTCTCTAGAACTCAGCCCGTGCTTATAAGGTGCAGTGGGATAAGGCTGGAACTAGACGCCTTCCTCTCAGAAACACAAGCTATCTGACAGAGTGGTTACTCTCTAGGACTCCAGCAGGGGATTCTCCAAGTCCACTTCTCTGATGTATCTAGTCTGTGGATCAAAACGGAAAGGTTTAGCCTTATGTGTCATGGCCTCAGACTCTCTGGGCCTAGCTCAGTTCTGATATCAGTCCCACCATACTCAGTATTAGTCATAAGTGACTTCCCAAAACACTCATGGCAGCTTGGATTCTGGCACAGACATGGGCTCTCTGAATGGAAGCAATGAATTCTGGTTTCACAGGTGCTGAGGTTATGCTACTCCGCTTTGGGCTTTTCAGGCTGTGTGAGAGACCTGTGATTCTAGGCATCTCCAGCTGGCTACCCCTGAATGTTCTTCCGTCGTTTGGGAGTCTGCAGGTACATCATGAGGTCATGGGGAGTAGACACCTAGGAGAGCCATTTGCGCATGGCCCCACTTTCAGAGAGGGTCCCAAATTTGAGATTTCAGCGTTATCACCCAATGGTACAGAAACTCAAGACAGAATGGAGGAAACACTTTCACCATAAATTACACACTGCCAAGAGTCCACTCTGAATTAATTAATGTTTTTTAATTCTTGTTATGTTCTTGTGAGTAGAACAATAGTATTGCATGGCATTTTTGTCATCATAAGCATTCATTTATAAAATATACACATTTTAAAACTATTATCAATGTTTTGGTCTATCTTTATTTGTTGGTATACTTTGTACTACAAAATGGCAATGAGCTGGCCATCTTTGAACCCCTGTAACGCCCTGAAACTCTTGTTCATGGCAGAGAATGGGGACTGCACGGCTGTGGGTCTATGGGAGGCTGGTGGAGCCTCACCTTCTGAGTACTCTAACAATGGGTCAAGGGTCACTGGGATGCTTCATTCATATCCATGTTCTTCATTAACCTTTAGCAATGTGCAACTAGGATGCAGCAGCCATCTTAGGAAGACATCTGATAGCTGTTGGCACCTATCCATAAAATCTTAAAACTTTCTAGGGTTTTTGTGGAGACTTGCCTTTATGGTCAAAAATACTGACAGCACCAATTTAAATGGATCCCAGAAAAGGATGAGGGTCTCTGGAGTTTGAGATAAACAACATTCTGCCTCTGTAGAGAAAACCTTGACACCAAGGTGGAATCTTGAAGCTTTTACAGAGGAAGAAAGGGGATGTTTAGGTACTTCCTGGAGAGAGCAAGTCACGCCAAACTGTTCTGGGTTGGTGATGAGGTTTCAATGCCTCCAGAGAAATCAGAAAGTGGTATATGGTTTTAGTTAGATCAGGGAATTGGGAAGGTGTAGGATCCACAGGACATACTTTCTTGGTTTGGGCATCCTAGAACATTTTAAAGCTCTCTGATATGTTCTAGTTCTCTTAGAGTCTGAAGAAGAGAAAAACAGAAACTTTGGCTATACTATGAATCAATAGGGGACTCTCATTATTGCTCCTAAATATTTTCCTTCTGATTTTTTAATCTCCTGTTCCCGATTTTTTCTACCCCAAATTCAGCTTTCATTATTTGCTTAGTCCCTGCTAATGCATTCTCTAAATCCGTGTCCTAAAACTGTGGTTAAGAAAGACACCCTATGCCTTCTTTCTTTATCCTTTGTGACCAAAAAGCTGATCTGGGCACCTGCCTAACTTCCTGAAAGAGAGGAAAATCAGATGGGAGGTATATTAGAGATTGTCTAGTCTCAAGAAACTAAGTCCTAGAAAGTGGAGACATGATTGCATGTACAAAACTGAGAACCCAGACATTCTGTATCCTAAGCCATTGTTCTTTGTTTTCTAAGATGCTGGTTTCTGCTTTGTGGTGAATTTTGCATATTGTGCCTCCAGATATTTCATCGTGATTTCTTCCTCTTGAGACTTCAGTTAAATTAGTTTACACAAATATTTGATCTGGAAACTGTTCTCTCCCTCTAGCCTGGTACTGGTTTGAATATCTTGAACAACAAGTTCTATTATGTTAAGGAAAAGTTTGATTGATTCATCCTGAAATGTTTTTTTTCCCCTTTCTAGCCCAACATATTATTTCTCTAATTATACTTATCATCAGAAAATGTGGAAGTTCAGTAACCATCAGAAATCTGAAATACAAGTCATACTTCATGGAGAATGACGCCAACAGTATTTTTCCTGTATTGCATTTATCTTTTTTTTTTTTTTTTTGTAAAACTCCTTAATTGAGGTACGATTGACATACAAAAAGCTGTATGTGTTTAATGTATAAACCTTGATGCATATAGAGAGGAACACATACTCATGAAAGTATGACCACAACCTATGTCATAAACATACTCATCACCTCCAAAAGGTTTGTCTTCTCTATTTTTTATCTTTATTGTGCGTATGTATGTTTGTGTTTGATAAGACCATTTAACATGAGATCTGCCGTCTTTCTTTCCAAATTAGCAGGAGACCTGCCTCTGATGCTGCTGAGGCACTTTAAAAATCACTATATAGAAAAAGTGGATGCTGTAAAACTGGACATCAGCAAAACGTCAGAATGGGACTTTCTAGCACTTATCCTCATACAGAAACATCAATTTAACCTACTAGCTGTGCAATTTAACTACTATCCTGTGAAATACCTTCACAGGAGCTAAGTAAACCAGGTGAAATGTTACAGAATCTTTGTGTAGCAGAGAAATAAGGAAAGATGAATTGAAGAGCATAGAAAGAACAATTTCACATTACCTGTGTCACCCCTCCCACAACACCAGGCAGCAGAGCACAGACAGAGGCAATCTTTGTGTGGAAGAAGAAAAAGGAAGTGGGCACTGAACTTTGCCTTGGACTCCAACACAGAGCCTGCTTCAGTAAAATCCAGTAATAGGTATGCCCCTATGGCCCCAAACTCTAGGCTGGTACCTGCAATCTAAGCCAGAGCAGATCCCATAGCCCAGGCTCCAGGCTTGCCTGGTGGACTTGGGTTTTGGGTATATACTAATGTCAGGTCTACCCCAGTGCCTTAGGTATCAGATTGTCCCTGGACCAGGGCAGCCACAGTGACTCCAGGCTCCAGACTACTCCCAGGACCAGGCTTGCCTCCACAATTCCAGGTTTCAGACGTACCCAAGGACCAGGCTGGCCTCTGCAACTTTAGTCATCAGGCCAGTGTCCATAGATCCAAGCTATAGGCTGGCCCCTGTGGATACAGGATCTAGGACAGTGTAGCACCAGGCTAGCCCCAGCGGTCGAAGGCCCCAAGTCGACCCTAGGTTTCAGACCAGCCCAGAACTAGACTGTCTCACACAAATCCAGGATTCAGGCACACCCCAGTTCAAGGTTGGCAGCCCTAGACCTATCCCTTAGCCAGGTATCTGGCAAGCCTTGACAGATCCATGCTCCAGGCCTGCCTAGGGCTAAGGGAGTTTCTGCCACCCCACTCTCCAGGCTAGTTCCTTGATCCCATGCTCCAGCAGACCCAGGGTCCAGGCCCTTCACAGTTGACTCCAGTATTGGGCTGGTGCCTACAGACCCAGTATCTAGGACTGCCTCTGTGGACCTACGTTCCAGTATACTTCCTACAGCCCTAGGACCCAGACAGTCTTTGTAGAGCTAGTCTCCATGCCAGCTTCTGAAGACCTTGGTTCTAGGCCAGATCTTACATACCCAGCCTCCAGGCCATTGCCCAGACTGTAGGCCAGCCCCTGTGGCTACAGGCACCAGTCTAGCACCTATGGTCTCAGGCTCTAGACTGGCCCCACCTGACCCCAGCGCTAGGCCAGCTTCAGGCTCCAGGATGGGTTTTGTGACCCAGGATCCAATATACTCAGGTCCTAGCTATGCTCTAAGCATACCCAGGTAAAGGCCGACTTCACTAGACTCTGATGCTAGGCTGACCATCTTGGACCATGGCTCTACGACCATCTCTGAAGACTCAGGCTCCAGGTCAGCCCCTGTCTACCAAGATCCCAGGCCCATTTCTCCAGATTCAGGCTCCAGTCCTATACCAGTACCAGGCCAGTCCCCATGGACTCAGATTCCAGGCTCATCCCAGCAGACTCAGACACTAGGCCCATCCCAAAACCTGGCCAGCCGCTGTAGGCACAGGCTCAATGCCCACCTCATAGCCATGTTAGACCCTGTGGACCCAGGCTTCAGTCCAGCACCTATTGGTACAGCCTCTATACCTGCCCTTATAGACATAGGCTTTATGTTCATCCCCCATACCCAGTGAAAGGATCCACCCCAGTGGATCCAAGCTTCAGGCCCAACTGTACAGACCCAGGAACCAGGCCTACCACATGCTGACACAGGCCCCAGGCCAGCCTGCCTGAGCACTTTGGCAACAAGTTCACCTACAGACCACAATGGACACCCTACCAACAACTGCTGAATGACTGGGAAAGGGATTTTCCAGACAAAGCCACTAGGCAAGGACTAGAATAAGTTTCTTGTTTTTCAAATGTGCAGACACTAATGCACAGTCTAAAAATCAAGATCAAGAACAGAGAAAAAAATGATACCACCAAAGGAAACAAATAGTAACCAATAGCTGACCCTAAAGAAATAAAGGTTTATGAACTGTCTGACAATGAATTTAAAATAATTATCTTTAAAAAGCTCAGTGAGCTACAAGAGAACACAGATAGATGACTAAAAAGAATCAGAAAAATTATACATGAATAAACTTAGAAGGAAATTATTGTGAAGCCTGAAGTATTGGATCTAATCTATATAAATAGAGGCATAAGCCTGGAGGGAATAAAATCATGAGGGACAGCTGGGCTTGGATCATTTAGTAGGTAGGTGTAATGGAATGAGCTGAGGTTTTAGGAATAGTGATTTCCTTTTGCTATTGGTGCTCTCCCATCACCTCATGTTTTCAAATATTTATTGCCCAAATCTATCTCTGCAGCAACGACCTGTCATCTATAGTTTGTGGCCTTTTTGACATCTACTCTTGGATATGTCAGAGGCATTTCACACTTAGGCATTTCACACTTAGCCCCTTCAAAACCAGAGTCATCAAATTTAATTGTGTCCTTCTTTCTGTGTTCCTGAATCTGACAATTGTGTCATTACCCATTTGACTACTCAAGTTAGTATCCTGTGAATAGTTCTCAGCTTCTTCCTTTATCTCATATACTGTGTTTTTAAAAACTATAAAACATTTTCTACATGCAAAAGCAGTTTATGACACCCTATATTTCATATACTAAACATCCATGTATTTCCTTCCCACCTTAAGAAATAGAACACTACAAATCGTTAGAGGTGTACAGTGTGTCCCTCCTTCATCTTATCTCCCTTCCTCATTCTCATGGACAACCACTAAATCGAAATTTGTTTTAAAATTATTAGTGTCTTACACTTATTTAGGGACATATACATATGTTGTAAGATTATAAATAGCAAACTTTTAGTTTTGCTTGTTTTGATTTTATATAAACACATCCAGCTGAATGTCTTCTTCTGTAATTTGCATTACTTTTTTGAGGTTTATTGTAGTTGATGAAATTGTGTATCCACTTTTACAGTTAGAGAGAATTCACTGAAGAAATCAACTGCTTATGCACATTCTGGGGATTTCTACTAAAAGCAGTGACAAGTTTTGCTATGAATTTCCTTGAATATGTTTCCTGGTACACATGTGCAAGGGTATCTCTCAAGTGTAGACTTAGAAGAGGTAATGGACAACTTCAGAAATAGATTTGAGCAATGAATATTTGAAAACATGAGGCAATAGGAGAACAACAAGAGAAAACGAAAATGCGTAATCTCCCTTATTATAATAGATATTGCCATATTATTTTACAAAATTGTTGTACCACCGTGCACTTCCACCAGTGAGAAATGAAAGTTCTCATTATTCTACATCTTCATCAAAGCTTGGTATTATCCATATTTTAATGTTTGCCAATCGTGTGGGTGTGAAATAGCATGCTATTGAGGGTTTAAACAGTAGTTTCCTAATTACTAATGGGATTGAACCCTTTTTCACACTTCATTCTCTAAAATAGTTGTTTATATCTTTTGTTCATTTTTCTTTTTTCCTTCTTTTTTTTTTTTTTTTGACGCAGTCTCCGCTGTCACCCGGGCTGGAGTGCAGTGGCGTGGTCTTGGCTCACTGCAACCTCCACCTCTTGGGTTCAAGCGATTCTCCTGCCTCAGCCTTATGAGTAGCTAGGAATACAGGCACACATCACCAGGTCTGGCTAATTTTTGTTTTTTGTTTTTTTTTTTTTTTTGTAGAGACGGGGTTTCAACATATTGGATGCGCTGGTCTGGAACTCCTGACCTCCTGATCCACTGGCCTCTGCCTCCTAAAGTTTTGTTCATTTTTCTTCTGGATTATTTTTCTTTTCATTATTAACTCTAGAAGTATTTTAATATTGTAGACATAAATTGCTTATTCATGATATGTGTTAAACATGTATTCTGAGTTTCTTCTTGATTTTTCATTCTCCGGTGTCATAAAGAACAGGAGTTGTTAACTTTAATTTTGTCAAGTTCATTAATCTTTTTATACCATTAGAAAACCTTTCATAATATATATATATATTTTTCTTTCTTCCAAAAGTTGTGAAGGTTTGCTTTTACCATTCAAGTTTATAATTGGGAACTATTTTTTGTATATAGCTAGAAGTAGGTATCACTTTCTATTTTTTGTATATGGATAACAAATTACTCCAGGGATGCTGACTGAATTGTTCATTCTTTCTCCGCATATCCCTACTGCATGTTTTGCCACGTAAGACTGTTATGGGTTGAAATGTGTCCCCTCAAAATTCACATGTCATAGTCCTAACCCTTACTACCTCAAAATGTGACCTTATTTGGATATACGGTTCTTGTTGATATATTTAAAGTGAGGTCACACTGCAGTAGGATGGGTCTATAATCCAGTACCCTGATATCCTTAGAAAAGAGGAAAATTTAGACATAGAGACACACACAGAGGAAGGATGATGTAAAGACCCATAGAAAAATCATGGCCAACTTCAAGCCAAGGAGAGAGTCCTGGAACAGATCTTTCCCTCATGGCCCTAACAGGTCACCAACTCTGATGACATCTTGACCTTGGGCTTTGAACCTCCAGAACCGTGAGATAATGCATTTCTGTTGTTTAGGCCATACAGCCTGTGGTAATTTATTACCCCTAAGAGACTGTCAAGTCTGGATTTCATGATCTAATCACCCAACAAAGCCCCATCTCTTCATGCCACCACTTTGGAGATTAGGATTTAAACATATGAATTGTGGGGCATGCAAAAGATTCACACCATAGCACAAACTAATACAAAGATACTTTCATTTAATTTGTGAGTCTGTTTCTACTCTCTCTGTTCTGTTCCAATGGTATATTTTTTCTGTATATTCACCAAATACTGTCTTAATTTTGAGTTTTCCTAGTCATTAGCATATCTTAACATTGATTTATGTCTCATTTTCATGTCTTTAACAAAATAATTTTCTCCATAAATGGTTAAATCATTTTTACATTTATTTCTAGGTAAATAATGTTTTTTATTTTAGCCATTATAAAATAATTCTGGGGGTATTACATTTTGTGATATTACTGACTAAGCTAAATTCATTGTTTTGGAAATATCAACTTTAAACCTAGCCAATTTACCACACTACAATCATTCTAATATTTTCTCTATAAATCTTGTTAGTTTCAAAAATAGATGATGATGTCATCTATGGATATTTCATGAATGTGCTTTGTTCCCTTCTTTTCAATCTTCAAATATTATCTTTTACTAATTTTTCTTATCACACAGCATTGGCTAAAATAAATTTTATTTATCAGTAAATAAAGGCAGTAGTAGTGAGCACTCCTCTATTCTCCCTCATTGTAAAGGAAATACTTATACCGATTCACTATTTAACATGATGTTCCCTGTGAGATTTTTGAAGTTGCCCTTAATCTGGCTAAGAAGCCTTCTGGTATGCTTATATTTATATATTTGATAGTTATAGGGGCAGCCAAGATAAAGTAAGCCATTTATAGCCCATTAATTCTACCAATTAAAGCTAAATCCTTTGGGAAAATAAAAGCAGCATCCTGAACATCTACTCTGGCCACTGTGGAATAACACAGAACTAATTTATACTCCTGCCTGAAAATCCTGGAGAAATGGACAAAATGTACTAAATGGTTTTCAATATACTGAGAATTAGTCAAAGAAGGACAGTTATCCTTGAGAAACAGAGAAACAATGATGCAAACTCTATGACTTCCCCAGCTTACTGCCTGAAGAGAGGCTCTAGGCCATGGTGCAGAGAAAAGAATCCAGGCAAACCTCAGTAGCAACTGAGTTGAGGAAAAGGAACTGAGCTCTGGGGAGCCAATGGGTTTAGCTTTCGAAGGCAGGAGAGGACTGTACAGAGAGGGTCCCCATGAATCTTCATATGAGTAGTGATCTGCACATGCATGTGAGGAAATCACCTAAGTCAGGGAAATCAGCTACCCAAAAAGATTAGAAGGAACAATCCCTGGAGATCTTACAGGGCTGGGAATAGTTGCTGTTCCCACCAGACCTTGGGAAAACATCATAATTCCTGCGGCATTGAGTACAATACTGAAAAGAACATTGCCTCAGCAATAGGGAAATATTAGCTCTATAATATACAGGCAAAACATTACAAGAAAAGAAAACTACAGGCCAATATAAACATAAATGCAAGATCTAATAGGTAAATACCAGGAATGCAAGATTGGTTTAACTTTTGAAAAATATATCACTGTAATAAGCCAATTAGAAAAATTAAAATTTCTATATGTACATAGAATCATCTCAACAGACATAGAAAAAGCATCTGGTAAGCCTGACATCTATTTCTAACAATGTCAGCAACCTAGGAATAAAAGGAAACTTCTTCAATCTCATGAAGATCACTTATGAAAAATTACAGGTAACATCATACTTAATGGTATCGGCATTCCCAAGACTAGAAAAAAGGCAAGAATGTCTGCTCCAGCAGATTCTATTCACCATTGGGCTGCATTGTTGGGATTCACTCAGGAGGATGACAGAAATATTAAAGGGAAATATTAGGGAAAGTTATAGGCAATAGTCACAAACCTTTTTGGAAGACCAAAAGGTTATATTGCTCGTAATAATTGAACAGGCTGAAAGCAGCCGGTTTTTACCTTAGAGCATTAGGTCATAGGGTAAATACTAGGAAAAATAGAGGCTTCCCCAGTTAAGTCTGTTTACTCTACCTCCATTAACTAACCTGTGAGCCAGATGGCCCTTTCAGGGGGAGGTTGACCAAGGTTATTGCCCCCTAATGGTATTTGCTTTACACCAGGGCACCTGGGCTTTAATCACTAGTAGAACTACTTTATTCACCATGTTAATTATCCACAAGTGTGGATAATTATGACTCAAGTCATAGGATCATGGCAACACCTGGTGGCACACTTGTCCAGGCAACTAGATTCTGTGGCACTTGGATGGCCTCCCTGTTTCAAGGTGCTAGCTGCCACCATCCTACTGGTGCAAGAAGCAAATAAACTGACTTTCGGACAGCAACTGACAATCTGGGTAACACACTCAGTTATAACTTTGATGGACCAAAGGGGGAACCACTGGTTATCAAATCCGAAAATGACTCCATACCAAGGGCTCCTACGTGAAAATCCCAGCTTAACTTTAGAGACTGTGAACACCCTAAACCCGCCTTCCTTGATCCCCGTTGAGTCAGTGCCAGGAGGCCACCTTGATTGCTGTGTGGATGTGCTAGATGAGGTGTCCTCAAGCAGTAGAGATTTGACAGATTGACCTCTTGGGGACCTGCACATTGAGTATTTTACTGATGGGAGCAGTTTTATACTAGAGGGGGTCTGCCAAGCGGGGCATGCAGTGGTGACTTTGGACTCAGTAGTATAGGTGAAGTCTTTGCCTACAGGAACTTCTGATCAGAAGGCAGAGCTGATAGCTCTGACAAGAGCTCTCTGGCTAGCAAAAGACCAAAGAGCAAATATTTACACAGATTCCAAATATCCTTTTGCCTCTTTGCAGGTTCATGGGAGATTTGCAAAGAAAGAGGACTCTTAACTGCAGGAGAAGAGGAAAGAAAATACAAGGAAGAAATTCTACAGCTCTTGGATGCTGTATGGGTCCTGAAACAGGTGGCAGTAATGCACTGCAAAGGGCACCCAAAAGCAGGAACACTAGAAGCAAAAGGAAACAGGAAGGCAGACAAAGTGGCACAATGGGCAGCAATGGCATCTCTGCCTTCTAGAGCAGAAGCGTTAGCTATGCCTCTCCTCCCGAAGATCCCCCTCCTGGAGACCACAAGCTACACTTCAAATGAAAGAACCTGGTTTGCCCCGGAGACTGGGAATTACATTAGAGGAGGATGGTGACAATTCTCCGATGGGAGGCTAGCCGTACCTGAAATGGTGGCCCCCAGGTTTGTGAAACAGTTCCAACAAGGAACTCGTACGAAAACAATGGCACTAGAAAAATTGCTAAGACGCCATTGCTATGTGCCACAGCTCACTGCCATTACCTGAGGACTTTGTGAACAATATCTAACATGTGCCAAGAACAACCCTCAGCACAGGCCTACCCAGCCCCCGGGAATTCTGGAGATGGGAGCCACATCCTGTGAAACTTTGTTTCTGGATTTTAACGAGCTGCCTTGAGCAGAGGGCTCTCGGTACGTGTTGGTGTTCATTTGCACCTTTTTGGGGTGGGTTGAGGCTTTCCTGACCTGGATAGAGAAGGCACGAGAGGTAACCAAGGTGTTGTTAAAAGACCTTATTTCCAGATTTGGACTAACCCTTACTCTGGGGTCAGAAAATGGACCAGCGTTTATGGCTGAAATAGTTGAGGACTTCACTTGGCTTTAACAAACCTGCACGTTATCCACATGTACCCTAGAACTTAAAGTATAATAAAAAATAAAAATAAAAAATAAAGAAAGAAAGAAAAAAATAAATAAAGTGGAAGCTACACACAGCCTAGTGGCTGCAGAGCTTAGGAAAAGTGAAGTGTACGAACTGGACACTCAGGCAGCTGCTGAAGAAACTTTGTCGGGAAACTCATCTGAGGTGGGATCAGGTCTTGCCCATGGTGCTCCTCCGAGTCAGGTGCACTCTCACCAAACAAACTGGGTATTCGTCCTATGAGATCTTATTTGGCCGGCAAACCCCAATTATAAGTCACATTATAGGTGATCTCCATGAGCTAGGAGAACTAACCTTTAAGGAGGCAAATGCGGGTTTAGGTATGGCCATGCAAAAACTGCATGGCTGGGCATGGGAAAGAATGCTAAATTGGAAAACATTTTCCTCCCGCTGTGGTGAGACTCTCGTAAGACTTGGATAAAGTGCCCAGCAGACTGTCGCATCTGGCATACAAAAGTCCCAATAACTTATTATCTTGACCATTCAGTTTCCAGGGGGCTGTAAGTCTGGGGGCCCCTAATGGAGACGTGACTACATCTGTGCAGATATTTTGTCTGGGGAGGGAGATTCTAGTGCTGGAAGTTTGTCCTTTGAGGAATTCAGGGAGTGTGGAGGAAGCAAGGGTTTCTGGTCAAAGGGGCAAGACAGTGCAGACACACTCCAGAAACCCAGAGGTAATAGCAGAAAGTCTGCTAGGAGGAGCCACTCACAGTTTACTGGACAATCTTCAAGCTGCATGATGCCAGGATGGCTAACCTTCTCGATCACTCGTGCCTTGTACTTGTGGTCTTTCTAGTTCTTGCCTTGTTTGCTGGCCTTGAAGAGAGTAGTGTACCAGTCCCATTGCTCCTTCAAACCCCCATTCCCTGATCTGCCTTCATCCACCAGCTTTGTGTATTCTCCCAGGTGCCCTGCAGCAAAAGAAATTAAACAAGACCAAAATAAATGGAGAAATATACCTTGTTCAGGATTGGAAGACTCAACAATGATAAGATGCTAATCATCCACTATTGAGTTAACTATTTTTACACAATAAACACACAGTTTACACAAACACACAAACTTTGATCCAGGTATTGCACCACACAAAAAAATAAAAATAAAACTTAAAATCAATTGTAGACTTAAACCTAAAACTATACAACTTCTAGAAGAAAACTTAGAAATGATTTTTGTGATCTTAGATTTAGCAGAATTCTCTGATATAAAAAACAAAAGCATGATCCACAAAGAGAAATATAGAGAAATGAACTTCATCAAAATTGTAAACTTTTCCCTCCCTCCCAAAACAGGACTAAGGGGATGAAAGAACAATCACTCCTGTGGGGAGTTGTAAAAAAGTAGATATACCTTTGAAACTTCAGGTCTAGTCCTCTGGTCATCTCCTGTGGCACTAAATGACTTGTTTTCTTCAGTCTTCATGGAATTCATGATGAGTTCAAAGAGAATATAACTAATGTCTACTAGTGGATAAGATGGAGAAACAAGGATTGAGTTTATTCTGCCACATGGAATGTCTAAAAAAACAAAAACAGACAAGATCTATGAAATAACAACTTTCAATCATTGGACATCAGGCTGTGTTTGACCTCATCTCTGATCTGAGAAGAAAATCATATGAGGTAACCCCTATGGCTATCTAGCTTCCTGTATGGAGTTTGCAAGGCATATCTTAGGAAGGAGAAACAGGCAGAGTCTAGCAGTTTCCCTGATGGAGAAGACAAGCTGAGAGTTTGGGGAGGCCAAGATGACTGGAGCTTGTATGGCAGAGTACTAGGGAGAAGGGAGCCACAGGAGCATGCAGTATCAGAGATTTGCAGTGGGTATCCCTTGAGATTTCAGCTTGGTCAATGCATTAGTGGAATGAAACTGTTGAAAAGGAACAGGAAAAAGAAGTACCCAAAAGGAACAGATGTAACAATTTCTGAGGCTTATACAGGACTGGGAATAGTTTCAGTTCACAAAAATCTGACTAGAAAACGTCACAATTCATGAAGTATCAGGGAGACACCTCTGAAAGGTATTTCTTCCATAGTCAGACAAAATTAGCACTAGTTCTGCTCCCACCTGACAAATAAAAGCAAACTTTGAAATTACAAAATGGTTTCCATGTAAAATATCAAGGTACTAGAACAAAGCTCAAGAATATTGATGGGAATGTAAAACTTTCTGGCACCCAAAGTTGTGAAATTAACAAAGCTTGATAACTAATCAAAAAATCAGCAACCACTTAAAAAGTGGATAAATATGACCTATAATGACTGGAAACATCAGTGAATAGAGACAGATCCAGAAGTGAGAGAGATGACAGAACTAGTAGTCAGAAATATTAAAAGTCATTACCTTGAATTTCTTGCCAAAATGGAGTAACAGGGACTGGATTTCCCCCTAGTCTGAAAACAAAGGGAAACAAAAATTGGCAAAATATATGAAACAATGCTTTGCAAGGAACTGGACATCATTCAGGTAAAGACAGTGTCAATTGAAATGCATCCTATAATCCACTGTAGCAGGCTACCTTGAGGGATTCCAGGCCAGTGTCGCAGGTAAGGGCAGGAAGACAAAGCTAGTTGGAATTCCAGATTTGAGGAGACAAAGCTGAGAGACCAGGGTGACAAGAGGTCACAGGTCACAGATATGGTGGGAGACCTGCACAGAGAGGGAACTCCAGATATATGAAGAGGGTTGCCCTAAAGCTTCCAGCTGTGTACTAATCAGAGTAGCAGCTGAGAAAACTTCCCAAGGCCAGGAAAGAACCACCCTAAAACTGTCATAGTCTAACTTTCCTCCAGCCCTCTCCCTGTAACCCTTTTAGGGATCCCCGTTTTCTCATTTCTAGATTAAGGACTTTGGCTCAGATCAAACTTGTATTGTTCGTGTGAATTGGTTCCTCTGAGCTTTTTAAAAAGGATTCCAGATCCCACCCTCACAGACTCTGATTCTGTATGTCGGGGTGTGGCTGTGGAATCTGCACTTTTACCTGCCTCACCCTGCAACTCCCCTCTCAAACGCGCACCACATTGTTTGAACAGCTGCTGCCTCTGTCACCGCAGGATGACCTCAATGCTTTCCTAAAGCCCCAGAACCTATGAAGGTCACCTGTGCTTGAAGCTGTGCTTGCTTATAGAAACAGACTGGATGTCAGTAACAACCATGCTACAAGATGGGAAAGGAACTTAGAAGCGCTACCCTAATCTGAATCCTTGCTAATTACCATACCTAAATCTCTGCCTCGGGGAGAAATGCAGCTTGCTAGGCACATGTAGTGTTGGGGTGCAACAGGAAATATAAGACTGCCACACTCAGCTCTTTCTGGAAAGCCCCATCTCTTTCCCGGAATCCTTGCTCTCCAACTAAAAGACCTTAAGGCCCTAAAAGACCTTAAGAAGCACCTCCACACTACACCCCAGGCACTTTGAGCAGGTGCTCCCCTACTCTATTCTTTGATCAGTGAATAGCTTCTGCTCTACTTAACCGAACCTGGTCTCCTTCAATGCGCACGAACAGCACCGGGCAGGGAAAGGACCCACCAGGGTCAAATGACCCTCTTGAGATTCCGGAAAACCCAGACGATCTCCAGGTATCTTTCCAGGAGTAAAACTCTTGGCCTTTGAAGCTGAGAAAGGGGGAGGGGAATTATCACAATGGGCAGCTGTCCAGCTTCCCATCCAAAACCTCTCTGACTTTGGGCTGAGGTCCTTCTCTACTGCCCTGGTCAGCCATCCCCCTAAGAACTCCCGGTCCGACCCAGGAAAAGAAAAACCACTCACAGAACCGGAGAATCTGTCCACAGAGTGCACATGCCGGTGCCCGCCGCTCTGGATTCACAGGTGCTGGGAAGACAGCTCTGATGTTTCTCTCAGCTGAACTTTTCCCGCCTGGAAGGGCACGCCCTCGAGCGGGAGGAGCCTGGAGAGGGACGCTCTCGCTGGCCAAAGGACGAAGAGTCTCTGGAGGCTGTTTTTCTCTCATTGGATGTAAATGACTCATCTGTCATTCACCTGGAAGCCAATTAACGTCGCTCCAGATAGTGACGGAAGCAACCGGAAGGGATGAGAGGGCGGGCCTGCGCGCGGGTGGGTGTGTCGGAAGGCCAGGCTGAGGGAAATACTTGCCCACCCTCCCTATTTGTCTGGAAAACTAAGCAATCAGCGCCCTGCTGCTTCCTACTCATGGGTGTCCCCTGTCTCCCGTTGGAGGCCAAGGAGGAGCTGCGGGCAGCTGGGCAGGAATGGGAGGCGCCTGGCGGTTTCGCGCTTTCCCCGACTTTGGATTGCGAGCGGGAGCAGCGCGCTGGCGGGAGCTGCAGGTCGAACAGCCCACCAAGGTGCTTCGGTGTGTGGCCATTGCTGCTGGTCTGCCGCTGCGGGGTGGACAGCGGTGGCGGGAAGAGCATCCAGGCGGGGTCCGTTGGCAGCAGCAGAGAGAGAGCTCCACCCGGATGATGCAGAGGCCCAGCTTCCAGTGGACTACAAGTCTCAGAGCAGGCTGCACCCGTGTCTGCGTGAAGTCTACAGATAGTTGGCCTGCTCCGCAAATGAGCTAATTTCGTGGAGGGGCTGGCGAACACGGACAATGCCAGCCTGGAGGAGGAAGCAGCCAACAATGCTTAGGCCTGGTTTTCAGGAGGCTCATTACTGAGTGCGGAACTTTTCCCTTAGGATGAAGACTCCACAGTTGGGTATCCCCAAACTGATAATCAAAGAAGTGCTTTGCATGGGGCTTGAGAAAACATCTTACTATTTAATAATAGAACGTCTTACTGTCTAAGAAGCTGAATAGCATGAGATGCCTTCAGTATCGGGTGTTATTTTTGAGAAGTTGGTCAAAGAAGGGGAGAAGATGGTTGATTAAGGGGGGATGGTGACAATTATTTTGTAACTCATAGAAGGACAGATGTTTATGTAAAAGTTGATAGTTTTTGTGGAATAATCATGAGCATGTTTCTGAACTTAACGTAAAATCTAGGGAGAGCCCTAAAATCACTTCTTAAATTACATGGGTCTTGTGGTGTTTGGAAATAGCAAACTTTGGAAGTGTACTTGTAAAAAGAATGTCATACAGAAAAAGAGAAGAGGAAACCTAATGACGGCTTTCTCAAATCGCTGTTATTCTTGTATCTGAAAGCAGTACACGTGACTGGCACCAATATTCATCGAAGAGTAAATCATTGCAGAAGGAGACTTAATCTACTTTTCATTATAGAATCTGGAAGAAAAAAATCTATGAAAAGCAAGAGGTGCTAGAGAATGGTGGTGTCGAAAGTGACTGACATCACTGGAGGTAGAGAATTTGCTCTGGAAAAATGGGCTCCTGAGGGAGGAGCATCTACACATTTCATTAGCATGAAGCACCTGGTTGGCCATATGAAGAAGTCTGGATATTGTTATAAATGTGAAATAAATTATAAATGGAGGATTTGAAGCAAGGGAGTAATACACCCTGACATTTATTTTATTTTATTTTTTATTATTATACTTTAAGTTCTAGGGTACATGTGCACAATGTTCACATTTGTTACATATGTATACATGTGCCATGTTGGTGTGCTGCACCCATTAACTCATCATTTGCATTAGGTATATCTCCTAAACCTATCCCTGCCTCCTCCCCCCACCCCATGACAGGCCCCAGTGTGTGATGTTCCCCAACCCGTGTCCAAGAGTTCTCATTGTTCAGTTCCCACCTATGAGTGAAAACATGCAGTGTTTGGTTTTCCGTCCTTGCAATAGTTCGCTCAGAATGATGGTTTCCGGTTTCATCCATGTCCTACAAAGGACATGAACTCATCCTTTTCTATGGCTGCGTAGTATTCCATGGTGTATATGTGCCACATTTTCTTAATCCAGTCTATCATTGATGGACATTTGGGTTGGTTCCAAGTTTTCACTATTGTGAATAATGTCACAATAAACGTATGTGTTCATGTGTCTTTATAGCAGCATGATTTATAATCGTTTGGGTATGTACCCAGTAATGGGATGGCTGGCTCAAATGGGACTTCTAGTTCTAGAACCTTGAGGAATCGCCACACTGTCTTCCAGAATGGTTGAACTAGTTTACAGTCCCACCAACAGTGTAAAAGTGTTCCTGTTTCTCCACATCCTTTCCAGCACCTGTTGTTTCCTGACTTTTTAGTGATTGCCATTCTAACAGGTGTGAGATGGTATCTCATTGTGGTTTTGATTTGCATTTCTCTGGTGGCTAGTGATGATGAGCATTTTTTCGTGTTTCTGTTGGCTGCATAAATGTCTTCTTTTGAGAAGTGTCTGTTCATATTCTTTGCCCAATTTTTGTTGGCATTGTTTGATTTTTTTCTTGTAAATTTGTTTAAGTTTTTTGTAGATTCTGGATATTAGCCCTTTGTCAGATAGGTAGTTGTGAAAATTGTCTCCCATTCTGTAGGTTGCCTGTTCACTCTGATAATAGTTTGGTTTCCTGTGCAGAAGCTCTTTAGTTTAATTAGATCCCATTTGTCAATTTTGGCTTTTGTTGCCATTGCTTTTGGTGTTTTAGTCATGAAGTCCTTGCACATGCCTATGTCCTGAATAGAATTGCCTAGGTTTTCTTCTAGGGTTTTTATGGTTTTAGGTCTAACACTTAAGTCTTTAATCCATCTTGAATTAATTTTTGTATAAGATGTAAGGAAGGGATCCAGTTTCAACATTCTACATATGGCTAGCCAGTTTTCCCAGCACCATTCATTAAATAGGGAATCCTTTCCCTATTTCTTGTTTTTGTCAGGTTTGTCAAAGGTCAGATGGTTGAAGATGTGTGGTATTATTTCTGAGGGCTCTGTTCTGTTCCATTGATCTATGCCAGTACCATGCTGTTTTGGTTACTGCAGCCTTGTAGTATAGTCTGAAATCAGGTAGCATGATGCCTCCAGCTTTGTTCTTTTGGCTTAAGATTGTCTTGGCAATGCAGGCTCTTTTTTGTTGCCATATGAATTTTAAAGTAGCTTTTTTCCAATTCTGTGAAGAAAGTCATTGGTAGCTTGATGGCTATGGCATTGAATCTATAAATTACCTTGGGCAGTTTGGCCATTTTCTCGATATTGCTTCTTCCTATCTATGAACATGGAATGTTCTTCCATTTGCTGTGTCCTCTTTTATTTCATTGATCAGTGGTTCATAGTTCTCCTTGAAGAGGTCCTTCACATCCCTTGTAAGCTGCATTCCTAGGTATTTTATTCTCTTTGATGCAATTGTGAATGGGAGTTCACTCATGAGTTGGCTCTCTGTCTGTTATTGATGTATAGGAATGCTTGTAATTATTGCACATTGATTTTGTATCCTGAGACTTTGCTGAAGTTGCTTATCAGCTTAAGGAGATTTTGGGCTGAGACTATGGGGATTTCTCAGTATACAATCATGTCATCTGCAAACAGGGACTTCCCTGTTTGACTTCCTCCTTTCCTGATTGAATACCCTTTATTTCTTTCCCCTGCCTGATTGCCCTGGCCAGAATTTCTAGCACTATGTTGAATAGGAGTGGTGAGAGAGGGCATCCCTGTCTTGTGCCAGATTTTAAGGGGAATGCTTCCTGTTTTTGCCCATTCAGTATGATATTGGCTGTGGGTTTGTCATAAACAGCTCTTATTATTTTGAGACATGTCCCATCAATACTGAATTTATTGAGAGTTTTTAGCATGAAGGGCTGTTGAATTTTGTGGAAGGTTTTTTCTGCATCTGTTGAGATAATCATGTGGTTTTGTCTTTGGTTCTGTTTAAATGATGGATTACATTTATTGATTTGCATATGTTGAACCAGCCTTGCATCCCATGGAGGAAGCCAACTTGATCGTGGTGGATAAGCTTTTTGATGTGCTGCTGGATTTGGTTTGCCAGTATTTTACTGAAGATTTTTGCATCGATGTTCATCAGGGATATTGGTCTAAATTTCTCTTTTTTTGGTGTGTCTCTGCCAGGCTTTGGTATCAGGATGATGCTGGCCTCATAAAATGAGTTAGGGAGGATTCCCTCTTTTTGTATTGATTGGAATAGTTTCAGAAGGAATGGTGCCAGCTCCTCTTTGTACCCCTGGTAGAATTCAGCTGTGAATTCATCTTGTCCTGGATTTTTTTGTTTGGTAGGCTATTAATTATCTCCTCAATTTCAGAGCCTGCTATTGGTCTATTCAGGGATTCAAATTCTTCCTGGTTTAGTCTTGGGAGGGAGTATGTGTCCAGGAATTTATCCATTTCTTCTAGATTTTCTAGTTTATTTGCTTAGAGGTGTTTATAGTATTCTCTGATGGTAGTTTGTATTTCTGTGGGGTCAGTGGTGATATCCCGTTTATCATTTTTTATTGCATTTATTTGATTCTTATCTCTTTTCTTCTTTATTAGTCTGGCTAACGGTCTATCTATTTTGCTGATCTTTTCAAAAAACTAGCTCCTGGATTCATTGATTTTTTGAAGGATTTTTTGTGTCTCTATCTCTTTCAGTTCTGCTCTGATCTTAGTTGTTTCTTGCCTTCTGCTAGCTTTTGAATGTGTTTGCTCTTGCTTCTCTAGTTCTTAATTGTGATGTTAGGGTGTCGATTTTAGATCTTTCCTGCTTTCTCTTGTGGGTATTTAGTGCTATAAATTTTCCTCTACACAGTGCTTTAAATGTGTCCCAGAGATTCTGGTATGTTGTGTCTTTGTTCTCATTGGTTTCAAAGAACATCTTTATTTCTGCCTTCATTTCATTATGTACCCAGTAGTCATTCAGCGGCAGGTTGTTCAGTTTCCATGTAGTTGAGCAGTTTTGAGTGAGTTTCTTAATCCCGAGTTCTAGTTTGATTGCACTGTGGTCTAAGAGACAGTTTGTTATAATTTCCATTCTTTTACATTTGCTGATGAGTTCTTTACTTCGAACTTTGTGGACAATTTTGGAATAAGTGCGATTTGGTTTGCTTTGGAGTGCTTTACTTCCAACTATGTGGTCAAGGTTGAATGAGTGTGATGTGGTGCTGAGAAGAATGTATATTCTGTTGATTTGGGGTGGAGAGTTCTGTAGATGTCTATTAGGTCTGTTTGGTCCAGAGTTTAGTTCAATTCCTGGATATCCTTGTTAACTTTCTGTCTTGTTGATCTGTCTAATGTTGACAGTGGGGTGTTAACATCTCCCATTATTATTGTGTGGGAGTCCAAGTCTCTTTTTAGGTCTCTAAGGACTTGCTTTGTGAATCTGTGTGCTCCTCTATTGGGTGCATATATATTTAGGATAGTTAGCTCTTCTTGTTGAATTGATCCCTTTACCATTATGTAATGGCCTTCTTTTTCTCTTTTGATCTTTGTTGGATTAAAGTCTGTTTTATCAGAGACTAGAATTGCAACCCCTGCTTTTTTCATTTTCCATTTGCTTGGCAGATCTTCCTCCATGCCTTTGTTTTGAGCCTGTGTGTGTCTCTGCACATGAGATGGGTCTCCTAAATACTGCACTCTGATGGGCCTTGACTCTTTATTCAATTTGCCAGTCTGTGTCTTTAAATTGGGGCATTTAGCCCATTTACATTTAAGGTTAGTATTGTTATGTGTGAATTTGATCCTGTCATTATGATGTTAGCAGGTTGTTTTGCTCGTTAGTTGATGCAGTTTCTTCCTAGCATGGACAGTCTTTACAATTTGGCACGTTTTGGCAGTGGGTGGTACTGGTTGTTCCTTTCCATGTTTACTGCTTCCTTCAGGAGCTCTTGTAAGGCAGGCCTGGTGGTGGCAAAATCTCTCAGCATTTGCTTGTCTGCAAGGGATTTTTATTTCTCCTTCACTTATGAAGCTTACTTTGGCTATGTATGAAATTCTCAGTTGAAAAATCTTTTCTTTCAGAATGTTGAATATTGGCTCCCACTCTCTTCTGGCTTGTAGAGTTTCTGCCAAGACATCTGCTGTTAGTCTGATGGGCTTACCTTTGTGTGTAACCCGACCTTTCTCTCTGGCTGCCCTAAACATTTTTTCCTTCATTTCAACTTTGGTAAATCTGACAATTATGTGTCTTGGAGTTGCTCTTGTTGAGGAGTATCTTTGTGGCATTCTCTGCATTTCCTGAATTTGAATGTTGGCCTGCCTTGCTAGGTTGTGGAAGTTCTCCTGGATAATATCCTGAAGAGTGTTTTCCAACTTGGTTCCATTCTCCCCGTCACTTTCAGGTACATCAATCAGAGATAGATTTGGTCTTCTCACATAGCCCCATATTTCTTGGAGGCTTTGTTCATTTCTTTGTGCTGCTTTTTTCTCTAAACTTCTCTTCTTGTTTCATTCATTCATTTGATCTTCAATAACTGATAGTCTTTCTTCCAGTTGATCAAATCAGCTACTGAAGCTTCTGCATGTGTCACATAGTTCTCGTGCCATGGTTTTCAGCTCCATCAGGTCATTTAAGGTCTTCTCTACACTGTTTATTCTAGTTATCCATTCATCTAATCTTTTTTCAAGGATTTTAGCTTCTTTGCGATGGGTTCAAACATCCTCCTTTAGCGCGGAGAAGTTTGTTATTACCGATCATCTGAAGCCTACTTCTGTCAACTCGTCATTCTCCATCTTGCTTTGTTCTGTTGCTGGCAAGGAGCTGCGTTTTTTTGAACGAGAAGAGGTCCTCTCGTTTTTAGAATTTTCAGCTTTTCTGCTCTGGTTTCTCCCCATCTTTGTGGTTTTACCTACCTTTGGTCTTTGATGATGGTGACGTAGAGATGGAATTTTGGTTGGATGTCCTATCTGTTTGTTAGTTTTCCTTCTAACAGTTAGGACCCTCAGCTGCAGGTCTGTTGGAGTTTGCTGGAGGTCCACTTCAGACCCTGTTTGCCTGGGTATCACCAGCAGAGGCTGCAGAACAGCAAAAACTGCAGAAAAGCAACTGTTGCTGCCTGATCCTTCCTCTGGAAGCTTTGTCTTAGAGGGGAACCCAGCTGTATGAGGTGTCAGTCGGCTCCTACTGGGAGGTGTCTCCCAGTTAGGCTACTTGGGGGTCAGGGACCCACTTGAGGAGGCAGTCTGTCCATTCTCAGATCTCAACTCTGTGCTGGGAGAACCACTACTCTCTTCAAAGCTGTCACACTGGGAAGTTTAAGTCTGCAGAAGTTTCTGCTGCCTTTTGTTCAGCTATGCCTTGCCCCCAGAAGTGGAGTCTACAGAGGCAGGCAGGCCTCCTGGAGCTGCGGTGGGCTCCACCCAGTTTGAGCTTCCCTGCTGCTTTGTTTACCTCCTCAAGCCTCAGCAATGGTGGACAATCCTCCCCCAGCCTCACTGCCACCTTGCAGTTCAATCTCAGATTGCTGTGCTATGTATAATAGTAAAAAATTTGTGTTCAATTATGAGCACTAGAAACAAATACTAGTGAGTGAATAAAAAGTTTTAGTAAGGGATTATGATGGATAAGTCAGTTAATAAGAGAACTTGATGGATAAGCGAATTAATAAGAGTCCATAGTGAAGGCAATTTCCTCTCTTGAAAAACATTATCTTTGGAATATACACAGGATGTACTTTTCAAAAGAAAAAAGTGTATATAGGGGAAACAATTTTCACTCATTCTCAAGACATTCAGTACTTTTCCATAGATAATCTATTGCTATACAAGCATAATAATTCCTTTTCAATATATTTTCCCAGCAATAAAGAAGTTCAGTGTTTGTATTTGTAGTAAGAAGAGTGCTGATCTGGCCTGAAATATAAAGTTTTACTTTAGATATATGTCTCATAAATAGTTTTTAAGAAGTCAGGGAATATGCTTACAAAGGGATTACCAAGGCCCTATAACACATGAGTTTTGGGGCACAGGGAGATCAAGATTTAGAACAAAGTTAGATGTGATCTAGGGCCAAAGTTTAGCACCAGGGTGTGTGTGTGTGTGTGTGTGTGTGTGTGTGTGTGTGTGTGTGTGTGTGTATGTCTGTTTGTGTGTTGGCTGGGACAGGTGGAAGCCTTTGGAGAATGCCTGTAGGCTGCTAGGGAGGTGCTATGATCTCTAGGCCTTGGTAGGTCCTTACGAAGAGACATGGTTCTGAATGGTTGACATCCCTACAGGTTTTTAAATATTTTTGTTATCCACAGGGATGACCCTGGACATCATTACAGAAATTTAAAAATTTCACCCCTGGTCACACAGGTTATCCTTCTCATGGTGGCATGGCAAAACTTGATTTGCAAGAGTTTCTTTTGTACTGTCCCCAATGTATCCCTTTAAAAATAGGAGGTCCTTCAGGGTGAGGAATGAAGGAGAAAATATCCCTTCTAACCTATTTTCTCGTCTTCATTCCAAGGACTCTAGAAAGGCACAGCAGGTTTGGTTTTGAAATCGGTGGAATTTTAGTGCTGTCCATTCTCCCAAGTGGATGCATTTAGTGAAGGTAAGAGGAAAGACTGTTTTCTGTATCAAGGGAAGATTCATGTGCAAACCCCAAGACTCAGATGTTAATTGAGAGGAGTTGGTGTCCATAGTTAAGTAGAACTAGCCCAGGTTCATCTGCCTACAAGGGCAACTGTGTGAGGGAAATATGAGGAAACTGGCATAACAGGTGGGGTGAAATCTTCCTGGGAGAAAGAGTAAAGAGAATTCTAGGTGGAGAGGGGATCGATGTGTTGAGCAAACACATGTCTGTCTTCTTATTTCCTATATGAAATCATGGAAAAGACTTTAGAACAAACAATAAATATGTCACAGTAGGAAACCAAAGAGCACTCCTTTGGCCAGAAATAGAAACTATTTAAACAAAAAGAAAAACAAAAAAACAGCGATAAAAAACACCTTAGACTTGGAAAACGACAGAAGTTAAAAAATGGAAAGTTGCCTGGATGTGCTTTTATTGTGGCCTCTCTAATGAACCTGTCCCCACTCTATCTCCGTGTCCTTGCTTGTCCTAAGAAGCATGGTGGCAGCCGTGGCATTCAGCATGCTAAAGTGGTCGTTTTTGGCCCATGGGCTTGAGATGGCAGTGAAGTGGCATCATTTGCCTGGGGAAATGCCAGTGGTTTGTTGTCTCACACTATGGAAACTGAAGATATGGACACAAAAGGAGTATGTTTAAGAGTGAAAGTTTAATAGGCAAAAGAAAGAAGAGAGAGTTTCCTTGTGCATTGGAAGGGTGTCTGAGCAGGTTTCCGGGTTTGGGGTTAGTTGTGGTTGGTTTTATAGAACAGCTTCAGGAGGCAGTGTCTGATTTACATAGGACTGAGAGGATTGGTTGGAGCAGGTGTGCACTTTATGTGATGCATTAAGAGGCTGGCCATCCCACACTAAACTTTAGTATGTAGATGGGGCCTCTACCTGGCCTGTGCCATGTTGCTTGCACATGTGAAGACAAAGAAAAGGGAATAGGAGGCCGGGTGTGGTAGCTCATACCTGTAATCCTAGCACTTACAGAGAACAAGGACAGTGGATCAAGAGAGGTCAGGAGTTAAAGACCACCCTGGCCAAGATGGTGAACCCCGCCTCTACAAACAAACAAATAAACAAAAATTAGCTGTGCGTGGTGGTGGGCTCTTGTAATCTCAGTTACTCAGGAGGCTGAGGCAGAGAATTGCTTGAACTTGGGAGGCGGAGGTTGAAGTGAGCTGAGAACGTACCACTGCACTCCATCCTGGGCTACAGAGTGAGATTCCAACTGAAACAAAACAAACAAAACAAACAAACAAACAAAAAAGGAAGAGGAAACCTCCATGTTGAGTATGTGTGGCTTCCAAGTATCCCTTTTCTATTTATACGTGCCAACATTTACCTTTGCTTGATTTTTCAGGCTGATTTTTGTTAGAAAAGAAATTATATGGGTGCTGCTTTTTTATTAAAAGAAAAACCATACTGAGGACTCCCTTACCCACACTGACTGCTTAATAATTTCTTTTCAGCCCCTGTATCAGCAGTGCTTGCTCCTGATAGGTGATGATCATGAGGGGGCCAGGAGCCTCTAGACCTAGAGACAAGTGGCCAGCACTCTCCAGATGGAGTGTTTCCCTCCTCATCACCACCTGCTGGTCAGTTTGACAAACAGATGAACAGAAGTTCTCAAATACACAATAAACAGATAACCCCAACATCACCAGAAATATCAAGTTGGGATGGCATTTTGTCAAATTGTCTTTATTTTTAGTCTGCATCATCTGTTGCTTTCTGAGGGAAGTTTTTTGAGTTCTCCCACTGAGACTGTGGATTTGCATTTTTCTTTTTGTATGTCTGTCAGCTTTTGCCATACATATTTTGTAGTTGCGTTGTATTGTGAGGCAGATTCATGACCTGTGTTGTGGGAGAATTCTGTATTTATCAGATGTTCATCTTACGTTCTATTTTGCCTAGTATTGATGGTATAACTTTACTTTTCAGTTTCACATTCATTTAGTATATCCTTTTCCTTTCTGTGAACCCTTGTGTGTTGTTTATTTGAGATATCCTTTCTTAGGTACTGACAGTGACCCCCAAATTCATATGTTGAAGACTCAACTCCCAATGCCCTTGGAGGTGGGCCTTTGAGAAGTAATTGGGTTTAGATTAACTTATGAGGGTGGAGCCCCCATGATGGAATTAAGTCTTTCTAAGAAAAGGAAGAGAGTCTGAGCTCTCCTCTGTCTCCATCATGTGAGGACACAAAGAGCTAGCAGCCATCAACAAGCTGAGAGAAGAGGACTCAGAAGGCAACTTACCTCACTAGAGCCTTGTCATATCGCTTCCCAGTTTCCAGAAGAGTGAGAAATCAATTTCTGTTGTGTAAGCCACTCTGTCTATGAAATTTTGTTATGACAGCCAGAGCTGATTAATGCATGCTTCTTGAACTTTGTTTTTAACTCAGTATGAAACTCATATATTTTATAGGAACATTACTCCATTCTTTTTTAGTGTGTTTATTAATAATTTTGGACTTATTTGTGCCATATTTTAGAACTCCTCTTTCCTCTTTCCCACGCTTACTTGTTGTTTCAATCCAAGTGCATGATAAGGTTTAGGAATCACTATCTTAACAGGACCATGAAGGGCTAGATAAGGGAAGCTGGCTTGCATTCAGGGAAGAGGCAGAGGAGGGAAGCTGCCAACTGGGCTGTGCTAAGATGACCTGAGCCCCAGACCCTGAATGAACATCCTCTTCTGGATACAGGACATGCCAGAGGCATCATTTTGAAATAGGCAAATTTTATTTGCTTTGCGTTCTTTCGTCATCTGTATTAGCTTTTGCCTCTTGAGTGCCAAAATATAGCAGTTTTTATATTACCCAAGTTCCCGAGTTTATTTTTTTTTGTCAGAATTTTCCACCCTTAGAAATCCCAAATGACATGTTTCCTCTTTCTCAGACCATACTTTCATTTCAGTCAATGTAACAAATCAGTCAGCTCTTAGAAGTTTAGAAATCTGATTGGATTTATTCATACTAAGCTGTAACATATCTACCACAGCCTTCCAAGATGAATTGGAGTTTTCCAAAAGCTCCATGACCTACAGAATTCTTTAGGTGCTGGAATTACACACTTTTAAATCGCATCAAGTATAAACATTCAATTTTGTGTACATTTATTTTTTATGGAGATATGAGGATAGTTGTTGGTTAATACTGGTAGACTTTACTCCAAAAGCCAATTGTATTAAAATTTCTTTATTTTTTTAAATTCTAGACTATCAGAAAGAATAAAAATGCCATTTTTTTTTCTTTTTGCTATAGCTTCAATATTCACAGTAATCCAAGTTCCAATGTCAGGGTGCGAGAGCAGAGCCAAATGAGGCCATGGTTTTTTCATGAAGTGCATTTTTTTTTTTTTTTTAGATCAGGGATTCAGACATTATAATATAAGTGTTCAATTAGAAAGTTATTATGATAGTGCATGGCACGTATCCTTTCCATCATCTGGATTTTTCTGATTTTTTTATCTGGCTCACTCTTACTCACTCTTCAGTCTTCACTTTAGTGGTCACTTCTCCCTAGAATGCTCATGACCCCTTAAGATATTAGTGCTGCAAACACTAAAAGCTGAACTTATAACTGGACTCACAGGCAACACCTTGTCCTGTGCCATGCTTCACTAATGACGAGGAAATGAGAAAGAGTAGGAGAAAGGAGGCAAAACAAATATCATTTCCATAGCAGAGGCCTCAAGGCCTGCCCACTTGATTCTCTGGAGATCCTATTCTGCATAACAATGATGAAAGGTAGCCTAGGAAGCCCATTTGTCTGAGGCTTCACCTTTGATACCTTGCTAGTCACTAAACTAAGAGATGGATTCCATTCTTCAGTGTCGTCATTGCGTCATAAATCCATACATAGCAGTGGTATTTATTTCCAATAAAGTATCAATATAAATTAGGTATATTCTGTTGACAATTTTATTAAAGTTCTTTATTTATCTTCCAGATAGTAGATTCTATCAACCAAGTTTCATAAAGAGTTCTGATTCCCAGAGGTAAGAACTGAGCCTGGCTTTCTAGTTACATGTTTACTGGTAACCCTGTCCTTCCCTACAACACTTAAGCATATTTAAAGACTATACCCTCCCCTGCCTCCAGCCTGGATTGTAAGCTCCTCAAGAGCATGGCTGTGTCTTTTAACATCAAGTCTCCACGTGAGAAAGAGTTCCTGCCGTATCACAAATGTCCAATCGACATTTGTAAGTGAAGAAAGCTATTCTGTGGTGTCTGCTTTAATATTAAGAGATGGCTTGCCCAAATTGCTAAGCAGCTTCATTGTCTAAAATGGAACTAGATTCTGTGGGTAGCAGGTCCATTGGTGCCACTCACAGGAGGCCTCAAAGAAACCTGCCGCCTTCACAGAGCTGCGGGAGCGTTCATTTTCTTCCAGCACAGAGATGTAAAATGGAATATTCTTCTGAAGCAGATACTTCTTGTATCGCACCATCACCTGTGCCATTTTGCCTGTCTTTCGGTATTTTTCCACACTGTAGGCCATTCCTACTTCACAAGAAGGGTCCATGGTTATCCATGCGACTGGGGCCCCCTCTGGTCCCAGCATACAGGCTGCTGGCAGGGCTCCTATGCAGCGCTCGATGTAGCGCAGGCTCCTCTCATTCTTCCCTAGCTTCCAGTTGTCATTTACCAGCCCAGAATAAGATATATCCAGTTGGCCATACTTAAAGTTGGGAGTTTCCCTATAGAAAACATAAAGAAAGACAAAAGCTTTGACCCCACTCCTGTAATTTCTTGGTGCCATCCCAATCTTGGGATCCCAGGCCCTCTTTTTCTTTAAAGACCCACCAGTGCAAAGTTGCATATTTTGACCTTTGACAACCTTTATTCATCCCTAGGAATGAATTCATCCTCTCTTCATTCCAAAACTGATGTATGTGAATTAGAAAAATGTACAAGGACTAGCAATTATAAATGATTAGCATATGTTTTTGTACCTTTCAAAGTCATCATCTGGGTGGCCTGTCTCAGCCCAGCTTCCAAACTTGCTTTTATTGGAGGCATTGAGCTTCAGAATATCTTCCGTAACCAAGAGGACTGCTGTCGAATGCTCTACCTTCACTGACTTTGAAAATGCAGCCGCTCTTATCCCCTCACCTAAACTTTCTTGAAGACCTGGGAAGAAAGGCAAGAAAACAATCTTGTCAGATATGGAGTTCTCTACTTACACTGCTCCCACCTGATTAATAGCTCAGTGCTTAGTCGTTCTCAGACTTGAGTTTACACCACAATCAGATGGAGTCCTTGTCACACCACAGATTGCTCTACCTCTCCCAGCTCCCAGAGTTTCTATGAATTTACAGTTCTAATGAGCTCTCAGGTGATACTAATGGTATTAGTTGAAGACACAATTTGAAAAGCACTGCTGCTTTCCCATTTCTTCCAGACTCGTTACCTTGGATTTGGAGTCTCTGTTTCCAGTTGATGATCTCACAATTTTTCAAAACTTCTTGTGATTTTTGAGGGTCTTTGGAGAATATACGATATACATTTGTGTATGAATCCATGTCATCAGTCATCTCCTGTATAGGATGGTGAAAGGTCAGATCATTCCCTTGAACTATTTCTTCACCTCTCACTGATTGCAATTATCAGAAAAATGAAAATTCAAAAGAAAATTTTGACACTGGCCCATGATGGCTGCAGTTGGGCACACGGATAATAAAACCTAGACCTATAAGCTACTGCTGACCTCTTACCTGTGTAACTGGAGTTTGTTAAATACTTAACACTGAGAGGTAATAGTTATAAACCTGTTTATTAGATACAGAACAAAGACAGGATGAAATCAGTCACCCTCCATCAGGCCTTAAGATGCCTCACCTTTCTCTCTACCCACTCAACTGCACCCTTAACTTATTTTACATATAGCATCACCAAGTACCCAGCAAATTCAGAAGATTGCAACAATTGCTTCTCTCCCTGCTTCTGTCACCTCCTGGGCCACATGTATCCATCCTTCTGTTATATATATAACCTCCTGTGAGACACATTCTGGGTTGTAGTGAGTCTTTGTTGCTAGGATTAAGTCCTTAAACTTGGATCAGAATAAATGCAACCATGATTTCTCTAAGTTCTAGTGCCTACTGTTTCACTGGACACCTAGAATCTATAGTGTCCTAGAATCTACAGTGTCCAGGGCTTGGGCAAGATATTTTAGTGAATGTAAGCATTAACGAGACATTGCCTTTCCCCAAGGCTACACGATATCAGCCTATTCGAAGAGTGACACTGGCTTTACAGCCAGAAGCCCACAAAGTAGAGTGAAGTAACTGAATTTTGGTAGCACTCTGGGTAATTTATATGGTGTTAGACTCTTGGGTTTGAAAGAAAGAGACTTGTAATCCCTTTCTGGCAAGCCACAAACTTGATGTGAAGATGAGTATCTGTTTCTCACTGGAGATATAAACAATAAATGTGAGAGTTTTAGCGGTGAGTATATTAATATTATGTTGGAAATTGTATAGTTAAATAGTAAAAGAGAAAATAGTGTAACTAATTTTAGAAACCTTCAAGAATTTGAGAATGCTTTTATAAATGTAAGTTCCTGAATATGGCCAAAACTAAAACCTAGCAAATTTAAAAGAGTAGATGTTTTAAAAGACCCAATTTTAAAAGAATGACCAAAAACAGCCCAGTAAATATTCAAGGCATTATAAAAAGAATATCAAAGTAAACTAGAAAAAAACAAGTGGAACAATTTATAAAAATGAAAGCTATATATAATGAAATGGAGAACAAGTCATAGTTCAAAGGATATATAAAGCCAAAAGTTTCTTTTTTAAATGGCAAAAAGAGAGATAGAAGATGAGAGAGATAAATTTCTTGTAAGGCTTATAAAGGAGATACGAGAGAGAAAAAAGCGAAAAAAAAAAAAAGAATAGAGTATGAGACATGAGAACAGAAACAGAGAAAAGAACAAAAGAATTATAATAGAAGATTATATGCTACTCCAGGACAACATATTTACTGATAAAAAAAAATGGATGTTATCCCTCAAAGATAAACTATCAAAATGACCTTCAAAAAATATAGAAAACCTCAACAAACTAATAGGAAAATCAGAAATTATATTAAACATCTACCATTTAAAAAGTGGATAAGGATTATGGCCTGCAGCTCCATCCATGTTGCTACAAAGGACATGTTTTTTTTTCTCTTTTATCGCTGTGTAATATTCCATAGGAATATATGTGCCAGTTTTCTTTATCCAATCTACCATTGATGGGCACCTGGGTTGATTCCATGTCTTTGCTATTGTGAACAGCGCAGCAATGAACATGCAAATGCATGTGTCATTTTGGTGGAATGATTCATTTTCTTTTTGGTGTTTACCTAGTAATGGAATTGCTGGGTCAAATGGTAACTTTGTTTTAAGTTCTCTAAGAAATTTCCAGACTATTTTCCACAGTACAATAATCCTAAGAAAATTAATGCTGGAACAGAAAACCAAATATCACATTTTCTCACCTATAACTGGGAGCTAAGTATTGAGCACACATGGACACACATGTGGGAATAATAGTAGACACTGTGGACCACTAGAAGGTGGAAGGAAAGGTGCTGGGTTAGAAAACTACCTGTTGGGTACTATGCTCACTACCAGCATGATGGTATCTCTTTGTACTCCAAGACCCAATATTCGCAATATTCCCATGTAACAAATCTGCACATATACCTCCTATATCGGAAAGGGAAGATGAAATTAAAAAATAAAAAGTAGCCAAAATCAGATTATGTTACGTTTAAATTCTACATAAGTGAAAAACAAACACATAATTTTAATAGTAGATTTTGGTAACAAATGAAAAGATCCTAATGCCAAATCTGGTAAAGAAATAACAAAAAGAGAGCTATTGTCCATATTTCCTTATGAATACAGATGCAAAAATTCTATTTTAGAGTATTATTATTTTGTTATTGATTTTTATTTGCATTCTTGATTTCCAAATATATCACACTATTTTTTAATCCCCTGTTTGTTTACTAATAAAATATTCAGTACTATATCAAAAGAATGTGAACATGAACAGTTTGTTTTAGAAAGGCCAGTATGGCTTTGACTGGAAGATCTTTCAGTGTAATAAATTAAAGGAGGAAAAATTACATGACTATAAAAATTGCCAAAAAGAAAAGACAAAAATGAAAGAACATAAAATGTACCCTCCATTCTAAATATATGTTCTATGAAAGTAGGAAGAACAGGAAAATGCTCTAAACCTGTAAAGGCAGAATCAAATGTAATTCCAAATGTAAGTAGTTACAGCTATTTCATTAAAATCAGGAATGAGACAAGGAGAGAACTATTATTATTGTTAGTTGGTATTGTTTTCTTAAATTGTACATTATGCAATGAGGCAAGAATCTAAAAACCCATACAAATATTGGCAATGAAGGAGCAAATTACCTTGTTTGTAGATTATAGTATTATGCATTTAGAAAATCCAAGAGACTTTGACATAAAACAAAATCAAATAACACCCTACACAAACAAACAGGAGATTAAAGAATAGTGTGACATATTTGGAAATCAAGAATGCAAATAAAAATCAATAACAAAATAATAATGCTCTAAAATAGAAAAGGAAAAATAATTCAATAGTCTTAACAGATAGTATAAAATACTGAAGGATAATCTTAATGGAAAATCAGGTAGTTGACCACAGGAAAACACTTACATTTTACTAGATGACATAGAACAGAAGCTGAAAAAAGTGAGAAAGAGACCATATATCTAGATGAAAAGATTTATCACAAAAAATATTAATCCCTCCACAATTGCCTAAAAAAACTCCTCCAATACCAATCACAATTGCAATAGTTAGTTGGCATAGGTGGTGGGGAACTGGAAAAATCAGTTTATGTTCATATAGCTCTTAAGTTTATAAGAAATAAGAAAGTAAGAAAAGGATTGGTGAGGGGTGATTTGTTTGATTAGATATTAAAATTTACCACAAAAACAATGAAACAGCATGAGAAAAGACTAGAATCAAACACAGAAATAGATACAAAAATATATAGACATGTTATATGACAAAATAGACATTTATGTTTTATTAATGGAATGACTTATTTAATAAATAGTACTAACATAATTTGCAAGCCATAAGGAAGACAAATATAAAAGAATGTTAATTCATGCTATTCAAAAATATATTCCAAATAGAATGAAGATCAAAATATCAAAAGTAAAAATTAACTTCCTGTAAGACAAAATAAGAAAACACTTGTATGATCTTGGAGTCGGAAAAAAATCTTCCTAATTATTAATAAAATAAATCAAACCTCAGAAGTCATAGTGAAAAATATATTTGATTACATGAAAATTAAAAATTTCTTCATATCAAAATCTCCATCAATAAAATAGACAATAATTCTAAATTGGGCAACGAACTTGTAGCATACACCTTGTGTTAGTATCCCTGGTATCCAAAACACAGAGTTTTAAGAGTGACACAAAACTGTGTGTAAACATGGTCAAACAATATAAACAGTTCAGAAGTAAACCCCAAATGACTGATAAATATATGAAAATATAATATGTTGAGAAGGCGGTTCCAAGATGGCCGAATAGGAACAGCTCCAGTCTACAGCTGCCAGCATGAGTGATGCAGAAGATGGCTGATTTCTGCATTTCCAACTGAGGTACGGGGCTCATATCACTGGGGCTTGTCAGACAATGGGTGCAGCCCACAGAGCAGGGAGGGGCATTGCCTCACCCAGGAAGTGCAAGAGATTGGGGAATTCCCTTTCCTGGCCAGGGGAAGCCGTGACAGACAGTACCTGGAAAATTGGGACACTCCCACCCTAATACTGCGCTTTTCCAATGGTCTTAGCAAATGGCACACCAGGAGATTGTATCCCACGCCTGGCTCGAAGGGTCCCATGCCCACGAGCCTTGCTCACTGCTAGCACAGCAGTCTGAGATTGAACTGCAAGGTGGCAGCAAGGCTAGGGGAGGGGCGTCTGCCATTGCTGAGGCTTGAGGAGGTAAACAAAGCGGTCGGGAAATTTGAACTGGGTGGAGCCCACCGCAGCTCAAGGAGGCCTGCCTGCGTCTGTAGACTCCAACTCTGGGGGCAGGGCATAGCTGAAGAAAAGACAGCAGAAACTTCTGCAGACTTAAATGTCCCTGTCTGACAGCTTTGAAGAGAATAGTGGTTCTCGAAGCAGAGAACTGGAGATCTGAGAATGGACAGACTGCTCCTCAAGTGGGTCCTTGACTCCCAGGTAGCCTAACTAGGAGACACCTCCCAGTAGGGGCCGACTGACACCTCATATATCTGGGTGCCCCTCTGTGATGAAGCTTCCAGAGGAAGGATCAAGCAGCAACAACATTTGCCATTCTGCAATATTTGCTGTTCTGCAGCCTCTGCTGGTGATACCCAGGCAAACAGTGTCTGGAGTGGACCTCCAACAAACTCCAACAGATCTGCAGCTGAGGGTCCTGTAAGAAGGAAAACTAACAAACAAAAAGAACATCCACACCAAAACCCCATCTGTAAGTCATCATCATCAAAGACCAAAGGCAGATAAAACCACAAAGATGGGGAGAAACCAGAGCAGAAAAGCTGAAAATTCTAAAACTCAGAGCACCTCTTCTCCTCCAAAGGAATGCAGCTCCTCACTAGTAATGGAACAAAGCTGGATGGAGAATGACTTTGACAAGTTGAGAGAAGAAGGCTTCAGACGATTGGTAATAACCAACTTCTCCGAGCTAAAGGAGGATGTTCGAACCTATCGCAAAGAAGTTAAAACCTTGGAAAAAGATTAGACCAATGGCTAGCAAAGAGAAGACTTTAAATGACCTGATGGAGATGAAAACCATGGCACAAGAACTACATGATGCATGCACAAGCTTCAGTAGCGATTTCATCAAGTGAAAGAAAAGGTATCAGTGATTGAAGGTCAAATGAATGAAATAAAGTGAGAAGAGAAGTTGAGAGAAAAAAGGACACAAAGAAACAAACAAAGCTTCCAAGAAATATGGGACTATGTGAAAGGACAAAATCTACATCAGGTTGGTGTACCTGAAACTGACAGGGAGAAAGGAGCCAGGTTGGAAAACACTCTTCAGGATATTATCCAGGAGAACTTCCCCAACATAGCAAGGCATGCCAATATTCAAATTCAGGAAATACAGAGGATGCCACAAATATACTCCTTGACAAGAGCAACTCCAAGACACATAATTGTCAGATTTACCAAAGTTGAATTGAAGGAAAAAATGTTAAGGGCAGCCAGAGAGAAAGGTTGGGTTACCCACAAAGGGAAGCCCATCAGACTAACAGAGGATCTCTTGGCAGAAACTCTACAAGCTGGAAGAGAGTAGGGGCCAATATTCAACATTCTGAAAGAAAAATATTTTCAACCCAGAATTTCATATCCAGCCAAACTAAGTTTAATAAGTGAAGGATAAATAAAATCCTTTACAGACAAGCAAATGCTGAGAGATTTTGTCACCACCAGGCCTGCCTTACAAGAGCTCCTGAAGGAAGCAGTAAACACGGAAAGGAACAACCAGTACCACTCACTGCCAAAACATGCCAAATTGTAAAGACCATCGATGCTAGGAAGAAACTGCATCAACTAACAAGCAAAACAACCTGCTAACATCATAATGACAGGATCAAATTCACACATAACAATATTAACCTTAAATGTAAATGGTTCTAAATGCCCCAATTTAAAGACACAGACTGGCAAATTGGATAGAGTCAAGTCCCACCAGAGTGTTGTATTTAGGAGACCCATCTCACGTGCAGAGACACATAAAGGCTCAAAATAAAGGCATGGAGGAAGATCTGCCAAGCAAATGGAAAACGAAAAAAGCAGGGGTTGCAATTCCGGTCTCTGATAAAACAGACTTTAATCCAACAAAGATCAAAAGAGAAAAAGAAGGCCATTACATAATGGTAAAGGGCTCAATTCAATAAGAAGAGCTAACTATCCTAAATATATATGTACCCAATAGAGGAGCACCCAGATTCACAAAACAAGTCCTCAGAAACCTACAAAGAGACTTTGTAGTCTCCAGCCTGGGCGACAGAGCAAGTCTCTGTCTCAAAAAAAAAAAAAAAAAAAAAAAAAAAATTATAAAGGGGGTATCACCACCAATCCCACAGAAGTACAAACTACCATCAGAGAATACTATAAACACCTCTACATAAATAATTTAGAAAATCTAGAAGAAATGAATAAATTCCTGGACACACACACCCTCCCAAGACTAAACCAGGAAGAAGTTGAATCTCTGAATAGACGAATAACAGGCTCTGAAATTGAGGCAATAATTAGTAGCTTACCAACCAAAAAAACGTCCAGAACCAGATGGATTAACACCCAAATTCTATCAGAGGTACAAACAGGAGCTGGTACCATTCCTTCTGAAACTATTCCAGTCAATAGAAAAAGAGGGAATCCTTCCTAACTCATTTTACCAGGCCAGCATCATCCTGATACCAAGCCTGGCAGAGGCACAACAAAAAAAGAGAATTTTAGACCAATATCCCTGATGAACATTGATGCAAACATCCTAAATAAAATACTGGCACACCAAATCCAGCAGCAAGTCAAAAAGCTTATCCATCACGAACAAATTGGCTTCATCCCTGGGAAACAAGCCTGGTTCAACATATGCAAATCAATAAACGTAATCCATCATCTAAACAGAACCAAAGACAAAAATCACATGATTATCTCAATAGAGGCAGAAAAGGCCTTCCACAAAATTCAACAGCCCTTCATGCTAAAAACTCTCAATAAATTCGGTATTGATGGGACATGTCTCAAAATGATAAGAGCTGTTTACGACAAACCCACAGCCAATATCATACTGAATAGGCAAAAACTGGAAGCATTCCTTTGAAAACTGGCACAAGATAGGGACACCCTCTCTCACCACTCCTGTTCAACATAGTGTTAGAAGAAATAAACGGTATTCAATTAGGAAAAGAGGAAGTCAAATTGTCCCTGTTTGCAGATGACATGATTGTATATTTAGAAACCCCATTGTCTCAGTCCCAAATCTCCTCAAGCTGATAAGCAACTTCAGCAAATCTCAGGATACAAAATCAATGTGCAAAAATCACAAGCATTCCTATACGCCAATAACAGACAAACAGAGAGTCAAATCATGAGTGAACTCGCATTCACAATTGCTTCAAAGAGAATAAAATACCTAGGAATCCAACTTACAAGGGATGTGAAGGACCTCTTCAAGGAGAACTATAAACCACTGCTCAATGAAATAAAAGAGGACACAAACAAATGGAAGAACATTCCATGCTCATGGATAGGAAGAATCAATATCGTGAAAATGGCCACACTGCCCAAGGTAATTTATAGATTCAATGCCATCCCCATTAAGCTACCAATAACTTTCTTCACAGAATTGGAAAAAAAACTACTTTAAAGTTCACATGGAAACAAAAAGAGCCCACATTGCCAAGACAATCCTAAGCCAAAAGAACAATACTAGAGGCATCATGCTACCTGACTTCAAACTATACGACAAGGCTACAATAACCAAAACAGCATGGTGCTGGTACCAAAACAGAGATATAGACCAATGGAACAGAACAGAGCCCTCAGAAATAATAACGCACATTTACAACTATCTAATCTTTGACAAACCTGACAAAAACAAGAAATGGGAAGGATTCCCTATTTAATAAATGGTGCTGGGAAAACTGGCTAGCAATATGTAGAATGTTGAAACTGGATCCCTTCCTTACATCTTATACAAAAATTAATTCAAGATGGATTAAAGACTTAAATGTCAGACCTAAAACCATAAAAACCCTAGAAGAAAACCTGGGCAATACCATTCAGGACATAGCCATGGGCAAGGACTTCATGACTAAAACACCAAAAGCAATGGCAACACAAACCAAAATTGATAAATGGGAACTAATTAAAGTAAAGAGCTTCTGCACAGGAAACCAAACTACCATCAGAGTGAACAGGCAACCTACAGAATGGGAGAAAATTTTCACAATCTACCCATCTGACAAAGGGCTAATATCCAGAATCTACAAAAACTTAAACAAATTTACAAGAAAAAAATCAAACAACCCCATCAAAAATCGTGCAAAGGATATGAACAGACACTTCTCAAAAGAAGACATTTATGCAGCCAACAGACACATGAAAAAATGCTCATCATCACTAACCATAAGAGAAATGCAAATCAAAACCACAATGAGATACCATCTCACACCTGTTAGAATGGCAATCATTAAAAGGTCAGGAAATAACAAGTACTGGAAAGGATGTGGAGAAACAGGAACACTTTTACACTGTTGGTGGGACTGTAAACTAGTTCAACCATTCTGGAAGACAGTGTGGCGATTCCTCAAGGATCTAGAACTAGAAATCCCATTTGACCCATCCATCCCATCACTGGGTGTAGACCCAAAGGACTGCAAATCATGCTGCTATACAGACACATGCACACGTATGTTTATTGCAGCATTATTCACAATAGCAAAGACTTGGAACCAACCCAAATGTCCATCAATGATAGACTGGATTAAGAAAATGTGGCACATATACACAATGGAATACTATGCAGTCATAAAAAAAAAGGATGAGTTCTTGTCCTTTGTAGGGATGTGGATGAAGCTGGAAACCATCATTCTCAGCAAACCATGGCAGGGACAGAAAACCAAACACTTCATGTTCTCACTCATAAGTGGGAATTGAACAATGAGAACACCTGGACACAGGGTGGGGAACATCACACACCGGGGAATATTGTGGGGTGAGCAAAGTGGTGAGGGATAGCATTAGGAGATATATCTAATGTAAATGACGAGTTAAAGGGTGCATCACACCAACATGGCACACATATACATATGTAACAAACTTGCACATTGTACACATATACCCTTGAACTTAAAGTATAATAACAAAAAATATATAATATGTTGAATCTCACTAGTCAGGAAAATGGAAATTAAATCTACAATAAGTTGCCATTTTCACCCACCAGTGTGGTATATATTAAAAGAGGGATAACATTCAGTGCTGGTGAGAATGTGGGGAAACAATTCTTGCACACATTGCTAATAGAAATTAAATTGTGGAATCCTTTGGAAAGGTAATCTGGCAGTGCCTACTTATGATAAAATAAACTCTAATTTGGCGACATCCCTTTTGGAAATCAATTGTATTTTAAAAGTTTCCAGGATGTAAAGACATGAATACAAGAATATTTATGGAAGCAGTCTTTGTAGTGGCAAAGCACTATGAACAATTTGAACCCAACAGCAGGAGAATGATTGACTAAATAGCATTGTGTTGACTCTATAGAATACCAGTTATTAAAACAAATACATTGGTGCTGTATTGCTTCATGCAAAAGGATGTCCATAAGTTACAGGGCAAATTAAAAAGTGATGACAGAAGAATTCATCAGTGAGTATCCCTTTGTGTGGTAATATGGGAGAGGAAACTGATTACCCCAAGGCGTAGGAAAGGAGGACGGGAGTGGAAGGGAGCTGAGAGGTTATTAACTTCTCAAAATCATTTGGATTTTTCCACTTTTATAATCAGCATATATTATCTTATGATTAAAAACCAATGAAGAAAAAAATAATTTTTTTCTAGATAAATTCTCCTACATTCCATCTCCTGCATGGAATAAGACTAGGTGAATGTATTTCCAAATGTATTTCCAAACAAATCACAGCGTATTTCATTCTTTCAAATTTTTTTGGTCATATATGTGTGCCGTGGAACTTTTGTATCTTAATATTTTTGTTTATTGACTCACTTTGTAAAAACTAGCCTTTTCCAAAGCAATGCATGACAGTTATGGTTTGATGCTATAGTTATGTTGCTAAAAAGCACATAATAAATACAAAGTCACTGAAGTAAAAAGAACTGTTTGACCTCCTACAGTTATTTAGCATCTCACACTTTGAAGAAACTGGACCATGGAATTTAATAAACTAAGCAGGAAGCCAGGAGATCAAAAGGACATCCCTAGGGAAGGTGTTCGGCTCAGCCTGGTTCCCACCCCGTTTACCCCTTTGTTCCACAAGCTAGGAACACTTCGTCACTTTCTGCCTCCCAATCCTGACCCAGTTTGCAAACTAGTCTTGACCTGGAGTGGCTTATTATTATTTGGGGATTCAGCATCTATATCCACATGAAGATGGGCTGGCCATGAGGCTTTTCAGTTCACTAACCAGATGTGCATGAAACACACATACACAAAGGGGAAGTATTTAGGAAAGAAATACACCTAGGTTTGTGTTACTATTTCAGCTTAATCATTTATTCCTTATATATACTCAGCCAATAATGGCTAATTATGATAGATACTATTTACAATTATGTGCTACGTACTAAGTTTTTGATGTACAGTGTCTCATTTAAACCTTTGCAATCCTCTGAAGAACTTCCTCCTATTTTTCCCATGTTAAAAAATGATGAAACTCAGAGAAGGGCCTATGGTTATATAGCTAATAAAAGTGACAGAGTCCACTAAACTTGAATTCAAATTGGGCAATGCTTTAACATCAGGAATCCAGCAGCTATGCGATTTAATATTTCTCGGTGTCGTTTCCTTATCTCTAAATTTGAGATTTAATGCTCCCCTCGTAAGATAGTTCTGATGATGACATTCACTATCAAGAGAAGTGCTTCCACATAGTTGACACACGGTAATTATGAGTCCCTTCCCTGTTTCCTGAGAAGTAACTTTTTTTTTTTAAGACAGGATCTCACTCTTTTGCCCAGAATGGAGTACAGTGGTGTGATCTTGGCTCACTGCGTCCTTGATCTTCTGGGGCTTAATCCATCCTCCTACCTCAGCCTCCTTAGTAGCTAGGAGAATAGGCATTCACCACCACGCTCTGCTAATTTTGTTTACTTTTTGTAGAGATGAGGTCTCACTATGTTGCACAGGCTGGTCTCAAACTCTTGGCCTCAAGTGATCCTCCTGACTGGGCCTCCCAAAGTGATGGAATTATAGGTATAATTCACCATGCCTGGTCCTGAGAGATAATTTTTACTGGTAGACTTCTGCTTTGGTTTTTGTTTCTAAGTCACTGTTCTGATATCTCAGACACCCAACCTTCTCTGTAAATTGGCCTCTTTCAGCCCCTGCAGGTGACTCCTGCCACCTCAAAGGGCCCTTAATCTGCGAGTGTCAACCTTGTCTTTTTCTTCCCCTTCCCCCTCCACCCCATTTCCCAGATGAGTCTTATGCTTTACAGGAAGGGTAGGAACACGTGGCACTCATGCAAGGTGCCAAGTACTGAAGACGTGTTTTAAAATACTCACATTTTCTTTCACCCTATAAAAGCAGCCCTTGTGTCTGAACTGGTCAGTTCCTCAGGCCCTTTGGGCCTGCCTGCCTTTACCAGTCCTTGTCTGTGCCTACCTGTTTTTGAGGCCGGATAATAACCATCTGATACTCAGGCCAGGAGTCCACCAGCACCTCCATGTTGAAAGGGTTCCCGTGATTGATGTGATACACAGAGCCGTACACCTGAAGGAGGGATGGGAAGGACTAGGAGAGGTTGAGATCCCCAGAGATGGGGATCTGGATGTGAAGAGTAAGAGAAAAACAAAGGCCAAGGAACACTACTGGAAACAAAGGCCAAGGGACAGTGATGGTGAGATGAGCAGCATCTCCAGGACCATATTGATGGAAGTGAAGTCACCAGCAAGCAGGCAGAACTCACAGGTAGGTGTCCTTGTGATATCAAAGAGCTACTGTGCACTAGCTGGGCACTTGGTAGTGTTCTTAGCACTTATATTGTATGGATTCATTCAGTGTCCACAACAACTTTAAGAGGTAGATGCTGATATTATTCCCATTTTATTAATGAAAAGACCAAAGGTAAACGCACAGAAAGCTAAAGAAAGAGACACAATGATATCCGACTAAAAAATGGCAACCTTGCAATGCATATTTGCTGAATCTGGCCCCAAACCTATGTTCGTAGCCACCATTTTCCACCGCCACTCCAAATGAGGGACAAAACCTGCAGAGTGGGCCTAGCTGCCTGTTCCCAAGGAGAAGCAGCAGCTCTTAACATGCCTCCTTTGTCCCCAACCCCATCCTGTTTCCCAGCTCCAACCCTCTGCACAAAATCAGGAAGGACCAGAATCACAAGCCTATTTTCTTATCCTCAACACCCCTACTCCCTTACCCCGACCTCCCACTGTTCCTTCACCTTCAGGGACTCAGGAATGCTCCTTGCTAAAGATTCGAATAGGGCCAGCAGCTGCTCGGAATTATCCAGTAGAATCATTTTGTGAGATGCTTCAGTCCTTGAGCCCTCCAAGAAAAAACTCTGAAAAGAAGGGAAGGGAAAATGTTAAAGGACCAAATGAATTTAAAATTCACTTTACACATCTCCATTCAAGTAACACTCATGATGTAGGTATTGTTAGTATCATCTTCATTTTTAATACACCAAAACTTAGAGAGACTAAATAAACTTCTCAAGTTCTTACAGGGATAAATGCCAGAGTCAGATTTTGAAACCATATATGAATGGCTCCAAAACCCATGCCTTTCTTCCATGGTGGAATGAATTAAAAGTGAATATTCAGAGCTCTGTGAGCTTCCCAAATGCCTGTAGCAGAACAGTCCACCACCGCCACCATCATAACTCTTCCTTGTATTTTGATCATCAGATGCCCGAGGAGTCTTCTTTCTTCTGGAATAGAAAATATCTAAGAACAGTTGTGACTGGAAACCTCAGAGCAGAAGTTGCCAAAGATTTTCTTTAATTCCTTAGGGCCAAATATGTCAGATTTATAACCATTTTGAAATTTGTCCCAGTTTCATTACAAAAATATGAAAAAAAACATGGAAAAATTTTGAAACGTGTCTGTAAACTTCTGTTGAATTAACATTCAGAAATCTTACAAATATGCCAAAGAGCATAAGAGGTGACATCCCATAGTGCCAAAACGGTTCTTAGACAAAAGGGACTTACTGAGAGCCCTCATTTTTAAATGTAGTTCAATGCATTTCTTTTTTTCATTTGGAATGTTCCATTCTAAGTTATCTTTAGTAAGATTTTGCCATTTCTGTAAGGCTTTGCTGCTTCCCAGGCCTAATGTATAAGCCAGAAGGAACTCAGTTTTTCAGAAATTAAGGACTCCATTTTTACCCAAAATACTGGCTTTACTCTCAGATTGTTTTGATTAACTTAGCCAATGAATTTTCCTACCTAGGTGCACAAGAAAAATGAAACAAATGGGTAGAACACAAAAATCCCTGTGAATTTTCCAAAGCCAAATTTTATGACTTCTGCAACATTACTGCTTACTACCACTTCTTTTCTGACCCAGTCAGCTGTTAGTGGCCTCTAAGTAGATCCAAGCCACTTAATTCCCAGATCAAATTCACTGCTAGACCCAGTCCATTTTCTGTGGCAACTCCAAACCCAGTTTGGATCACAGATTTGCTGAAGGAAACTCAGAGAGCTTAAAACACAAATGTGTGAAACTCCAAAATGCAAGAGAGAGCTTACCTTTGATTCTCAGCAGCTCTGAGAGATCAATGGACACAAGTGTATCCTGTAGGTACCTTCCGTGTTTACTCAGTGCTCCTGGGGATACTGGAAGCTCCACTTCAGATCCTGCTTCTGACACAATCTGATAAAATAAAAACTTCAGCTGAATTAAATTTAAAGAAGTTTGAGCGATGAACAATTCATCTATCCAGCAGCCTTCAGAATCACAACAGATTCACAGAGGTTCCAGCTGTGCCTTGCAGGGGAGGCTGAGGCAGGAGAATGGCGTAAACCCGGGAGGCGGAGCTTGCAGTGAGCTGAGATCCGGCCACTGCACTCCAGCCTGGGTGACAGAGCAAGACTCCGTCTCAAAAAAAAAAAAAAAAAAAAAAAAAAAAAAAAAAAAAAAAACAAAAAAAAAACAAATTTATAGAGAAGAAAAGTTAAAGTGACATCCAAGAACCAGAAATGAGTTACAGAAACAGTGAGATTGCTGTCGACTGGGTGTGTGCCTTATTTAAACACTGTTTGAACATCAGCAGTCTATGAGTGGTGATGTAAGGCTGCTGGGATTGGCCAACATTCAAGTATTGTTACAGGTGCACGCTCTGAAATTAGGTTTTTAATTTTGTATATTAAGTTAGGTTACACTTCACCCACAAGGACTCAAATGTAGAAGTACAGAGTCCTTCTCAGACCATATTTAGTTTCCTTTAACACTTTGCAGCAAAATTCTTCTGCTGTGCAGAAGCTCTTAAGTGTAATTAGATTCCATTTGTCAATTTTGGCTTTTGTTGCCATTGCTTTTGGTGTTTTAGACATGAAGTCCTTGCCCATGCCTATGTCCTGAATGGTATCACCTAGGTTTTCTTCTAGGGTTTTTATGGTTTTAGGTCTAACATTTAAGTCTTTAATCCATCTTGATTTAATTTTTGTATAAGGTGTAAGGAAGGGATCCAGTTTCAGCTTTCTACTTATGGCTAGCCAGTTTTCCCAGCACCATTTATTAAATAGGGAATCCTTTCCCCATTTCTTGTTTTTGTCAGGTTTGTCAAAGATCAGATGGTTGTAGATGTGTGGTATTATTTCTGAGGGGTCTGTTCTGTTCCATTGGTCTATAGCTCTGTTTTTGTACCAGTACCATGCTGTTTTGGTTACTGTAGCCTTGTAGTATAGTTTGAAGTCAGGTAGGGTGATGCCTCCAGCTTTCTTCTTTTGGCTTAGGATTGTCTTGGCAATGCGGGCTCTTTTTGTTTCCATATGAACTTTAAAGTAATTTTTTCCAATTCTGTGAAGAAAGTCACTGATAGCTTAATGGGGATGGCATTGAATCTATAAATTACCTTGGGCAGTATGGCCATTTTCACGATATTGATTCTTCCTATCCATGAGCATGGAATGTTCTTCCATTTGTTTGTGTCCTCTTTTATTTCATTGAGCAGTGGTTTGTTGTTCTCCTTGAAGAGGTCCTTCACATCCCTTGTAAGTTGGATTCCTAGGTATTTTATTCTCTTTGAAGCAATTGTGAATGGGAGTTCATTCATGATTTGGCTCTTTGTCTGTTATTGGTGTATAAGAATGCTAGTGACCTTGAGGAATCACCATACTGTTATCCATAATGGTTGAACTAGTTTACAATCCCACCAACAGTGTAAAAGTGTTCCTATTTCTCCACATCCTCTCCAGCACCTGTTGTTTCCTGACTTTTTAATGATCGCCATTCTAACTGGTGTGAGATGGTATCTCATTGTGGTTTTGATTTGCATTTCTCTGATGGCCAGTGATGATGAGCATTTTTTCATGTGTCTGTTGGCTGTATGAATGTCTTCTTTTGAGAAATGTCTGTTCATATCCTTTGCCCACTTTTTGATGGGGTTGTTTTTTTTTTCTTGTAAATTTGTTTGAGTTCTTTGTAGGTTCTGGATATTAGCCCTTTGTCAGACGAGTAGATTGCAAAACTTTTCTCCCATTCTGTAGGTTGCCTGTTCACTCTGATGGTAGTTTCTTTTGCTGTGCAGAAGCTAGATGTACCATATGACCCAGCCATCCCATTACTGGGTATATACCCAAAGGATTATAAATCATGCTGCTATAAAGACACATGCACACGTATGTTTATTGCGGCACTATTCACAATAGCAAAGACTTGGAATCAACCCAAATGTCCATCAGTGACAGACTGGATTAAGAAAATGTGGCACATATACACCATGGAATACTATGCAGCCATAAAAAGGATGAGTTTCTGTCCTTTGTAGGGACATGGATGCAGCTGGAAACCATCATTCTTAGCAAACTATCACAAGAACAGAAAACCAAACACCGCATGTTCTCACTCATAGGTGGGAACTGAACAATGAGATCACTTGGACTCGGGAATGGGAACATCACACACCGGGCCTATCATGGGGAGGGGGGAGGGGGGAGGGGGGGGGAGGGGGGGAGGGATTGCATTGGGAGTTATACCTGATGTAAATGATGAGTTGATGGGTGCTGACGAGTTGATGGGTGCAGCACAGCAACATGGCACAAGTATACATATGTAACAAACCTGCACGTTATGCACATGTACCCTAGAACTTAAAGTATAATAATAATAATAAAAAAAAAGAATGCTAGTGACTTTTGCACATTGATTTTGTATCCTGAGACTTTGCCTAAGTTGCTTATCAGCTTAATGAGATTTGGGGCTGAGACAATGGGGTTTTCTAAATATACAATCATGTCATCTGCAAACAGGGACAATTTGACTTCCTCTTTTCCTAATTGAATACCCTTTATTTCTTTATCTTGCTCGATTGTCCTGGTCAGAACTTCCAACACTATGTTGAATAGGAGTGGTGAGAGAGGGCATCCCTGTCTTGTGCCAGTTTTCAAGGGGAATACTTCCAGTTTTTGCCCACCATCAGAGTGCACAGGCAACCTACAGAATGGGAGAAAAGTTTTGCAATCTATTCATCTGACAAAGGGCTAATATCTAGAACCTACAAAGAACTCAAATAAATTTACAAGTAAAAAACAAACAACCCCATAAAAAGGTGGGCAAAGGACATGAACAGACACTTCTCAAAAGAAGACATTTATGCAGCCAACAGACACATGAAAAAATGCTCATCATCACTAACCATAAGAGAAATGCAAATCAAAACCACAATGAGATACCATCTCGCACCAGTTAGAATGGCAATTATTAAAAAGTCAGGAAACAACAGGTGCTGGAGAGGATGTGGAGAAATAGGAACACTTTTACACTGTTGGTGGGACTGTAAACTAGTTCAACCATTGTGGAAGACAGTGTGGTGATTCCTCAAGGATCTAGAGCTAGAAATACCATTTAACCCATCCATCCCATTACTGGGGATATACCCAAAGGATAGTAAATCATGCTTCTGTAAAGACACATGCACATGTATGTTTATTGCGGCACAATTCACAATAGCAAAGACTTGGAACCAACCCAAATGTCCATCAGTGACAGACTGGATTAAGAATATGTGGCACATATACACCATGGAATACTATGCAGTCATAAAAAGGATGAGTTCAATCGCAAGAACAGAAAACCAAACACCACGTGTTCTCATTCATAGGTGGGAATTGAACAATGAAAACACTTGGACACAGGAAGGGGAACATCACACACCAGGGCCTTTTGTGGGGTCAGAGGAGGGGAAAGGGATAGCATTAGGAGATATACCTAATGTAAATGATGAGTTAATGGGTGCAGCACAGCAACATGGCACATGTATACATATGTAATAAACCTGCACGTTGTGCACATGTACCCGAGAACTTAAAGTACAATAATAATTTTAAAAAAACACTTTGTAGCAAAATTCATTGAAAGGATTATCTACAAATGCTATCTCCAATCCTCCTCCTAATCTTACGTAACTGGGTTTTTGTTGCTACCATTCTACTGAAACATTTTTAAAAAGCTGTCAGTGATCTCTATGTTATTAAATCTATTGTTATTAAATTATAGCTTCTGTTCTTAATAGATCATTCTTTAATGGACTTTCCTCACTTGGTTTCCAAGATAGCACACTCTCTTGGTTTTCCTTTAACTTCACTGGTTACTTCTTCTTACTCTTCTCTGTGGACCCTTCTTTTCTCCCCAATTTCTTAATTTTGCATCATTTTAGAGTTCAATCATTGGCCCTCATTTGTATCCACACTTACTCCCTGGTAATCACATCTGGTCCCAAGGCTTTAAAATCAATCTACTTGGCAATGACTAATACATTCATATTAGTACTAAATCTCTTTTCCAAACTCAAGACATATGTATCTAATGACCTGTTTGATAAGTCTTGGGTTCCACCCAATAGCCATCTCAAACTCATTATGTCTCAGATTAAACTCCTTATCCACCCTCTCCACTCAGCCTACTTCACCTGTAGTCTTTCTCAATTAAGTTGATGGCAACTCCACCTTTTCACCTCTTCAAATAAAAACTCTTGGAGTTATTCTTAAGCATCTTTTCCCCTTGCACTTTACATCCAATACATTATGACATTCTGCTCATTCTGGTTGGGAGAATGTTCTTCATGGCCTCTCACATTTCTGCATGTCTTAGGAGCAGAGACATTGACAGCTTTTGCTCCTATCTTTTCAAGGATGTTTGTAAAGAGGACAGCTTGGAAGCTAGAGATATTGCTTTCTTCTGAAACAGAGGGCAGGTTTGCTGCAACACACATCTATTGCGTTTGCAACATTAATCTCCCTTTCTGTATTTCCTCTGTAGGACTTACGGAGCAAGGACAACTGACACAATCACATAAATCATTCTGCCTGCTGAAGGAGTCATAAAATCTTGCCTTTACCTAGGAGGATTTGTCATCTGCCAGCATTTATGAATCTGTGCCCCCGTAGAGTAAATTTTAGGTGCTTAACAGTTCTTGGTAGTCTTTTCTGGATGGTGAATTTCTTTAGTCTTCTCTCTATGGAAAACCAGAATGCTCCTTTTAAAACAAAAGCCACATTTGTTATTCCTTGTGCATCTCCTGCTGGCACTCCCAATCTCATTTGGAGAAAGACATATAAAAGCCTTATAATAGCCCTCTAAGTTCTCCATGACTTACACTCCAGTCACCCCTCTGACATCCCTCCAGTCGTGTCCCTGACCTCAATCTCTTTGGCTTCTCTGCTTCAGGTACTTTTCTGTCCTTTTTCTTCCGCTTGCATTCTGTTTTCTCATTATACCTATAGAAAACTCTATTACCTTCTTTGAGTCTTCAACTTAAAGCCACTTGCTTAATGAGGCCTCCTCTAAGCATCCTATTAACAGTTATAACTGTTCCCCTAGTTTCTCTGCAAAGGTCCTGTGCCCCATTGCCATTCTCTGCCCCTTATCTTTTTGTTTTCTTGACAGGGTCTCACTCTGTCACCCAGGCTGGAGTGCAGTGGCTGGATCACGAGTCACTGCAACCTTGACCTTTCAGGCTCAAGCAATCCTCCCACCTCAGTCTCCTGATTAGCTCAGACTACAGGCATGAATCACTGTGCCTGGCTAATTGTTTTATTTTTATGTTATAGAGATGGGGGTCATCTTTGTTTTTCATGCTGGTCTCAAACTCCTGGTTATAGTTTTATAACTTTCTGTGCCACACTCTGATGCCTCAAAATATCTAGCAGAGACAAACATAAAACCCAGATAAAAATGTATGCTGACAATTCTAAAGACATTTATATTTTTATTTTACAGTAATTTTAATGCTAGCTTCCTAAAAATTTACTTAAGTAATGTGAATGTAAAAAATACTTTGGACTTATTTACTTAATCTAGGAATGCTCTTTTATGTATAAGCCAATTTGGTAGTCACAACATATAATGTAATACATGTGCATACACATAAACACATCTAGATGTATATACATACAAAGATCCAATAGCTTTTATCTTGGAACTCTAGCCATGAGATAGCAATACAATCTCACCTGTCTGCAAACATGTTCACATGGCTGAACTTTGTTAGCCTTGGAGAGTAATCCAGTGAAGGTTGTGAACCAAAATTTTAAATTAAAGGAGTTTCTGTGGCAGTTTGATTCTTAAAGGCCAAAACTCCCCATAATCCCAGGACACTGAGGTCAAACAGCAGCACATGAGATCATCACATACTAACCTGGTCCGACCCTGCTTAAAATAGCAGCACAAAAGCCCACTTTCCCATTCAACAGCAAACTTCAGATTCCAAACTATACTAGAGCCAAACAGTATCACAGAAGAGTACCAGTTTATCAAATTCTAATTTCTCATGACTGTATCAGACACATGGAAACAATCACTAAAACACAATCCAACTGCTGAAGCATCAAACAAGCCTGAAAAGTCTACAAACTCAAAGAGTTGGGGTGCTTCTTCTCTCCCTTGGTTGGGCTCAATCGACCTGAAATGAAAATTCCTTCAGAATTTCTCAAATGGAGAGGAGCTGATCCCACTATCTGGTTCCCACAAATGACACTCACTTGCCTGGACACACACACGATGACAAACAAGCCCCTAAAAGTGTCCATACTGAAATAGTCAGGGTACTTCCCTCTCTTTATCAGTTGGGCTTGTTCAACCTGCAAGTGGAAATTCCTTTAAAAATTTCCCAAACTCAGAGGAGTAGATCCTTCCGCCTGGGCCCACAAAGGACATTCACACATCTGGATGCAGATATCAAATTTCAAAGGCAGTTCTCCCAAGGCAATCAGGAACATGGTTGGGGCCAGCTGCAGCTGTTCCTAGAGAGAGGGCACTAATCACCAGCAAAAATTGGACAAACATATGCCTAGGAGGACTTTGAGACTCCCAGCCCATGGCAGCTGAGCCAAAGTGTTCCTGGTCGGGGAACCAAAATCTGTTACTGAAACACCAGGGGTGTGGTCTAGGTCCTGCTGCTCCCTAACAGAGAACCAATTAATATTACCAATTATTGCCAAGGAAGAAGGCTGAATTGGATGCTGTAGCAGAGGAGATGCAAGCTCAGTCTCAAATCCATCTCCCTGACCAACTAAAATTATGAATTTACATAGCAGGGAAGAAATGTAACAATGTATAGAAAAACAGGAACTCAGGAGGCCTAAGGAAGTAATCATAATTTATGAGAAGCCTGGTGTGCCATTGTCTGAATGGGCTCATCTGGTGAGTTTCAGTTCTTTCATACTTTTTGAGGGACCTAAGGCTCCTTTTACTAAGGATGAAATTCATATAAAACAAATAAAATTTCAAGCTTTAAGACCAGAAGGGTCGATTTCTATGTTTATACAAAAAACTATCCATGGGACTACAGGTGAGGTTTCAATTCCAGTGCCAGTGCTAGCTGCAATCTGTCTCAAGTCTGCCTACACTTCTGGCAAACTCTGTCTCAGGACCTTGGCCAGGAGAATAGCTTCCTCTCCCATCTGTGGGCTCCTCTCCCATCTGTAGGGCTGCTGAGATTGCCAAGCTCTTAGAATACTTCAGTTCCAGAGCAGACTCCTTTGCATCAGACTTTCAGACCAGCTCTGGAGTCTCTCTAGAACTCAGCCCGTGCTTATGGTGTGTGTGCAGTGGGATAAGACTGGAACTAGACTCCTACGACTTCCTCCCAGAAACACATGCTATTTGACAGAGTAGTTACTCTGCAGGACTTTAGCAGGGGATTCTCCAAGTCCACTTCTCTGATGTAGCTAATCTGTAGATCACAACTGAAAGGTTTAGCCTTATGTGTCACTGCCTCAGGGCTCTCTGGGCCTAGCTCAGTTCTGATATCAGTCCCATTATACTGATATTAGTCATAATATTACATGTATGACTAATCATACAGTATTAGTCATAAGTGACTTCCCAAAACACTCATGGCAGCTTGGATTCTGGCACAGACATGGGCTCTCTGAATGGAAGCAATGAATTCTGGTTTCACAGGTGCTGAGGTTATGCTACTCCGCTTTGGGCTTTTCAGGCTGTGTGAGAGACCTCTGATTCTAGGTATCTCCAGCTGCCTAGTCCTGAATGTTCTTTCAACCTTTGAGACTCCACAGGTCCTTCAGGGGGTCATGGTGGAGTAGACATCTAGGGGAGTCATTTGGGCATGGAACCAATTTCACAAAGGGTTCCAACTTTGAGATTCCAGCGCTATCACCCAATCGTACAGAAACTCAGACAGAATGAAGAGAACACATTCATCATCAATTACACACTGCCAAGAGTCCACCCTGAATTAATGCTTTATAATTCCTGTACTGATCTTGTGAGTAGAACAACACTATTGCATGGCATTTTTGTGGTTGTAAGCATACATTTATAAAATATACACATTTTAAAGCCATTATATTATCAATGGTTTGGTCTATCTTTATTTTTTGGTATACTTCATACTACAAAGAGTGGCAATAAGCTGGCCATCTTTGAACCCCTGGGAGGCCCTGAAACTGTTGCTCATGGCAGGGAATGGGGACTGCATGGCTGAGTGTCTGTGGGAGGCTGGTGGAGCCACTCCCTCTGCATATTCTCACAATGTGTCAAGAGTCTCTGGGATGCTTCGTTCATATTAATGTCCTTAATTAACATTTAGCAATGTGAAACTGGAATACAGCAGCCAACTTAGGAAGACATCTGATAGCTGTTGGCACCTACCCATAGAATCCAAAATCTTCCTAGGGTTTCTGAGGAGACTTCCTTATGCAAGATCTTCTGGAGGACTTTGGAGAGACCTAAAGGTCAAAGAAGCACTCTATCCCAATCTACATTATAATAAGTTCTTTCAACATTACCTTGAGGCAGTGAGTAGAGGCTTGAACATTTCTGTGTGGTAGTACATTCCTGATTTCTGTTCAACAGGGAACTCACCAAGAGACTCTCATACTCTCAAATCCTGGAGAAATTCTCTTTCACCAGAAGTCTTTCTAGGGAAAAAGTCTTCTTTACTGGCTTCTAAGATGACAGGTGGGCACTGGGACCTGGGATCTCCCTGAAATACTTGCCCTATGTCAGAATTCCTAATGAAGTTCCTCCTAATGGTAAAAAGGAGCACCCTAACTCTTAATTCAGGAGCTTTGGTGATTGAGCAGATTCTTCACATCTGGACACTCGGGGAGGGGTTTTTTCATCCAGTCAGAAGACCTTGAACTGATGGTGGCTTTAGATGTGGTTGCATCTTTCTGTAGCAAAAGAACAGTGTTTTAACATACTGGTGGCTGGTGGGAAGGCATAGAAGAGCCAAGTAAACACAGGTTCTTTAGGGTCAAAAAGCCTGATAACACCAATTTAAATGGATCCCAGAAAAGAATGAGGGTTTCTGGAGTTTGAAATAAACAACAATCTGCCCTGTAGAAAACCTTGACACCAAAGTAGAATCTTGAAGTTTTTACAGAGGAAGAAATGGGATGTATAGATACTTCATGGAGAGAACAAGTCATGCCAAAATGTTCTGGGTTGGTGATGAGGTTTCCATGCCTCCAGAGATATCAGGAAGTGGTATATGGTTTTAGCTAGATCAGGGAATTGGGAAAGTGTGGGATCCACAGGACATGCTTTCTTGGCTTCGAGCATCCGAGGACATTTTAAAGCTCTAAAGCTCTCTGATGTTTTCTAGTTTTCTTAGAGTCTAACGAAGAGAAAAACAGGAACTTTGGCTATACTACAAAGCAGTAGGGGACTCTCTTTGTTGCTCCTAAATATTTTCCTTCTGACTTTTTCATCTCCTGTTCTCCATTTTTCTACCCCAAATTTAGCTGTCATTATTTGCCTAGTTCCTGCTAATGCATTCTCTAAATCCATGTCCCAAAACTGTGGTTAAGAAAGACACCTGAAGCTTTCTTCCTTCATCCTTTGTGACCAAAAAGTTGATCTGAGCTCCTGCCAAACTTGCTGAAAGAGAGGAAAATCAGATAGGAGGTTCATTAGAGATTGTCTAGTCTCAAGAAACTAAGTCCTGGAATGTAGACACATGATTGCATAGACGCATGATTGTGTGTGCAAAACAGACCAGAACCCAGACGTTCTAAATCCCAAGCCATTGTTCTTTGTTTTGTAAGATGCTGGTTTCCACTTTGTGATGAATCTTGCTTGTTGTACCTCCAAATATTTCATCATGAGTCTCTTCCTCTTGTGACTTTAGTTGAATTAGTTTACACAAATATTTGATCTGGAAACTGTTCTCTCCCGCTAGCCTGGTACTGGCTTGAATATCTTGAACAACAAGTCCTATTATGTTAAGGGAAAATTTGATTGATTAATCTTCAAGTATGTTTTTTTGTCTTTTTTAGCCCAACATATTATTTCTCTTATTATACTTATCATCAGAAAATCTGGAAGATTCAGCAATCATCAGAAATTTGAAATACAAGTCATACTTCATGGGAGAAATAGGCCAATAGTAGTTTTCCTCCATTGTGTTTGCCTTTCTTTTTTTGTAGAACTACTTTATAGAGGTATGTTTGACATACAAAACGTTGTATGTGTTTAATGTATAAACCTTGATTAATACAGAGATGAATACATACTCTTGAAACCATCACCACAACTTATGCCGTAAACATATTCATCACTTCCAAAAGTTTTGTCTTCTCTATTTATTATCATTATTGTATGTATATATATGTTTGATAAGATCATTTAACATAAGATCTGCCATCTTTCTTTGCAAATTAGCAAGAGTCCTGTCTATGATGCTGCTGAGGCACTTTGAAAATCACTATTTAGAAATCTGATTGGATGCCGTACAACTAGACATCAGCAAAATGTCAGAATGGGGCTTTCTAGTACTTACCTTCACACAGGAACATCAATTGAAAAAACTATCTGTGCACAAAAATACCTTCACAAGAGCTGAGGATACCAGGTGAAATATTACAGAATATTTGTGTAGCAGAGAAATAAGAAAAGATGAATTGACGAGCAAAAGAAGAACAATTTTACATTACTTATGTCATCCCTCCCACAACACCAGGCATCAGAGCATAGAGAGAGGCAACCTTTGTGTTGAAGAAGTAAAGGGAAGTGGGCACTTAACTTTCCCTTCGACTGAAACACAGCCTGCTTCAGTGAAATACAGCATGCCACTATGGCCCCGAACTCCAGGCTGGTACCTGCAGACTGAGCCAGAGCAAATCCCACAGCCCAGGTTCCAGACTTGCATGGCAGACATGGTTTCTGGATATATCTTAATGCCAGATCTATCCCAGTGCCCTAGGTGTCAGATGGTCCCTGGGACCAGCCCAGCCCCAGTGACTCCTGGCTCCAGACTGCTCCCAGGACCAGGCTGGCCTCCACAACTCCAGGTTTCAGAGCAGCCCCTAGACCAGGATGGCCCCTGCAACTCTAGTTACCAGGCCAGTGTCCATAGATCCAACCTCCAGGCTGGCCCCTGTGAATACAGGCTCTTGGACTGCCTAGTGCCAGGCTAGCCCCTGTGGTCACAGACTCCAAGTGCACCCTAGGTTTCAGACAAGCCCAGAACTAGGTTGGCTCACACAAATCCAGGATTCAAGCCCACCCCAGTTCTAGGTTGGCAGCCCTAGCCCTTAGCTACGTGTCTGGCAAGGATCTGCAGACCCAGGCTTCAGGCCTGCCTAGCACTCGGCTAGTTTCTGCCACCCTACTCTCAAGGCCAGTTCCTAGGGTCACATGCTCCAGCAGACCCAGGGTCCAGGCCCATCACAGTTGACTCCACTATTGGGCTTGTGTCCATAGGCCCAGTATCTAGGACTGCTTCTGTGGACCTAGGTTCCAGTCCAGTTCCTCCAGCTCTAGGACCCTAGGCAGCCTTCGTGGACCCAGTCTCCATGCCAGCCCTGAAGACCTAGGTTCTAGGCCAGAATTCACACACCCAGCCTCCAGGCCATTCCCCAGCTTCTAGGCCAGCCCCTGTGGCTACAGGCGCCAGTTTAGCAGCTATAATCTCAGGCTCTAGACTGGCCCCACCCCATTCCAGCCCTAGGCCAGTTTCAGGATTCAGGCTGGTTTTTGTGATTCGAGATCCAATAAACTCAAAGCCCAGCTGTGCTCTAGCAAACCCAGCATACAGGCTGAGTTCAGCAGACCCTGACAATAGGCTGGCCATCATGGACCAAGGCTCTAGGACCATCTTTGAGGACTCAGGCTCTAGGTCAGCTCCCATCTACCAAGATCCTAGGCCCATTTCTTCAGATTCAGGCTCTAATCCTGCACCAGTACCAGGCCAGTCACCACGGACTCAGATTCCAGGCTCATCCCAGTAGACCCAGACACTAGGCCCATTCCATAACCTAGCCAGCCCTTGCAGACACAGGCTCCATGCCCACCTCCCAGCCAGGTCAGCCCCTGTAGACATGGGCTTTAGTCCACCCCTATTGGTACAGGCTCTATGCCCGCCCTTATAGACATAGACTTTATGTTCATCCCCACATACCCAATGAAAATATACACCCAGTGGATTCAGGATTCAGGCCCAACTCTACAGACCCAGGAACCAGGCCTACCACCTGTTGACACAGGCACCAGGCCAGCCTGCCTGAAGGCTTCAGCAACAAGTTCACCTGCAGACCACAACAGACACCCTACCAAGAATTGCTGGATGACTGGGAAAGGGTTTTTCCAGACAAAGCCAGTATGCAAAGGCTAGAATAACTTCCTTGTATTTCAAATGTGCAGACACAAATGTACAGCCTAAAAATCAAGAACTATAAGAGAAAAATGATACCACCAAAGGAAAAAGAAAAGAATAACCAATAGCTGACCCTAAAAAAATAAAGGTTTATGAACTTTCTGACAATGAATTTAAAATAATTGTCTTTAAAATGCTCAGTGAGCTTCAAGACAGCACAGATAGTTGACTAAAAAGAATCAGAAATAATACATGAACAAAATAGAATTCAACAAACAAAAAGAAATCATAAAAAAAGAGACATTCTGGACATAAAGGACACAATGGTTGAACTGAAAATTTCATAGAGTTCTTTGAAAGCAGATTGTATCAAGTAGAATAAAGAATCAATGAACTCAAAGACACATCATTTGAAATTACTGAATCAGAGATACAAAAGGAAAAAAATGAGAAAAAATGAAGAAATTCTATGGCAATTATAGAACATCAGTAAGAGAACCAATGTACACGTCATGTGAGTCCCAGAAAGAGAAGAGAAACAGATAGGGAAAGAAAGCTTATCTGATGAAATAATAACAGAACACTTTCCAAGTCTGGGGAAAGAGAAATATACAGGTATAGGAATGTTGAAGGTGTTTGATAAGATTCAATCCAGTCAAGAGTACAAGATATATTTTAATTAAACTGTCAAAAATCAAAGAAAAGCAAGATTCTGAAAACAAAAGGAGAAAAGAAGCAAATAACATATAAGGGAGTTCCAATAAGGCTAATAGCAGATTTATGAGCAGAAACTTATAGGCTGAGAGCGTGGAATGATATATTCAATGTTCTATAGAAAAAAGTGTCAACCAAAAATACTGTTCCCGGGAAAATCTGTTTTTTGCAAATAATGGAGAGATTAAAATCTTTGCCAGACAAACAAAAATTGAGGGAGTTTATCGTCATCAGAGTTGTCTTACAGGAAATGCTAGAGAACAAATGTTAGGACACAAAGCATGTCATAATAAATTTGAGAAGACTGATATCATATCATTTATCATTCCAGATCACAATGGCATGAAACTAGAAATTAATAACAGGAGAATTTTTAGAAAGTTCACAAATACATGAAAATTAAACAACGTGCTTCTGAACAACAGATGGATTAAAGAGGAAATTAAAATGGAAATTAAAAAATATGTTGAGACCAGCAAAAATGGAAACTCAACATACCAAAACTTGTAAGATGCTTCAAAACATTTACATTGAAAAAGAAGAAATATCTTAAACAACTTAACGTTACACTTCAGGGAACTATAAAAAGTATAAACTAAGCCCAAAGTTAATAAAATGAAGGAAAAAATAAAGATCAGGGCAGTTAAATTCAATAGAAACTATGAAAACATTGGAAAAAAAAGACCCTGAAATTTGGTCTTTTGAAAAGTTAAATAAGATTGATAAACCTTTATCCAGACTAAGGGAAAAAAGAGAAAAAAAGTTAAAAATAAAATCATAAAAAGGAGAGATAATAACTTATATAACAAAAAAAATCAGAAGAGACTATTATGACCAATTATATGCCAACAAATTGGATAATCTAGAATAAATGGGTAAATTCCTAGATACATAAACCCAACCAAGATGAAGAAATGGAAAATCTAAACAGACCAATAATGAGTAAGGAGGTTAAATTAGTAATAAAAAATATTCCATTAAAGAAAAGCCCAGGACCTTATGGCTTCACTGCTGAATTCCACCAAACATTTAAAGAAGAAGTAATGTCAATCCTTCTAACACCCTTCCAAAAGATCGAAGAAGAGGGAATACTTCCAAAATTATTTTATAAGGCAAGCATAATCCTAATACCAAAGATAGAGACACTTCAACAAATGAAAATAATAGGCAATAGCACTGATGAACTTAGGTTCATTAATAAATATCAATACTAACAAACTAATCACAACAGCATGTCAAAAAGATCATTCTCATGATACAGTGGGCTTTAATGTAGGGATGCAAAGACAGTTCAACATACAGATCTATAAATGTGAAATACCACATCAACAGAATAAATAACAAAATCTATACAACACTTTATAGATGCAGAAAAAGCATTTGATAAAGTTCACCATGATTTCATGATTATGAACTCTCAAGAAATGAGGTATAGAAGGAATGTAGCTCATACAATAAAGACCATATATGATAAACCCACAGCTAACATCACACTTAATAGTAAAACATGAAAAACATTTTTCTAAGATTAAGGACAAGACAAGGATGCTCACTCTCACTACTTCTATTCAATGCATTAATGGAAGTTCTAATCAGAGCAATTAGGCAAGAGAAAAAAATTAAAAGCATCCAAATTGGAAAGAAAGTAGCTAAATATGTCCCTGTTTGCATATAAGATGTTCTTATATATAAAAAATCCTAAACACTGCAGCAAACTAGGTTAAAACTACTAAACAAATTCAGTAATGTGGCGAGATACAAAATCAATGTACACAAATCAGTAGTGATTCTATACACTGACAATGAAAGACCTGATAAAGAAAAAAATCCTGTTTGCATAGCCACAAAAAATAAATCCTTAGGAGTAAATGTAAATAAGGTACTAAAAGACTTATATAGTGAGAATTATGAAACATATATGAAAAAAGTGAAGAAACACAAATAGATAGTAAAACATTTCTTATTTATAGATTGGGAGAATTAATACTGACAAAATGACAATAATGGCCAAAGTGATTTACAGATTCAAGGCAATTCCTAACTAAATACCAATGACATTCTTCAAAGAAATATAAAACACCAAAAAATGTATATGTAATCACAAAAGATCCTTAAGAACAAAATCAATCATGAGCAACAAGAACAAAGCTGGAGATATCACACTACTTAATTTCAAAATATACTACGAAGCAATAGTAATGAAAACAGGATGGTACTGGCTTAAAAACAGAAACATGGAACAATGGAACAGAATAGAAAGTCCAGAAATAAATCCATGTATTTAAGATGATTAATTTGACAAAGTTGGCAAGCAGACATGAATGGGGAATGAACAGTCTCTTTAATAAATGTTGTTGAAAAAACTGCATATCCACATTCAGAAAATCGAAATTAGACCTTATCTCATACCACATGCAAAAATCAACCCAAAATGGTTTAAAGACTTAAGTGTAAGACCTGAGACTGCAAAACCACTAGAAAAAAACATGGGAAAAAAGCTTCCTGATATGAGGTGGGGCAATGATTTTTGGATAGAATCCCTAAAGCACAGACAACGAAGGCCAAAATAGACAAATGGGATTACATCAAACTAGTTTCTTTTTTTTTAGACTGTCGCCCAGGCTGGAGTGCAGTGGCACGATTTCCGCTCACTGCAAGCTCCACCTCCCGGGTTCATGCCACTCCTGCCTCAGCCTCTCAAGTTGCTGGGGCTACAGGAGCCTGCCACCATGCCTGGCTAATTTTTTTGTATTTTTTTTTTTTTTTATTAGAGATGGGGTTTCACCATGTCAGCCAGGATGGACTCAATCTCCTGACCTCGTGATCTGCCCGCCTCGGCCTCCCAAAGTGCTGGGATTACAGGAGTGAGCCACCATGCCCAGCCTAGAACAGTTTCTATACAGCAAAGGAAACAATCAACAGGATGACGAGGCAACCTATGGAATGGAAGAAAATCTTTGCAAACCATACATCTGATAAGGGGTTAATGTTTAAAATAAGAAACTTAATAGCAAGAAAACAAATAATCCAAATTAAAAATGGACAAAGACCCTGAACAGATCTTTATTTTTCTCTTTCTCTCTCTTTGAGTTGATTTTTTTTTTACTAGTTTATAATAATCTTAAAAACTGTATCAACCCATAAACCACCACAGGTAAGAGGATGAGAGAGATAGAGAATTAATGCTACAGTATGTGGACAGAGTGGGGAATCCCGGTATTCCCTAGGGTAGTGTGGAATGGAGGCAGGGAGTGTGAATAGGAGGCTGTGGCTTGGATCCTTATTGCTGCATGGGGGTTGGATAGCAGAGGAGTCAGGGACTCAAGTTCAGCTAGGAAATAGGGAACATCTCACACCAAAGGCAATGGCAGCTGGGGGCCAGGGGGATGACAGTACATTTTCTACACAGACTACAGAGGTGAGTGAGAGCTTCAGAGACTTGCATCCCTACACGGGAAGAAATTAGTTAGAGGTTGTTTGACTTAAAGCTCCCAAATTGGTATCTGGTTCAATTTCCTAAAATGGCAGCTCACCATTCATGGAGAGGTACTGAGAAGAAAAGTATAGCAAGAATATTTGGTTTGGAACTCAAGTAAGGGATAAGGGGAGACAGTGGCGCTCTCTAAATCTGACTCAGAAAAGCAAGGATTGAAAGAGGGCCTTGGGTGAAATGGCGGCCAACGCTGTGGGAGAAGACATTGCACCAGAAGTTGTACGTATTCCTGAGGGCTCCGGGACACGGAAGTTCACATTAGGCAGGAAAACAACCGAGAACAATAAATTAAGACTTCATGTTGCTGTCACCTGGCATAATATAAATCAGGTATTTTTTCTCCTTTTTAAATATAATGCAACTTGTCAACACATTAATTTAAAATCTGGTCTTCAGTCACATCGCTTCAGATCACTAGAGAATTCCTGACTAAAGAGCAGTGGGTGGTAAACAAAACTCAACATTGTAAGAACCATCAGCTCACATTGCCCAGAGACAAGTGGAAAGGGAAGGGCTTATCTAATCCAATAATTTTTTTTAAGCCCAATTCTGCATCTTTAACAGAAGGAGGGTGTAAAAATTTTTAACAAAGCATAATCTAAGTTTAAAGTTACAGAAAAGTGTTAAATTTCTAGGTAACTTATCGCCACTTGGTAATGAGACACATTGGGCATGGAGTGGATAAAGGGGTGCCCTAGGAATAAACACAGGGCAAGAGGGGCTGTTTCCAGAGTAGGCTCATTTCCAGTTGTTAGAATCATGCTCATTAGGTAAAGGAATCACTCAAGAAACTTAAAGCTTTGTGGAGTTTTTTTTCTCCCCTGCTTTCTTCTTTAAACTGAGGGGCTGCATTAGACGGTACTTGTGGAGTCACTCACACACAATGTTACTCAAACCCACACTACATTCACAGACGCATGGCATTAAAATTTATACTGTAGAGCAATATTCTTAGCCAGTGTAGAGAAAACAAGTGCATTTTAACTTTTTTCTTTTTGTGTGTGTTTATAATCCCAAACTCCAGTGTGATCCGTCATTCCCTACCTACCTAATTCCTTGAGTAAGGTATTTTTTGTTTGTTTTGCTTTTTTTTTTTTTTTTTTTTTTTTTTTTGAGGAGGGGGAAAGAGCAGGGAATAGGGCAGCAGGTAAGTCAGGAGAGAGGCAACAGTGAGAAAGGGATCTTGGTTATGCTGAATGGTCACTGTGCTTATCTAGATTTGGAGAGGGGAATCTGGAGTCAGGATGTCAATACAGAAACAGATTTTAGTGCAAGGAAAAAGTTTTGAAGGAAATTAAAAGTGCTAGTCCAGTGTAAACATGAATGATAAAATAGGAAAATGACCTTATTACAATTTTGGAGAAGCAGCAATAAGACATCAACAACCTGGGGTAGTGGCTCACACGTGAGCCCTGAAAAGGAGGTGAAGTTCATTCTGCAGCACTCGTCGTGTGGGTTCTGGCTCTGGGCTCCACACACTTGGGGCAGCTGAGCCCACTTGCCTCACCACAAGGGGATGGGTGAGATGGATGAGAAGGGGCATCTCCAGGTCTAGGCAGTGGGAGGAGGAGGAGGCTATTCCGGGTGCCAGAATCACCCAGCACAGCACTCTGTGGTGTGCGGACACCCCCTCCCCAGCCGGCTGCAGCTAGCTCCCCACCATCATCCTGAATAGACATTTCTCAAAAGAAGACATATAAATAACTAAGGTGTTTTTATTTTCTAATGCCCAACATACTCATTATCTAGAAAAGGCAAATTAAAACCAAAATACCACCTCACACTTGTTAGAATTGGTATTATCAAGAAGATGAAAGGTCACAACTGTTGGAGAGAATATGAGGAAATGAGAACCCTTGTGTACTCTTGGTGGCAACATAAACTAGTGCAGCCTTATGCAAAACAGTACAGAGGTTCCTTAAAAAGCTAAAAATAGAGCTATCATATGATCCAGCAATCCCTACTGCATACATTTTTAAAGGAAATGAAATCAGTACAGGCACACCTCATTTTATTGCTCTTCACTTTATCGTACTTCACAGGTATGATAAAGCTTCTATTTACAAATTTGAAGGTTTGTGCCAACCCTGCGTGAAGCAAGTCTACTGGCACCATTTTTCCAACAAATGTGCTCCCTTCCTGTCTGAGTTACATTTTGGTCATTCCCATGATATTCAGACTTTTTCTTTGTTATTGTATCTGTTAAGGTGATCTGTGATCAGTGATTTTTGGTGGTGCTATTTTAGCTGTTCTGGAGCACCATAAACTGCACCTGTGTAACACAGCAAACTTAACTGATAACTGTTATGTGTGTTCTGACTGCCTCACCGACTGACCATTCCCAGACTCTCTCCCTCTCCTCCAGCCTCCTTATTCCCTGAGACACAACATTTAAATTACATCAATTATTAACCATACAATGATCTATAAATATTCAAGTGAATGGAAGAGTCACGAGTCTTTTATTTTAAACAAACAGCTAAAAATGATTAAGCATATTGAGGAAGGCAGGTCCAAAACACAGTCCAAAAGCTAGGTCTTTTGCACCAAACAGTTAGCCAAGTTGTGAATGCAAGGAAAAATCTTTGAAGGAGATTAAAAGTGCTAATCCAGTGAACACATAAATGGTAAGAAAGCAAAATAGCCTTATTGCTGTTTTGGAGGAAGTTTTAGTGCTCTGGATAGAAAATTAAACTAGCCACAACATTCATAAACCAAAGTTTAATCCCAATCAAGACTCTAACTGTTTTAAGTTATTTGAAGGCTAAGAGAGGTGAGGAAGCAGCAGAGAAAAAGTTGGAAGCATCAGGTTTAAGGAAAGAAGCCACTTTCCCTTTTCCTTCCTTCCTTCCTTCCTTCCTTCCTTCCTTCCTTCCTCCCTCCCTCCCCCCCTTTCTTTCTTTTCTTTCTTTCTTTCTTTCTTTCTTTCTTTCTTTCTTTCTTTCTTTCTTTCTTTCTTTCTTTCTTTCTTTCTTTCTTTCTTTCTTTCTTTCTTTCTTTCTTTCTTTCTTTCTTTCTTTCTTTCTTTCTTTCTTTCTTTCTCCTTTAGACAGAGTTTCACTCTGTTGCTCAGGCTGCAATGCAGTGGTGCAGTGATCAGGGCTCACTGCAAACTCTGCCTCCTGGGCTCAAGTGTTTCTCTTCCCTCTGCCTCCAAAGTAGCTGGGATTACAGGTGCCAACTATCATAACTAGTTGACTTTTTTTGTATTTTTAGTAGAGATGGGGTTTCACCACATTGGTCAGGCTTGTCTCAAGCTCCTGACCTCAGGTGATCCACCAACCTCAGCCTCCCAAAGCTGGGATTATAGGCATGAGCCACCGCGCCTGGCCCATTTTCATAACATAAAAGTGCAAAGGAAAGCAGCAAGTGCTGATGTAGAAACTGTAGCAGGTTATCCAGAAGATCTAGCTAAGATAATTGATGAAGGTGGTTACACCAAACAACAAATTTCCCAGGTAAATGACACAGGTTTCCATTGGAAGAAGATGCCATCAAGGACTTTCACAGCTAGAAAGGGGAAGTCAATGTCCAACTTCAAAGTTGCAAAGGAAACGTTGACTTTCTCATAGGAGTTTATGCAGCTGGTCAGTTTAAGCTGAAGCCAATATTCTCTTACCATTGCAAAAATCCTGGGGCCCTTAAGGATTCTGCTAAATATGCTTTGCCTATGCTCTATAAATGGAAGAACAAAGACTATATTACAGCACCATCTATTTACAGCATGGTTTACTGAATATTTTAAGCCTACAATTGAGACCCATTACTCAGGAAAAAAATATTCTTATAAAAATATTACTGCTCATTGACAATGCACCTATTCATTCAAGAGCTCTGATGGAGATGTTAAAGGATATGTATTTTTTTCATGCTTGCTAACATACATTCATTTTGAAGCTCATAGATCAAAGTAATTTCAACATTCCAAGTCTTATTTAAGAAATATATTCTGTAGGGCTACAGCTGCAATACATTGTGATTTCTCTGATGGATTAGGGCAAAGTAAATTGGAAATTTACTTTCTTGGAAGTAAATTGGAAATCTTACTTTCTTGGAAGGATTTTCCATTCCATATGCCATTAAAAACATTCACGATTCATGGGAAGAGATCAAGCTATCAACATCAACAGGAATTTGGAAGAAGGTGATTCCAATCTTTGCAGATAACTTTGAAGCATTCAAGATTTAAATGGAGGAAGTAACTGCAGATGTGGTGGAAATAACAAGAGAACTAAAATTAGAGGTAGAGCCTGAAGATCTGACTGAATTGCTGCATGCAATCTCATGATAAAACCTGAATGGATAAGAAATTATTTCTTATGGATGAGCAAAGAAAGTGGCCTCTTAAGATAGAAACTACTCCTGATGAAGATTCTGTGAACATTGCTGAAATGATACCAAAGGATTTCTAACATTACATCAACCTAGTTGATAAAGCAGTAGCAGGGGTTGAAAAGATTGATTCCGATTTTGAATGAAATTTTACGTGGGTAAAATGCTACCAAACAGCATTACATACTACAGACAAATCTTTTGTGAAAGGAAGAGTCAATCAATGCAGCAAACTTATTTGTTGTCTTATTTTAAGAACTTGCCTTAGCTACCTTAACCTTCAACAAGTCCCACCCTGGTCAGCAGCCATCAACATTGAAATAAGACCTTGCACCAGCCAAAAGATTACGACTCTTTGAAAGCTCAGATTATCCTAAGCATTATTTAACAATAAAGTATTCATAATTAAGATAGGTACTTTTTAAAGACATAATGCAATTTGACACCTAAGAGACTAGAGTATAGTGTGAACGTAACTTTTATATGCACTGGGAAACCATAAACTTTGTGTGACTTGCTTTAATGAAATATTCATTTTATTGCAGTGGTCTGGAACTGAACCCTCAATATCTCTGAGATATGCCTGTATGTTAAACAGATATCTGCACTTCTATGTACATTGTAGAATTATTCACAATAGCCAAGACATAGAATCAACCTAAGTGATTTATAAACATTAAAAAAAATGTGGTACATATGCACCAGAGAATACTATTCAGCTTTTTTTTTTTTTTTTTTTGAGACGGAATCTCGCTCTGTCGCCCAGGCTGAAGTGCAGTGGCGAGATCTCAGCTCACTGCAAGCTCAGCCTCCCGGGTTTACGCCATTCTCCTGCCTCAGCCTCCCGAGTAGCTGGGACTACAGGCGCCCGCCACCTCGCCCGGCTAGGTTTTTTGTATTTTTTAGTAGAGATGGGGTTTCACCGTGTTAGCCAGGATGGTCTCGATCTCCTGACCTCGTGATCCGCCCACCTCGGCCTCCCAAAGTCCTGGGATTACAGGCTTGAGCCACTGCACCTGGCCTATTCAGCTTTTAAAAAGAAGGAAATTCGGTAATTTGGAAGCACATAGATGAACTTGTGTATCTTAAGTAAGATAAACCAGGCATAGAAAGACGAATACTACATTATGTAACTTAAATGTGAAATCTGAAAAAGTTAAATTCGCTGAAGCAGAGAGTATAATGGTGGTTACCAGATATTTGAGGAGGTGGTAGGGATTGGGGAGATGGTCACAGGATACAAAATTCCAGTTAAATAGTTGGAGCAGTCCAATAAATCTATTGTACAGCATGGTGACTATATTTCAAAATGCTCTTTTCTGAAAATTGTTATAAGAATACATCTTAAGTTGTCTCACCCAAACATTAAAAGTATATAAAATAGTACATATATGAATGAGCTCTACTGTGCCATTTTACAATGTATATGTATTTTAAAACATCATGTTGTACTCAATAAATATATACAATTTTCATTTGGAAATAGTTAATGATTAAAAAGCATATTCACTAAGAATAAAAGAAGGAAATAGCTTTGTTTCACAGTCCCAACTTTGAAAACCAAAAATTAAATATTCACTTCTTTTTCTCCTGGCCATCTTTTTTTAAAAGGTGTCAGAGCCCACCCAAACATATGATACTGCCAGTTAGTACTACAATCATCCCACAGTATCCTGGAGGAATTGGTTCCGGGATCCCCAATGATACTAAAATCCACTCATACTCAAGTCCTGCAGTTGGCTCTCTGGAACCTGCAGATAGGAAAAGTCAGCCTTCTGTGTACACAGGTTTTGAATCCTGCAAATACTGTATCTTCAATCTGCATTTTGTTGCAGATGTGGAACCTACAGATATGGAGTATTGACTGTATTTATTGAAAAAAATCCAACCATAAGTGAACCAATACAGCTTACACTTGTGTTGTTCAAGAATCAATTGTGTTTTTCAGGATATTTAATAATTATATATATTCATATAATCCCAAATCCTTCAAACAATCTTGGGGTCAGTATAATTGTCTATACTTTAGAGATAAAGGAACTGTTGTTAGATGAATTCATCCAAAGTCACACAGGTGTTTAAATGGCAGTGGTAAAACTATATTTGAATAAATGACTAAATGATTCTTGATTACATGTGCAAATCAAAGGAACATCAAGTAAATGACTATCAAATGTATTGCTATCATAGAGAGATACTTTACTCATTAGCATTGTAGGTTACAAGCGGTTCTCTGGCTGCCTTAGGCAAAAAGGAATTCATTATTGAGGAAAGATCTTAGCTCTCAGCTTGGGAACAGAGAGCAACATAAGGACTATATTGTGTTCCCTCAGAACTCACAGGTTGAAGACTTAACCCCCAATGTGACTGTGTTTGGAGACAGAGCCTTTAGGGAAGTAGTTAACGATTAAAGAAGCCTCTAGATCAACAAGGAAACTGGCAGATAATATGGTCTCAAATAGCAAATGACAATTCGAAGAGAAATATTTGTCTATACATCTCACTTGAGAGCTCTTGTCAAAGGTTCTGGGGCCTTAATCCTGGGTGAGTTATTTTCATGTTGTGTAATTTTGAGCAAGCTATTTTCCCTATCTCTGTTTCTATTTCCTGCTCTATAAAATGTGGATAATAGTAATGATTACCTCATAGAGTTGTTGTGAGGACCAAATGAAACAATATACTAAGAAGTTAGAATGTACCTGGCATACTGTTAATTTCTCAATAAATGTAGGTCATTATTATTCAAAACCTATAGTCAGGCAACTTGAAGACATCATTGAATTTCTCTTAGTTACGTTCTCAGTGTCCTTTAATTGAATGCCCATAGCAGCTTTAAAAGACTTCCCTGGTAAATAACAAATTCTTCTTCCTGAAGCATGAGGGAAAAGTGGAGATGGGGTTGGGCATCTAATAGGCCCTGGTGCAGAATTTGTTATTGAGAAACATACGATCTCATGGGAAGAGAGTTAAGGGAACTGAGTTTAGAAGGAGTGAGCCTATGAAAGTTCTGTCAAAAGTAAGCACATTCATAAATAGAGTTGTTTGGTTTTACAGTAATGAAAATATTATAATACAGACTTCAAGCAAAATAGCTACCGATTTACATATTATTTCCATTCAAAGAATTAAGATTATTGATGCTTCTAGTGGATCAATCCTGATACTTAGATATCAACCTTCTCACTCTTTCTCAATGACCAAATTGTGTAAACTCTGCTTTTGCATTATCTCATATCTATGGATCTCTTCTCATCTCAATAGGTTATTATGCTAGCTCAGGTGTCCATCACCTCTTGTGTGTATCCCACTAACAGACATCCTCCTCCCGACCATGTTTTTCCAGTCCTAACTTTCCAGTGGCTTGCCATCTCCCCTGTGATGATTTAGAAACTTTTTAACATAACTTACAAACCTTTTCCCACCTGTCACCCACTTATTTCTGTAGTTCTATAGAAGTGAGGAAGATACATCCAGGAACCATACAATAGTAATTGTGTCCCCCACATGTCTGGAGTTTCTGGCAGTGTCCAAATGTTATGTAATACAGTTCTCTGGAAGAAGGCCAACTCAATTGTCTATATATTTTTTGGTTCTTTAAAATTATTTTTAATAATTTTTGTGGGTAAGGAGTAGGTGCATATATTGATGCAAAAATCCTCAACAAAATACTAGGAAATCAAATTCAAGAATACATTAGAAAGATTATTCATCATGAGCAAGTGCAATGTATCCCTGTGATGCAATGATAGTTCAAAATATGAAAAACAATCCATGTGATACACCGTATCAAAAGAATGAAAGATAAAAAACATATAATGATCTCAATGGATGTGGAAAAAACATTTGATAAGATTCAACAGTCCTTCATAATAAAACCTCTGAACAAACTAGGAAAAGAAGAAACATACCTCAATAGAATAAAAGATATATATGACAGACCCACAGCTAGTATCACACTGAATGGAGAAAAGCTGAAAGCCTTTTTACCAAGATCTGGAACACAACAAGGATGCCCACTTTTACCAGTGTTTGCTAATATTTTTATGAGGATTTTTGCATCAATATTCAACAGAGGTATTGGACTGTAGTTTTCTGTGTTTTGATGTGCCATTGGTTTTGGTATCAGGATAATTCTTGCCTCATAGAATGAGTTTGGAAGTATTCCCTTCTCTTTTTTTTTTTTTTTTTTTTTTTTTACTTTTTCCCATTTTTCTATTGGAATTCTTTACCTTTTTTTTTTAATATACTTTAAGTTCTGCAATACTTGTGCAGAACGTGCAGGTTTGTTACATAGGTATAAATGAGCCACAGTAGTTTGCTGCACCCATCAACCTGTCATCTACATTAGGTATTTCTCCTAATACTATCCCTCCTCTAGCCCTTCACCCGCTGACATGCCACAGTGTATGATGTTCCCCTCGCTGTGTTCATTTGTTCTCATGGTTCAACTCCCAATTATGAGTGAGAACATGCGGTGTTTGGTTTTCTGTTTCTGTGTTAGTTTGCTGCCTTCTTCTCTATTTTTCAGAACAGTTTCAGTAGGATTGATATTCTTCTTTAAATGTTGGTAGAATTCAGCAGTGAAGCTATCAGGTCCTGGGCTTTTCCTTACTGAGAGACTTTACTATAGCTTCGATCTCATTACTTGCTCTTGGTCGGTTCAGGTTTTGGATTTCTTCCTGGTTCAATCTTAGTAGGTTATATGTGTCTAGGAATTTGTCCATTTCTTTTAGATTTTCCAATTTATTGGTATATAGGCTGGGCATAGTGGCTCATGCCTGTAATCCTAGCACTTTGGGAGGCCAAGGCAGGTGGATATACGGACCTCAGGAGTTCGAGACCAGCCTCAGCAACACTGTGAAACCCCATCTTTACTAAAATACAAAAAGAAGAAAAAAATCAGCCAGACGTGGTGATGTGTGCCTGTAGTTCCAGCTACTCAGGAGGCTGACGCAGAAGAATTCCCATAACCCGAGAGGTGGAGGTTGCAGTGAGCCGAGATCATGTCACTTCACTCCAGCTTGGGTGACGGAGTGAGACTTTGTCTCTAAAGAAAAATAAAATTCCAATTTATTGGTACATGATTCCTCATGGTAGCCACTAATAATCCTTTGATTTCTGCGGTATCCGTTATAATGTCTCCTTTTTTATTTCTAAATATATTTTTTGGGGTCTTGTCTCTTTTTCTTAGTCTGGCTCAAAGTTTGTCAATTTTGTTTAAAGTTTCAAAAGACCTTGCTTTTATTTCCTTAATCTGTCATACTTTTTTCCATTTCGATTTCATTTATTTCTGCTATGATGTTTATTATGCCTTTTGCTCTATAAATTTTGGGTTTGGTTTGGTCTTCCTTTTCTAATTCTTTAAGATGCACTGTTAGATAGTTTATTTGAAGTTTTTCTTCTTTCTTGATGTAGGCATTTATAACTATAAACTTTCCTCTTAGTACTATTTTGTTGTGTCTCATAGGTTTTCGTATGTTGTATTTCCATTATCATTTCTTTCAAGAAATTTTTCAATTTACTTCTTAATTCCTGCATTAACCCACTGGTCATTCAGGAGCATATTGTTTAAATTTTATGTATTTATATAGTATATAGTTTATAAAATTCCTCGTTATTAATTTCTTTTGTTTGTTGATTGATTGATTTTTTTGTGATAGAGTCCTGTTCTGTCACTCAGGCTTGAGTGCAGTGGTGTGGTCTCAGCTTACTGCAACCTCCGCCTCCCGGATTCAGGCGATGCTCATGCCTCAGTTTCCCAAGTAGCTGGGATTACAGGTGCGTGACACCATGCATGGCTGATTTTTTTGTATTTTTAGTAGAGACAGGGTCTCACCATGTTTCCAAGGCTGCTCTCTAACTCCTGACCTCAAGTGATCTGCCCAAATCAGCCTCCTAAAGTGCTGGGATTACGGGTGTCAGTGACTGTGCCCGACCCTGATTAACTTCTAGTTTCAATCCATTGTGATCAGAGAAGATTCTCAATATTATTTCAATATTTTGAATACTTTGACTTGTTTTGTGACCTAACATATGATCTATCATTGAGAATGATAAATGTTCTGAGGATATGAATGGGTATTTTGAAGCTCTTGGATAAAATGTTCTGTAGATATCTATTAGATTTATTTGGTCTATAGTGCAGAATAAGTCTGATGTTTCTTTGATGATTTTATGTCTGAAAGATCTGTCCAGTGCTGAAAGTGGGGTCTTGAAATCTCCAGCTTTTATTGTATTTGGGTCTATCTCTCTCTTTAGCTCTCTTTTTATATTTCCTTTATATATCTGGGTGCTCCAGTTGGGGGTGCATATACGTTTAAAATTGTTATATTCTCTTTGTTGTATTCCTAGGAAACATTAGCTAATTATTTTTGCCTGTCTGTACTTTCCATGATTTTAAGTGTCCACATTGTTTGTTACTCATCTTGTCTTTTTTTTTTTTTTTTTTTAATACTTTAAGTTCTAGGGTACGTGTGCATAACGTACAGGTTTGTTACATATGTATATTTGTGCCATGTTGGTGTGCTGCACCCATCAACTCGTCAGCACCCATCAACTCGTCATTTACATCAGGTATAACTCCCAATGCAATCCCTCCCCCCTCCCCACTCCCCCCTCCCCCCTCCCCCCTCCCCATGATAGGCCCCGGTGTGTGATGTTCCCCTTCCCGAGTCCAAGTGATCTCATTGTTCAGTTCCCACCTATGAGTGAGAACATGCGGTGTTTGGTTTTCTGTTCTTGTGATAGTTTGCTGAGAATGATGGTTTCCAGCTGCATCCATGTCCCTACAAAGGACACGAACTCATCCTTTTTTATGGCTGCATAGTATTCCATGGTGTATATGTGCCACATTTTCTTAATCCAGTCTGTCACTGATGGACATTTGGGTTGACTCCAAGTCTTTGCTATTGTGAATAGTGCCGCAATAAGCATACGTGTGCATGTGTCTTTATAGCAGCATGATTTATAATCCTTTGGGTATATACCCAGTAATGGGATGGCTGGGTCATATGGTACATCGAGTTCTAGATCCTTGAGGAATCGCCATACTGTTTTCCATAATGGTTGAACTAGTTTACAATCCCACCAACAGTGTAAAAGTGTTCCTATTTCTCCACATCCTCTCCAGCTCCTGTTGTTTCCTGACCTTTTAATGATTGGCATTCTAACTGGTGTGAGATGGTATCTCATTGTGGTTTTGATTTGCATTTCTCTGATGGCCAGTGATGATGAGCATTTTTTCACATGTCTGTTGGCTGTAAGAATGTCTTCTTTTGAGAAATGTCTGTTCATATCCTTTGCCCACTTTTTGATGGGGTTGTGTGTTTTTTCTTGTAAATTTGTTTGAGTTCTTTGTAGGTTCTGGATATTAGCTCTTTGTGAGATGAGTAGATTGCAAAAATTATCTCCCATTCTGTAGGTTGCCTGTTCACTCTGATGGCAGTTTCTCTTGCTGTGCAGAAGCTCTTTAGTTTAATTAGATCCCATTTGTCAATTTTGGCTTTTGTTGCTGTTGCTTTTGGTGTTTTAGACATGAAGTCCTTGCCCATGCCTATGTCCTGAATGGTATTACCTAGGTTTTCTTCTAGGGTTTTTATGGTTTTAGGTTTAACATTTAAGTCTCTAATCCATCTTGAACTAATTTTCGTATAAGGAGTAAGGAAAGGATCCAGTTTCAGCTTTCTACTTATGGCTAGCCAATTTTCCCAGCACCATTTATTAAATAGGGAATCCTTTCCCCATTTCTTGTTTTTCTGAGGTTTGTCAAAGATCAGATGGCTGTAGATGTGTGGTATTATTTCTGAAGACTCTGTTCTGTTCCATTGGTCTACAGTATGCTCCTTTTAAAACAAAAGCAAGATTTTGTCATTCCTTTGTGCAACTCCTGCAGTAACTCCCAATCTCACTCAGAGAAAGAGATACAAATTCCTTATAACAGCCCTCTAAGTTCTCCATGACTTACACTCCAGTCACCTCCCTGACATCCCTCCAGTCACATCCCTGACCTCACTCTCTTTGGCCTCTCTGCTTCAGGCACTTTGCTGTCCTTTTTCTTCTGCCTGCATTCTGTTTTATCATTAGACATATAGAAAACTCTATTACCTTCTTTAAGTCTTCACCTAAAAGCCACCTGCTCAATGAGGCCTCCTTTGGCCATCCTATCAAAAATTACAGCTCCTTCCCTAGTCTCTCTGCAAAGCTCCTGTGCCCCATTGTCATTATCTGCCTCTTTTTGTTTTTTTGACAGGGTCTCACTCTGTCACTCAGGCTGGAGTGCAGTGGCTGGATCAAGACTCACTGCAGCCTTGACCATTCAGGCTCAAGCAATCCTCCAAACTCGGTCCCCTGAGTAGCTGGGACTACAGGCATGAATCACTGTGCCTGACTAATGGTTTTCTTTGAATTTTATAGATATTAGGGGGTCTTTGTTTTTCAGACTGGTCTCAAACTCCTGGTTATAGTTTTATAACCTTCTGTGCCAAACTCTGACACCTCAAAATAGCAGAGACAAATATAAAACTCAGACAAAAATGTATGTGAACAATTCCGAAGACATTTCCATTTTTATTTTACAATAATTTTAATGCTAGCTTGTTAAAGATTTACTTCAGTAACATGAACGTGAAAAATACTTTGGATTTATTTACCTAATCTATGAGTGCTCTTTTATGTATAAGCCAATTTGGTAGTTACAAGACATAATGTAATACATGTGGATACACATAAACACATCTAGACATACATACACACAATCGTCCAATAGGTTTTACCTTGGAACTCTAGTTATAGCAATACAAGCTCACCAGTCTGCAAACATGTTTACATGGCTGATCTTTCTTAGCCTTGATAGGTAAACCAGTGAAGGCTGTGAACCAGAATTTTTGGTAAAGCAGTTTCCGTGGCAGTTAATTTTTTTTTTTTTTTTTTTTTTTTTTTTTTTTTTTTTTTTTTTTGAGACGGAGTCTCGCTCTGTCGCCCAGGCTGGAGTGCAGTGGCCAGATCTCAGCTCACTGCAAGCTCCGCCTCCCGGGTTTACGCCATTCTCCTGCCTCAGCCTCCCGAGTAGCTGGGACTACAGGCACCCACCATCTCGCCCGGCTAGTTTTTTGTATTTTTTAGTGGAGACGGGGTTTCACCATGTTAGCCAGGATGGTCTCGATCTCCTGACCTCGTGATCCACCCATCTCGGTCTCCCAAAGTGCTGGGATTACAGGCTTGAGCCACCGCGCCCGGCCCGGCAGTTTAATTTTTAAAGGCAAACCTCCCCAGACTCCAGAGAACACTGGGGTCAAACAGCACCACAGGAGAACATCATATACTAACCTAGACCAACAGCAGTACAAAAGCCTGGATACATGGAATTCCAACCCACTTACCATTCAACAGCAAATAGCAGATTCCAAACCGTACTGAGTCAAACAGTATTACAAAAAATTATCATTTTATCAAATTCTAATTTCCCATTACTATATCAGACACATGCAAACTGTCACTAAAACACAATCCAACTGCTGCAGGATCAAACCTGCCTTAAAAGTGTACAAACTGAAAGTGGTGGGGTGCTTCCTCTCTCCATTGATTGGGCTCAATCAACCTGCAAATGAAAATTCCTTCAGAATTTCTCAAATGGCGAGGAACTGATCCCACTGTCTGGTAACCACAAAAGACACTTGCTTCCCTGGACACACACACAATGACAAGCCTCTAAGAGTGTCTATACTGAAACAGTCACGGTACTTCCCTGTCTTCATCAATTGGGCTTGTTCAACCTGCAAGTGGAAATTCCTTTAAAAGTTTCCCAATTTGAGAGGAGTAAATCCTTCTTTCTGGGCCCACAAAGGATATTCACCTATCTGGATCCAGATATCAAATTTCAAAGACAATTCTTCCAAGGCAATCAGGAACATGTACGGGGTCAGTTGCGGCTGTCCCCAGAGAGAGGGAACTCATCTCTAGCCAAAATTGGATAAGCAGCTGCTTAGGAGGGCTTTGAGACTCCTGGTCCATGGTAGCCAAGCCAAATTGTTCTTGGTCGAGGAACTAAAATCTATTACTGAAACACGAGTGGGGTGGTCTAGGTCTGGCAGCTCACCGCACACAAAACCAATCAATATAACCAATTATTGCCAAGAAAGAAGGCTGAATTGGATGCTGTAGCAGAGGGGATGGGAGTTCTCTCTCAAATCCATCTCTCTGACCAATGAAAATTATGAGTTTACATAGCAGGAAAGAAATGTAACAATCTGCAGAAAAACAGGAACTCAGGAGACCTAAGGAAGCCATGATGATTTATGAGAAGCCTGGTGTCCCATTGTCTGGATGGGATCATCTGGGGGGTTTCAGTTCTTTGATACTATTTGAGGGACCTAGGGGTCCTTTACTAAGGATGAAATTCATACAAAACAAATGGAAGTTTCAAGCTTTAAGATCAGAAGGGTCATTTTCTATGTTTATACAAAAAAACACTATCCATGGGACTACAGGGTAGGTATCAATTCCAGTTCCAGTGCTAGCTCCAATCTGTATCAAGTCTGCCTAGGCTTCTGACAAACTCTGTCTCAGGACCTTGGCCAGAAGAATAGCTTCCTTTCCCATCAGCAGGCTTCTCTCCCATCTGTAAGGCTGCTGAGTTTGTCAGTTTCTTAGACCACTTCAGTTCCAGAGAAGACTCCTTTGCACCAGCCTTTTGGTCCAGCTCTGGAGTCTCTCTAGATCTCAGCCCATGCTTATGGGGTGTAGTGGGATAAGGCTGGAACTGGACCCCTGTGCCTTTCTCTCAGAAACACATGCTATCTGACACAGTGGTTACTCTGCAGGACTCCAGCAAGGGATTCCCCAAGCCCACTCCTTGTCCGTCTGTGGATCAAAAGTGAAAGGTTTGGCCTTACATGTCTCTGAGTCTGGGCTCTCTGGGCCTAGCTCAGTTCTGGTATCAGTCCCATCATACTCAGTATTAGTCATAAGTGACTTCCCAAAACATACATGGTAGATTGGATTCTGGTAGGAACATGGGCTGTCTGAATGGAAGCAATGAATTCTGGTTTCATGGGTGCTGAGTTTATGCTTAGCATTGGGCTTTTCAGGCTGAGAGACCTCTGATTATAGGTCTCTCCACATGACTAGGCTTGAATGTTCTTCCAACCTTTGGGACTCTGTAGGTCCTTCTTGGGGTATTGGTGGTCACCTAGGAGAGCTATTTGGGCATGGCCCCACTTTCAGAAAGAGTCCCAAATTTGAGATTCTAGTGTTATCACCCAATAGTACCGAAACTTAGGCAGAATAAAGAGAACACATGCACCATAAATTACACACTGCCAAGAGTCCACTCTGAATTTATGCTTTACAATTCCTGTACTGATCTTGTGAGTAGAAAAATAGTATTGCATGACATTTTTGTTGTTATAAACACACATTTATAAAATATAAACATTTTAAAGTTATTATATTATCAATGTTTCGGTCTATGTTTATTTGTTGGTATACTTCATACTACAAAGCGTGGCAATAAGCTGGCCATTTCTGAACCCCTGTGGAGCCCTGAAATTTGCTCATGGCAGGGAATGGGAACTGCAAGGCTGAGTGTCTGTGTGAGCCTGGTGGAGCCCCACCCTCTGTGTACTCTCACAATGTGTCAAGGGTCTCTGCGATGCTTCTTTCATATCAATGTCTTTCATTAATCTTTAGCAATGTAAAACAAGGATGCAGCAGCCATCTTAGGAAGATATCTGATAGCTGTTGGCACCTATCTATAAAATCTGACGACTTCCTAGGAATTCTGAGGATACTTGCCTTTGCAAGATCTTTTGGAGGATTTTGGAGAGACCTAAGGCTCAAAGAAATCATTCTATCCCAATCTAAGTTACAATAAATTCTTTCAAAGTTACCTTGAAGCAGTGACTAGATCCTTGTACATCTCTTCTGTGTGGTAGTACATTCCTGATTTCTGTTCACCAGTAAACTCACCAAGAGACTCTCATACTCTCAAATCTTGGGGAAATTGTTTTTACACCAGAAATCTTTCTAGGGAAACACTTTTCTTTACTGGTTTCTGAGATGACAGGAAGACACTGGAACCTGGGGTTCCCCTGAAACACTTGCTCTATCTTAGAATTCCTAATGAAGTTCCTTCTGATGGTTCAAAGAAGCACCCTAATGCTAAATTCAGGAGCTTTGGTGATTGAGCAGATTCTTCACATCTGGACACTCAGGGAGGGGTTGTTCATCCAGTCAGAGGACCTTGAACTGACGGTGGCTTTAGATGTGGTTGCACCTCTATGTAGCAAAAGAAAGCTGTTTTAACTGACTGGTGGCTGGTGGGAAGGCATAGAAGAGTCAAGTACACACAAGTTCTTTGGGGTCAAAAAGCCTGATAGCACCAATTTAAATGGATCCCAGAAACAGATAAGGGTCTCTGGAGTTTGATATAAAAGACAATCTGCCTCTGTAGAAAAACCTGATCACGAAGTGGCATCCTGAAGCTTTTACAGAGGAAGAAAGTGGATGTTTAGGGACTTCCTGGAGAGAACAAGTCATGCCAAACTGTTCTGGGTTGGTGATGAGGTTTCCATGCCTCCAGAGGTGGTATATGGTTTTAGCTAGATCAGGGAATTGGGAAAGTGTGGGATCCACAGGACATGTTTTCTTGGTTTGGGGTATCCTAGAACATTTTAAAGCTCTCTGATGCCTTCTAGTTATCTTAAACTTTAAAGAAGAGAAAGACAGAAATTTTGGATGTACTAGGAAATGAAAGGGGACTCTCTCTGTTGCTCCTAAATATTTTCTTCCTGATTCTTTCATCTCCTGTTCCCCATTTTTCTACCCCAAATTCAGCTTACATTATTTGCTTAGTTCCTGCTAGTGCATTCTCTAAATCTATGTCCTAACACTGTGGTTAAGAAAGACACCCGAAGCCTTCTTCCTTCATCCTTTGTGATCAAAAAGTTGATCTGAGCACCTGCCTAACTTGTTGAAAGAGAGGAAAATCAGATAGGAGGTTCATTAGTGATTGTCTAGTCTCAGGAAACTAAGTCCTGGAAAGTGGACACACGATTGCATGTGCAAAACTGAGATCACAACCCAAACGTTCTGAATCCCAAGTCATTGTTCTTTGTTTTGTAAAATTCTGGTTTTCACTTTGTGATGAATTTTGCAGATTGTGCCTCCACATATCTCATCATGAGTCTCTTCCTCTTGAGACTTTAGTTGAATTAGTTTACAAAAAGTATTTGATCTGGAAACTTGTCTCTCCCTCTAGCCTGGTACTGGCTTGAATATCTTGAACAACAAGTAATATTATCTTAAGGGAAAATTTGATTAATCCATCTTCAAATATGTATTTTTATTTTTTCTAGGCCAACATATTATTTCTCTTATACTTATCATCAGAAAGTCTGGAAGTTCAGTAACGATCAGAAATCTGAAATACAAGTCATACTTCATGGAGAAAGACGCCAATAATATTTTTCCTCTATTGTTTTTATCTGTTTTTTTGTAGAACCGCTTTATTGAGGTATGACTGACATACAAAAAGCTGTATGTGTTTAGTATGTAAATCCTGATGAACATAGAGATGAATACATACAATATACAGATGAATACATACCCATCACTACAACCTATAACGTAAACATATTCATCACCACCAAATTTTTGTCTGCTCTATTATTATTGTGGGTATATATGTGTGTTTGATAAGATCATTTAATATCAGATCTGCCATCTTTCTTTCCAAATTAGTAGGAAAACCATCTCTGATGCAGCTGAGGCACTTTGAAAATCATTACATAGAAATCTGATTGGATGCCATAAAACTGGACATCAGCAAAATGTCAGAATGGGATTTTCTATCACTTATCCTCACACAGAAACATCAATTTAAACAACTATCTATGCACAAAAATACCTTCATGAGAATTTAGGAAACCAGGTAAAGGATTACAGAATCTGTGTGTAACAGAGAAATAACAAAAGATGAATTGAAGAGCATAGGAAGAACAATTTTACATTACCTGTGTCACCCCTCCCACAACACCAGGCAGCAGAGCACAGAGAGAGGCACTCTTTGTGTGGAAGAAGAAAAGGGAAGTGGGCACTGAACTTTGCCTTGGACCCCAACACAGAGCCTGATTCAGTGAAATCCAGTAATAGGTATGTTCCTGTGGCCCCAATCTCCAGGCTGGTACCTGCAGACTGAGCCAGACCAGATCCCACAGCTCAGGCTCCAGGCTTGCCTGGTGGACTTGGTTTCTGGGTATATCCTAATGCCAGGTCTACCCCAGTGCCTTAGGTGTCACACTGTCTCTGGGATTAGTCCAGGCCAAGTGACTCCAGGCTCCAGACTACTCCCAGGACCAAGCCGGCCTTCACAACTCCAGGTTTCAGCCCAGTCCAGGACCAGGCTGGCCCCAGTAACTCTAGTCACCAGGCCAATGTCCATATATTCAACATCCAGGCTGGCCCCTGTGGATACAGGCTCTAGGACTGCCTAGTGCCAGGTTAGCCCCTGTGTTCACAGACTCCAAGTCCACCCTAGGACTATACTGGCTCACAGCAATCCAGGATTCAGGCCCAACCCAGTTCCAGGATGGCAGCTATAGCCCTAGTCCTTAGCCAGGTATCTGGCAAGAATCTGCAGACTCAGGCCCCAGGCCTGCCTAGGGCTATGCTTGTTTTTGCCACCCCACTCTCCAGGCCAGTTCCTATGGTCTCATGCTCCAGTAAACCCAGGGTCCAGATCCATCACAGCTGACTCCAGTATTGGGATGGTTCCTACAGACCCAGTATCTAGGACTGCCTCTGTGGACCTAGGTTTCAGTCTAGTTCCTACATCCCTAGTGCCCAGGCCAGGCTTTGTGGCCCTAGTGCCCATGCCGGCTTCTGAAGACCTTAGTTCTAGGCCAGATCTCACACACCCAGCCTCCAGGCCATTCCACAGGTTTTGGCTAGCCCCTGTGGCTACAGGCACCAGTCTAGCACCTATGGTCTCAGGCTCTAAACTGGACCCATCCCACCCCAGCCCTAAGCCAGCTTCAGGTTGCAGGCTGATTTTTGTGACCCAGGATCCAATAAACTCAGGGCTCAGCTGTGCTCTAGCAGACCCAGGGTACAGGCCGAATTCACCTGACCATGATGCCAGGCTGGCCATCATGGACCAAGACTCTATGACCATCTCTGAAGACTCAGGCTCCGGGTCAGCCCCCATCTACCAACATCCCAGGCCCATTTTCCCAGATTCAGGCTACAATCCGGCACCAGTACCAGGACAGTCCCCATGGACTCAGTTTTCAGGCTCTTCCCAGCAGACTCAGACACTAGGCTCATTCTAAAACCTGGCCAGCCCCTGCAGACACAGGCTCAAGGCCCACCTGAGAGCCATGTTAGCCCCTGTGGAGCCAGGATTCAGTCCAGCACCTATTGGTACAGGCTCTTTGCAGCCCTTATAGACATAAACTTCGTGTTCATCCCCACATATCCAATGAAAAGATCCACTCCAGTGGATCCAGGCTTCAGGCCCAACTGTACAGACCCAGGAACCAGGCCACCTGCTGACACAGGCACAAAGCCAGCCTGCCTGAGGACTTCCACCAAAAGTTTACCTACAGACCACAATAGACACCCTACCAAAAGTTGCTGGATGACTGGGAAAGGGTTTTTGCAGAAAAAGCCAGTATGCAAGGACTAGAATAAGTTTCTTGTTTTTCAAATGTGCAGACATGAAGGCACTGCCTAAAAATCAAGATCAAGAACAATCAGGGAAAAATGATACTACCAAAGGGAAAAAAAATCTTAACCAATAGCTCACCCTGAAGAAATAAGGTTTATAAACTGTCTGTCAATGAATTTAAAATAATTGTCTTTAAAATGTCGGTGAGCTACAAGAGAACACAGATAGATGACTAAAAAGAATCAGAAAAATAATACATGAACATAACTTAGAAGGAAATTATTGTGAAGCCTGAAGTATTGTATGTAGTCTACATAAATAGAAGAGTAAGCCTAGAGGGAGTAAAATCAGGAGGCACAGCTGGGCTTAGATCATTTAGTAGGTAGGTGCAATTGAACGAGCTGAGGTTTTAGGAATAGTGAATTCCTTTTTATCTTGGTGCTCTCCCATCAGTTCATGTTTTCAAATATTTATTGCCCAAATGTATCTCCACAGCACTGAACTCTCATCTAAGCTCCAGATATTAATATTGTGTTGTGTCTTTGACATCCACTCTTGGATATGTCAGAGGCATTTCACTCTTAATGCCTTTAAAACCAGAGTCATAAAATTTAATCATGCCCCTCTTCCTGTGTTCCTGAATCTGACAATGGTGTCATTACCCATTTGACTACCCAAGCTAGTATCCTGTGGATACTCCTCAGCTTCTTTATCTCTTATATATTGTGTTTTTAAAAAACTATGAAATATATTCTACATGCAAAAGCAGTTTATGACACCCTATATTTCATATAATAAACATCCGTGTATCTCCTTCCTAACTTAAGAAATCGCACACTACAAATTATTAGAGGCATACAGAGTGTTTCTCCTTCATCTTATCTCCCTTTCTCATTCTCATGGACAACCGCTAAGTCTGAATTTGTTTTAAAATTATTAGTGTCTTACACTTATTTAGTGACATATACATATGTAGTAAAAGTATAAAGAGTACACTGTTTCATTTTGCTTGTTTTGATTTTACATAAACACATCCAGCTGAATGTGTTCTGTGATTTGTACTACTTTTTTGAGGTTCATTCTAGTAGATGAAATTCTCCATCCACTTTTACAGTTAGAGAGAATTCACTGAAGAAATCAAATGCTTATGCACATTTCAGGGTTTTTCTACTAAAAACTGGACAGTTTTGCTATGAATATATTATAATAGATACTGGCATATTATTTTAAAAAATTGTTGTACCACCTTGCATTTCCACCAGTGAGAAATGAGAGTTCTCATTATACTACGTCTTCATCAAAGCTGGGTATTATCCATATCTTAATATTTGTCAATCGTGTGGGTGACAAAGGGCATCTTATAGAGGGTTTCAATAGTAGTTTCCTAATTACTCATGGGATTGAACACTTTTTCATGCTTCAGGCTCTAAAATCATTGTTTATGCCTTTTGCTCATTTTTCTTTTTCTTTCTTTCTTTTTTTTTTTTTTGTGATGGAGTCTCCTATGTCACCCACAATACAGTGGCATGATGTCGGCTCACGGCAACCTTGATCTCCCAGGTTCAAGCAATTCTCCTACCTCAGCCTCCTGAGTAACTAAGACTACAGGCACACATCACCACACCTGGCTAATTTTTGTATTTTTTTTTAGTAGAGACAGGGTTTCACCATATTGGACAGGCTGGTCTGGAACTTCTGACCTCCTGATTCGCCAGCCTCTGCCACCCAAAGTGTTTTGTTCATTTTTCTACTGAACTGTTATTCTTTTTAGTATTGATTCTACAAGTATTTTAATATTGTAGACATAAATTCCTTATTCATCACATGTATTAAACATGTATTCTAAGTTTCTTCTTGATTTTTCATTCTCTGTTGTCATACAGAACAGGAGACATTAATTTTCATATTGTCAAGTTTATTAACCTTTTTCTGTCATTAGAACATCTTTCATAGGATATATTTTTTTTTTCTAAAAATTGTAAAGGTTTGCTCTTACCATTCAAGTTCATAATCTGGAATAATTTTTTGTATATAGCTTGAAGTAGGTATCACTTTTTATTTTTTGCATATGGATAATGAACTGTTCCAGCGATGCTGACTGAATTGTTCATTTTTTCTCCACTGATCTGTACTGCCAGTTTTGCCACATAAGATTGTTATGGGTTGAACTGTGTCCCCTCATAATTCATGTTACAGTCCTAAACCCTAGTACCTCAAAATGTGACCTTATTTGGACATACAGTTCTTGTTGATATACTTAGTTAAAGTTAGTAGTAGTATAGGCCCCTAATCCAATATTCCTGATATCCTTAGATAAACTTAGGAGTTTATAGATTTCTGTTTTCTGTAACTAGTAACTTCAAGTATTCTGTTTTTATCGAAGCAGCACAGGAAAGGTCATGAGATGCCTGAGCAGGCCTGGACTGCAGCTATCTAGGCGCCATAGTGAAGGTTATGAGATAAGCCCTTGTAAGGCACTAGAGTAAGCCTAGATAACAGCCATCTGGGCCCCATAACAAGAGTCACATGTAATCCTGAATTATGCACCTGTCACAATATGATTGACTGCCTTTCTTCTGCCTCTGTATCCTTGCTTTCATGCCACTACACTTCACACTGCTGTAAGCTTGTTTCAAGGTAGCCCATCTTAGAACTGTGTATAAAAGTCAGGTGCTGTCTTTGTTCTGGGACCAGTGTTTGGCTGTTAATCTTGTGGGTTTGAATGCACTCAATAAAATCCTCCTGTTTTACCCTGTTGAAAGGGAACAGGAAAACAACTACCCAAAATGAGTAGATGTAACAATGTCTGAGGTTCATACAGGACTAGGAATAGTTTCAGTTCCCAAAATCAGACTAGAAAACTTCATAATTCATGAAGTGTCAGGGAGAGTACTCAGAAATTATAGCTTCCATAGTGGGACAAAATTAGCCCTAATTCTAGTCTCACCTAACAAATAAATGCAAGCTTTGAAAGTATAAAATTGTTTCCATGTAAAATAACATCGGACTAGAAGAAAGCTCAAGAATAAGCAGATACCTTGAAGGATTCCAGGCCAGTGTCTCAAGGAAGGGCAGCAAGGCAAAGCTAGTTGGACTTCAAGATTTAAGGAGACAAAGCTGAAAGACCAAGGTACAAGAGATCACAGGCAACAGACCTGGCGGGAGACCTGCAGAGAGCAAGAACTCAGGATATATGGGGAAGGTTCCCCTAAAGTATTCAACTGTGTACTGATCAAAGTAGTGGCTGAGAAAACTTCCCAAGGCCAGGAAACAACCACCCTAAAACTATTATATTGTAACTATCCTCCAACCCTCTCCCTGTATTCCTTTTAAGGATCCCTGTTTCCTCATTTCTAAATTAAGGAGTTTGGCTCAGATCAAACTTTCATTGTTCCTGTGAATTGGTTCCTCTGAGCTTTTTAAAAAGGACTCCAGATCCCACCCTCACAGACTCTGATTCAGTATGTCGGGGTGTGGCTGTGGAATCTGCACTTTTATCTGCCTCGCCCTACAACCCCCACCTCAAATGCGCACCACGTTGTTTAAACAACTGTCTATGTCACCCCAGCATGACCTAAATTCTTTCCTAATGCCCCAGAACCTACGAAGGTAACCTGTGTTTGCAGCTCTGCTTGCTTACAGAAACAAAAACTGGATGTCAGCAACCACCGCGCTACAAGATGGGAAACGAGCTCAGCAGTGCTACCCTAACCTGAATCCTTGCTAATTACCATACCTAAATCTCTGCCCCCTGGGGAAAAAGGCACCTTGCTAGGCACATGTAATGCTGAGGGGCAACAGAAAGTATGAGACTGCCACAGTCAACTCTTCCTGGAAAGCCCCACCTCTTTCCAGGAACCCTTGCCCTCAGTCTCCACCTACAAGCCCTAAAAGACCTTTAAAAAGCACCACCTCACTACACCCCACACATCTTGAGCAGGAACTTCCCTTCTCCATTCCTTGATCAGTGAAGACAGTTTCTGTTCTGCTTAATTGAACCTGGTCTCATGCTAAGTATGTGAAGGCACCGGGCAGGGAAAGGACCCACCAGTGTCCAGCGACTCTCTTGAGATTCAGGAACACCCAATCTCCAAGTATCTTTTCAGGAGTAAAACTCTTGGCCTTTGACGCTGAGGGGCGGGAAGGGAATTACCACAACGGGCGCGGGACCCAGCTCTCCATCCAAAACCTCCTTGACTTGGGGCTGAGGTCCTTCTGCATACTGGCTTTGCCAGCCATCCCCCTGAGAACTCCAGGTCCAACCCAGGACCAGAAAAAACACTCACAGAACCAGAGTCTGCCCACACAGTGCACGTGGCGGTGCCTGCAGCTCTTGTCGCTCTCAGCTGAACTTTTCTCGCCTGGAAGATCAAGTCCCTGAGCGGGAGGATCCTGGGAATTGACCTTCTCGCTGGCCAATAGACAAAGAGTCTCTGGAGGCTGTTTTCTCTCATTTGATGAAAATGACTCATCTCTCATCCACTTTGAAAGCCAATTAACATCTCTGGAGACAGTGATTGCAGGGATGCTAAGGGGTAAGAGCGCACACCTGCGCCTTGCTCAGGTGGGTCCGAAGGCCGTGTGGAGTCTGCGCACCACCCGCCCACCCTCCCTATTTGTCCGGATGGTCCATCCGGGTCCTAGCGACTCCCGGCGACCCCCCTCCCGCCCCCCGCTCCCCCCCGCCCACACGCACCACTTAGTCCATGGCCAGCTCCCGCGTCCCAGGATAAACTAAGCAATCACTGCCCTGCTGCTTTCGGGTCGTCAGCGTCCCCTGTCTCCGAGTGGAGGCCAAGGAGGAACTGCGCACCGATGTGGGGGTGGGAGGCGCCTGGCGGTTTCGCGCTTTGCCCGCCTTTTGATTGCGCAGGAGTAGCGCGCTGGCGGGAGCCGCAGGGCAAATAGCCCGCCCGGGTGCTTTGGTGTGTGGCACTTGCTGCCATTCTGCCGCTGTAGGGTGAGCGGCCGTGGCAGGACGAGCATCCAGGCGGCATCCGGCGGCAGCCGCAGAGACAGCTCCACCCTGAGGACGCAGAAGCCCAGCCTCCAGCCCGACTGCCAGTCCCAGAGCCGGCTGCACCCCCGTCAGCGGGAGCTCTAGAGGGAGTCGGCCTGCTCCACAAATGATCCAACTTCGCGGAGGGCCTCGCGAACACAGACAACGCCAACCTGGACAAGAAAGCGGCCAGCACTGCTTAGGCGGCTTCCCACGACGCGCTTTGCTGAGTGCGGAAGTTTACCCTTCAGATGAAGATGCCAGAGTTGGGCATCCCCAAAGTGAGGATCAAAGAAATGCTTTGCATGGGGCTTGAGAAAACATCTTACTGTTGAAGAACAGAACATCTTACTATCTAAGAACCTGAATAGGAGATGCCTTCAGTAGTGGGTGTTTGAAAAGTTGGTCAGAGAAGGGGAGAAGATGGTTGATTAAGGGGGGATGGTGACAATAATTTTATAACTTATAGAACGACAGATATTTATGTAAAAGTTGATAGTTTGGGTGGAATAATCATGAGCATGTTTCTGAACTTAATGTAAAATATCCAGAGACCCCTAAAATCACTGCTTAAATTACTCGGGCCTTGTGGTGTTTGGAAAGAGAACACTTTGGAAGTATAATGGTAAAAATAATTTTATACAGAAAAAGAGAAGAGAAAACTTAACCACAGGTTTCTCAAATCGCTGTTATTCTTGAATCATCTGAAATCAGTACACGTGACTGGCACCAATATATATCAGAGAATAAATCATTGCACAAGGAGACTTGATTTTCTTTTCATTGCAGAATCTGGAGGAAAAAAGCTATGAAAAGCAAGAGGTGGTACAGAATGATGTTGTCAAAATTACCTGACGTCACTGAGATAATTTGCCCTGGAAAAAGGCGCTCCTTAGGGAGAAGCATCTGCACATTCCATTAGCATAAAGCACCTGGTCGGCCATATGAAGAAGTCCAGATTTTGGTTTAAATGTGAAATTTATTTTAAATGGAGGATTTGAAGCAAGGGATAAGTTATACCCTGACATATTTTTAAAAATCACTCTGGCAGCTGTGCGGGGGACAAACTCTGGGAAGACAAGAGTAGATGTGGAAGGGAGAAGGCGGCTAAGAGTCTGTCCCAGGATTGCAAAGATTTCAGAGCCCCGCCTCAGGTGGTAATGGTGGAGGTGTTAGAAATGGCTGGATTCCACATATATTTTGAAAGGCCAGCACATGGAATTTGCTTATGGATATTCTATAAATAAGAGAAAAAGAGGGCTCAGTGATGATTCCTAGGCTTTTGACTTGAGCAACTAGAAAGATGAAATCTCCATTAACTGATATGGGGAAGACTGAGGAAGGAGACGCTGTGTATGCCAGGACTGGGGTGTGTGTGTGCGCGTGTATCAGTAATACTACTTTTGACATGTTGACTTGGAGATGCTAATCCACGCCAACTAAAAAATAAGGAGGGAAGTGGGCATTCAACACATGAGGGTGAATGGCCGGGGAGCCTTAAGAAGGGGCCAGAGGCTGAATCTGGTAGAGAAGAACATAGATCAAAATAAAAGACACATGGAGGGAGAAAGATGGGGAAGCTGGGGCTTATGATAGTAACAATGTTGGCCATTAACTGAGAATTTTTTTTTTTTTTTTTTTTTTTTGAGACAGAGTCTTGCTCTATTACCCAGACTGGAGCGCAGGAGGATGATCTCTGTTCCCTGCAACCTCCACCTCCTGGGTTCAAGTGATTCTCATGCCTCAATCTCCTGAGCAGCTAGTATTACAGGTGCCTGCCACTACGCCTGGCTAATTTTTGTATTGTTAGTAGGGATGGGGCTAGGGTCGAAATCCTGACTTCAGGTGCTCTGCCCGCCTCAGCCTCCCAAAGTGCTGGGATTACAGATGTGAGCCACTATGCCAGGCCTGAGAAATTGCCGAGAACAGCTCGGACGTGGAGACCCTAACCCAGCAGCGCTAGAGGAATTAAAGACACACACAGAGAAATATAGCGTGTAGGGTGGGAAATCAGGGGTCCCACAGCCTTCAGAGCTGAGAGCCTCGAACAGAGATTTACCCACATATTTAAGGACAGCAAGCCAGTGATAAGCATTGTCTCTATAGATTATAGATTAACTAAAAGTATTCCTTATGGGAAACAAAGGAATGGGCCAAAACAAAGGGATGGGCTCTGGCTAGTTATCTGCAGCAGGAACATGTCCTTAAGGCACCGATGGCTTATGCTCTTGCTTGTGGCTTAGGAATGCCTTTAAGCAGTTTTCCGCCCTGGGTGGACCCGGTGTTCCTTGCCCTCATTCCAGTAAACCCTAAACCTTCAGCATGGGTGTCATGGCCATCACGAACATGTCACAGTGCTGCAGAGATTTTGTTTATGGCCAGTGTGGGGGCCTGTCCCCAACAAGAAACGTAATTAAAGTACAGAGAAAATTAAAAGGGAGAAGAAAGTTCATGGAGAGATTTACAGCAAATGATAAATGCAAAAGTCTGCCTTGTTTCCCAGACCCCTTGTCTCTTAAGTGCCCTGTATTTTACCTCCCAGTGAACCACTCTTGTCCCTTTGTAATGGCGCTCCAGGCAGCACTGCCACAAACCCAATTCCAGAGCTTCCCTGCCCCTTGAGCCTAGGAATAGCCATGCTTCTAATTCCTCTTTATTCGCTCATCACTGGAGTAGCAACTGAACCACACGATTGGAATAAGTAACATAATGTCATTTTTGGTAGCAATCTTCCATTTCTTCCTTATATATAAAATAGACCCTCATGGAGAAAGTAACTGCCTAGAGCTATGGGTTCAGAGAGTAGAGCTCCAGCTTTGCTTTTCTCTTTGCAGCTGTGCTCTGAGAGATTTGATGCAATCCCACTGCAGTTTGACGTGAGTGACAGAGTAGGGATGCTCAGGGAATCTGTTGAGCCACCAAGGAAGCCTCACTTCCAGCTAGTACTTATATGGGGCTGTGGAAGTTGTCTCACATTCCTGGGGACAGAGTGTTTGCCCTGAAAAGGAATATTCCCTTGGCACAAAGCATCTTGTTGGCTGGATGTTATTATAAATGTGACAAGAATACTTCTGGCCAAGTAACGGGTGGTTGGGACATTTTGTATTTCTCAAACCCATAAAGAAGGAAAGGTCTCTTACATGGTCAGGAGAGGTGGGAATGGATCAAGCACTAAGGTCAGGTCTGGTGAAGTTAGGGAATAAGGCCAGCATTTATGGAAAGTGATTTCTCCAGGAACCCCTAAAAGATGCTCCTGAACTCTAACAGTAGGCTGATGTCTGTATTTAGAGTTGCAAACAACATGTTCTGGGAATACAGAGGAAGGCACCATGGCCTCTAACTTGAGAGCATATCACAGAGAAAGATTTGTATTTGGACTTGATGAATGAGAGATGAGTAGGAGTTTGATAGAAGAGAAGAGAACCATCTGGAGGTACAATGGCAGAAGTGGCAGGAAGGGCTAAGGAGAATTGGCTTCTGGGGATGGGTTAGAGATAAGGGACTGGGCATCAAATTCTGGAGCCTGCAATGGGGTATGTAAAAGCTTAGATGGGTTGCTCTTTTTCTCTCCTCCCATGGGTTCATAGTGGGCTCACCTCACTCACTCTTGCTACCAAGCTGCCTGATTTCACAGAGAGCTGGAGTGGGGTCTCTAACCCTCCAGCAACCGCTTAGGAGCCAGCCTTGAAGCCCTGGCAGCCAATACTTTCCATATAGACCCTGTTGCCCATCCTATCTTAGGAGGACAACGCACTCATGAGGAAGGAAACATCCACCTTCAGACTCCAGAGGCTCCAAGGAGCCTCTCTCTGTCTTCAAGAAAAGAAATATTCACTGAGCTGCGGGTGCAGGTGGACATGGTTTGGGACCAATGTGTGGCTGGGTGGCTTCACTTCCATCCTCATACAGTGATACTGAGAGATGAATGGGGTAGGGCGATCAAGATTCAGTTCAACCTCTACTTCCAGTCGGGGGTGCTTGGTAGTTGACTCATTTTGATCCGTTTGATATTCGCAGCCACCCGCTGGGGTAGGTGTGATTGTTGCTCCTATTTCACAGATTAGGACAGGATAGTTTGCTAGAGGTCAGAGGACTAGTTTGGGGAGGGAATGGTTGTCAGTTAGGGTTTTAACCTTAGAGTCTCACGTTTTCTTAGGATGTTGCAGAGAGACGTTGGGTGAATTCCTTTTCCTCTTGGGGGGGGTGGTCTTCATTCCCTACTTGTAAGCTAAAGAGTTCTGCCAGTGTGTGATTCTCTGTACTTTAACATTCAAAGGTATCACTTGGATAGGTTTTTAAAAATGGGGATTCTGGGTACCCCCAATATATTTAAGTTCTCCAGGGTGGGGTTGAGATTCAGCTTCGCTGAGCTCCATCTGTAGAGATTCTGTTTTGATACCGTTGGTTGGACTGTGGCTCGGTAATTTACATTTCTCAGAAGTGAGGCCAGTAGGCTGGTCAACCGCCCTGCCTGCCTCTCTGTGACCCCTTCCGGGCGTCCGCGCTGCTTCTGTACTTGCATCTTGTGGAAATGAGATTGGCGCAGGCAGCCCCCTTTTAGCACCGCCCCGGGCACGGGAGCCAAGCCCTTAAAAACCGTGCCCAGCCCTAGGTTTGCAGGTACTCAGGGCAGGGGAAGGCGCTTTTATGCGTTTGGTATATTCCCGAGTCCGGCCAGCAGATGGCGAGAGAAAACCAGCCTACCAGAATAGCAAGGGGCAAGGAGGCGAGGAAGAAAAGCGGCGAGTGAAGATTGACGTTCATTAAAACCAATGGTAGCTTCCGTTCTCCGACTCCCAGGCTCACCTTAATGGTTGACATCCATTAAGGCCAATGGTAGCTTCAGTTCTCAGACTCTCAAGCTTCCCATTCTCTTAGGAGGCTGCGTTTATGGCGCTAAATGGAGGGATGGGCGTAGGGACATGTGCTGGAGCATGTGCTCGCTAAGATACACCTGTTAGTCCAAGGTTGCTGCTGCTCGTAGTGGCTCAACGCTCTTTGACAATTAACTTTCCTCTCAGTTTACTAAGGCTGCCTCACCTGTCTCTAGGCAAACCTACTCCCCATCACGCTGGGTTTTTGGAGTTTTTAAAAGCGTCGCGGGGTAAAGCCAGCATTGCACTTTTCGTTTTCTTAGCAGATAAGTGTTTCTGGCGCTAACAGCGGGGAGCTGCCAGGCAGGAGTAAGGGAGAAGAGACAATAGGGTGAGAGATAACAGGTGTGAAGCATCTCTCAATGCCAGGCATTGGGCTTTGCACCTTTTATAGGTTTCTCTCAGTTATCTTTTTATTTAATTCATTTTCTGTTTCACAGATTATGAAACCTCAACTAAGTTGCCCAAGGACAGCCCTTGAGTAATTTTAACTTCTGTCAGACGCCAAAGCCTAAGGACTTGTGTTTTACAGAGGCTGCGTGAAATCTACCCTTGCCTATCAGGAGCTCACTGCCATAGGCAAGAGTAATCTATGAGCTTTAATTTTACATACCTAAGTTTTAACGATTTGAGCATCAACTATATACATATCTCTATAGATATATAGATATATATATAGTATTGTAAATAACATTAAATAATTAAATAGCAGGGGCACTTAATTTCTTATTTTTTAGATGAAGATGAATCTAAATGATGGTTCAAGTATGTTCTTTGTTCACCCTAGTGGATCATTTTGGGTGCTTCCTCAGACCGGAACCCTAACCCCCGGTATGTGCTTGACTCTCTTCCTTCGTTCTCCAGCGCTCTGTCAAATGCCATGCTTTTAGGGAGGCCTGTTCTGACCCCTTCCTGTTTCCTCTCCCTTTTATCTGCTCTATCTGAAGTCTCTTTTCCTGTTTATTTGTTCTTTCTTCCTCCATCATCTTCTGTTCCTGTATCATGTGTTGTTTTTCATATACTACATCTCAGTATGTAGCAAATACGTTTACTGGTTTTTTTTTTTTTTTTCAATTTTTTGTTTAGTTTCTGTCTCCCTGCTCCAGAATGTAAGCTTCAAGAGGTGCAGTGAAGAGTTCTTAACACCCCTCACTGACTGAGAAACGGTTGGGGATGGAGGGAGAGAGCTTTGCCCAGCACGTCCTGAAATCCCCTGAGGTGTGGTTGGGAGTGGAGGGATCAGGAAATGTCCATTCATTTTATGAACTTGAAGTTGGGTTAAACACTATTATCTTCTGTGACGTTTGTTGTTAATCTCAACCTGAAACCCTCATTACTAGTCATCCACTTCTTACTAACTTTGTGACCTTGAATGAAGGGTCAGGGTTCCCTTCTTTCTCTGCACCTCAGTTTCCTTATGTATTAAAAGGAAAAACTTAAATTTGGTGACCCTAAAATGTGGGGTCATAGGGCATCCGTCAGTTCCCTGAGGGTAAAAGAAAAATATTTGTGGATTTATAAAACTTCAGAAGTTATATTCTTGTGAGGGTCAAAGAAAGGTATTTGTGTATTTGAGAGTCTTCAGCTATCATATTAGTAGCATAATTACATGCAGAAAATATTGGAGAAATAATTTTAACTAATCAAATAGGAACAGAGATCTCAGATAGGAGCAGATAAAAAGGAGACGAAACAATGGTGAGCCAAAAAAATCGGACAAATTTTATGTAGAGAGTTAACTCTGAATGGACAATGATAGACTCTCCAGGAATGTGTAATAAAAGTTTTAAAGAAGAATTCTTTAAATAGAAGCGACACACTACAAGGAAAATTTTATGACATCTGAAACTAAAACACCCAGGGATTGGGCTCAGGGGGATGAGGGGTAGAGAAATAAAAGCATTTGTCTCATTTAGCACACTAAGTGTGTGGTTGGGAGGAGGCAGCAAAACAGCGAAATGAATCTATTGGAAGATGTCATCTTATTGAGGTACAGGAGAAAATGCTGGTGCTTTGTTTTATGTAGTAGTAAAGAAATTTGTGTTCAATTATGAGCAATAGAAACAAATACTAGTGATTGAATAAAAAGTAAATAAGGGAATACGATGGATAAGTCAGTAAATAAGAGAACTTGGTGGATAAGTGAATTAATAAGAGTCCACAGTGGAGGCAATTTCCCCAGTTATAAAACATTATCTTTTGAATATACACAGGATATACTTTTCAAAAGAAAAAAATGTATATAGGGGAAACAATTTTCACTCATTCTCTGGACACTCAGTACTTTTCCAGAGATAATTTATTGCTATATAAGCATAATAATTCCTTTTCAATATATTTTCCCAGCAACTAAGAAGTTCAGTGTTTGTAATTCTAATAAAAAGAGTGCTGATCTGGGCTGAAATGAAAAGTTTTACCTTAGATATATGTCTCATAAGTAGCTTTGATGAACTCAGGGAATATCCTTAAAAAGCGATTATCAAGACTCTACAACACATGAGTTTGAAGGCACAGGGAGATTAAGATGTAGAATACATTAGGTGAGATCTGGGGCCAAAGAATAGCAGGAGGCTGTGTGTGTGTGTGTGTGTGTGTGTGTGTGTGTGTTGGTTGGTTGGGGCAGATGGGAGCCTTTGGAGATTGCCTGTAGGCTGCCAGTGTGGTGCTATGATCTCTAAGCCCTGGTAGGTCCTTGCGAAGAGACATGGTTCTGAAAGGTTGGCACAGGTATAGGTTTTTTAATATTTTTGTTATCCATAGGGGTGACCCTGAACACCATTACAAAAATTTAAAAATTTCACCCCTGGGCACACAGGTTACCCTTCTCGTGGTGGCATGGCAAGGCTTGATTTCCAAGAGTTTCTTTTGGACTGTCCCCAATTTTTCCCTTTAAAAATAGGAGGTCCTTCACATTGACAAAGGAAGGAGGAAATTATCCCTTCTAACCTACTTTCTCATCTTCATTCCAAGATCTCTAGAAAGGCACAGCACGTTTGGTTTTTGAAATCTGTGGAATTTTAGTGCTGTCCATTCTCCCAAGTGGATGCCTTTAGTGAAGGTAAAAGGAAAGACTGTTTGCTGTGTCAAGGGAAGATTCATATGCACATCCCAAGACTCAGATGTTATTTCAGAGGAGCTGGTGTCCATAGTAAAGTAGAATTGCCCCAGGTTCATCTGCCTACAGGGGTAACCGTTTGAGGCAAATATGAGGGAACTGGCAGAATAGGAGGGGTGGAATCTTCCTGGGAGAAAGTAAAAAGAATTTTAGGTGGAGAGGGGATCAAGGTGTGAACCAAACACATGTCTTTTAAGTTCCTGTAGGAAATGTTGGAAAGGACTTTAGAAGAAACGATAAATATGTCATAGCAAGAAAACCATGAGAAGTCTTTGATAGAAACTGTTAAAAACAACAAAAAGAACAACAACAAACACACAAAAATAAACACCTTTAAGTTTGAAAATGACAGAAGTTAAGAAGTGGAAAGTTGCCTGGGACATGCTTTTATTGCGGCTTCTCTGATAAACCATTCCCGACTCCATCTTCTTATCTTTGCTTGTCCTAAGCAGCATGGTAGCCGCCGTGGCACTCATCAGGCTAAAGTGGTCATTTTCGGCACTTGTGCTAGAGATGGCAGTGACGCAGAATCATTTGGGTAAATGCCAGAGGTTTTTTGTCTCACAATATGGAAATTGAAGATGTAGACACAAAAGGAGTGGGTTTAAGAGTGGAAGGTTAATAGGCAAAAGAAAGAAGAGAGAGTTCCCTATGCATTGGAAAGGTGCCTGAGCGGGTTTCTAGGTTTTGGGTGAGTTATGGTAGGTTTTATAGATGAGCTTGATGAGGCAGTGTCTGATTTACATAGGGCTCAGATTGGTTGGACCAGGTGTGCCATTTATGTGATGCATGAAGAGGCTGGCCATCCCACCCTAATCTTTTATTATGCAGATGGGGTCTCTACCTGGCCAGCGCCATGTCGCCTGAACACTTGAAGACAAAGAAAAGGGAAGAGGAGGCAAGGCACAGTAGCTCACTCCTGTAGTGACAGGACTTTCGGAGGGTGATAAGGGTGGATCACGAGGTCAGGAGTTCAAGACCAGCTTGGCCAAGATGGTGAAACTTCGTCTCCACTAAAAAAAATACAAAAAAAATTAACCAGGCCTGTTGGTGGGCGCCTGAAATCCCAGTTACTCAGGAGGCTGAGGCAGAGAGTTGCTTGAACCTGGGAGGCGGAGGTTGCAGTGAGCCGACATCGCGCCACGCCACTCCACTCCAGCATGGGCAACAGAGCGAGACACCGTCTTAAAAAAAAAAAAAAAAAAGGAAGAGGAAGCCTCAATGTTGAATATGCCTGGCTTCCAAGTATCCCTTTTCTATTGGCATAGGTGCTGGCAGTCAACTGTGCCCTGTGCAAGCTTTTAGCTTGCTTATCTATGCATGCAGCTTGATTTTTCAGGCTGATTATTGGAAAAGAAAAGAAAATTAGATGGGGGCTGCTTTTATATTAAAAGGAAAACCTTACTGAGGACTCCCTTACCCACACTAACTGCTAAATAATTTATGTTTTTAGCTCCTGTATCAGCAGTGCTTGCCCCTGACAGATGATGATCGTGGGGGACCAGGAGCCTCTAGACTTAGAGACAAGTTGCCTGCACTCACCGGATGGAGTTTTTTCCCTCCCCAGCACCCCCTGCTGGTCAGTTTGACAAACAGATGAACAGAAGTTCTCAAATACACAATAAGCAGATAAGCCCAGTATCACCAAAATATGAAGTCGTAATGGCATTTTGTCAAATTGTCTTTGTTATCTGCATCATCTGTTGCTTTCTGAGGGAAGTATTTTGAGTTCTCCTACTGAGACTGTGGATTTGCCTATTTCTTTTTGTATGTCTGTCTGCTTTTGCTATATATATTTTGTAGTTGTGTGTGAGAAAGATTCATGACCTATCTTGTGGGAGAATTCTGTATTTAGCAGATTTTCATCTTAAGTTATATTTTGCCTAGTATTGATGTTATTACTTTGCTTTTTCAGTTTCAAATTCATTTAGTACATCTTTTTCCTTTCTTTTAACCCTTGTGTTTTTATTTCAGATGTGCTTTATTATGTACTGACAGTGAGCCCCAAATTCATATGTTGAAGTCCCAACTCCCAAAGTATTTGGAGGTAGGCCTTTCAGAAGTAATTGAGTTTAGATGATGTCATGAGGGTGGAGCCCCAATGATGAAATTAAGTCATTCTAAGGAAAGGAAGAGAGTCTGAGCCCTGCTCTACACCATGTGAGGGCACAGAGAGATAGCAGCCATCAACAAGCTGAGAGAAGAGGACTGAGAATGAAACCTACCTCACCAGAACCTTGTCATATCCCTTCCTAGTTTCCAAAAGAGTGAGAAATCAATTTCTGTTGTGTAAGCCACGCAGTCTATGAAATTCTGTTATGGCAGCCAGAGCAGATTAATGCATGCTTCTTGGACTTTATTTTTAATTCAATATGAAAAACATATGTTTTAATAAAAAAATTACCCCATTCATTTGTATTGTGTTTACTGATAATTTTGAACTCATTTGTGCCATATTTAAGAAATCCTCCTTCTTCTTTCCCATGCTTTCTCGTTTTTTTAATCCAAGTGCATGATAAGGTTTAGGAATCACTATCTTAACAGGACCATGACGGGCTAGATAAGGGAAGCTGGCTTGCATTCAGGGAAGGGGCAGAGGAGGGAAGCTGCCAGCTGGGCTGTGCTAAGATGACCTGAGCCCCAGATCCTGCTGGATGAACATCCTCTTCTAGATACAGGACCTGCCCAAGGCACCATTTTGAAATAGGCAAATTTTATTTGCTTTGTCTTCTTTCATCATCTGTATTAGCTTTTGCTTCTTGAGTGAAAAATATAGCTGTTTTCATATTACCCCAAGTTCCCGAGTTTATTTTTTATGTAAGAATCCCAAATGGTACATGTCCTCTCTTTCTCAGACCATGCTTTCATTTCAGTCAATGTAACAAATCAGCCTGGTCTTAGGTGTTTAGAAATCTGATTGGATTGATTCACACTAACCTGTAACATATGTACCACAGCCTTCTAAGATGAAGTTTTTAAAAAAGCTCCATGACCTACACAATTCTTTAATTGCTGGAATTGTGCACTTTAAAATCACATCAAATATAAACATTCAATTTTGTGGAGGTTTTCTTTTTTATGGAGGGATGAGAACAGGTATTTGTTAATACTGGCAGACTTTACTCCCAAAGCCAATTCTATTAACATATCTTTTCTGTTTTAAATCTAGACTATCAGAAAGAATGAAAATGCCTTTTTTCTTTTTTTTTTTTTTTTTTTGCTATAGCTGCAGTGTTCACAGTAATCCAAGTTCCAATGGCAGTGTGGCAGAGTGGAACCAAAAGAGACCAAGTTTTGATCATGAAGTATAATTTTTTTTTTTAAGATCAGGGATTCAGAATTGTAATGTCAGTGTTCAATTAGGAAGTTCTTATGATAGCGCATGGCACGTGTCCTTTCCATCATCTGCATTTTCTGCTTTTTTTGTCTGGCTCACTCCTACTCACTCTGCAATCCTCACCTTAGTGGACACTGCTCCCCGGAATGCCCCGACCCCTTATGATAGCAGTGCTGCAAACACCAAAGAATGAACTTATAACCAGACTCACAGGCAACACCTTGCCCTGTGCCACGCTTCAATCATGATGAGGATGTGAGAAAGAGTAGGAGAAAGGAGACACAACAAATGTCGTTTCCCTAGCAGAGGGCCCAAGGCCAGCCCACTTGATCCTCTGGTTTCTTTTTCTGCATAACAATGATGAAAGATAGCCTGGGAAAGCTGTTCCTCTCAGGCTTCACCTTTGATACATTTCTACTCACCGAACTAAGAGACAGATTCCATTCTTTAGTGTACCATTGCCTCATAAATCCATACATAGCAGGGCTATTCATTTCCAATAAAGTATCCATATAGATTAGGTATATTCTATTGACGATTTTATTAAAATTTTTCATATATCTTCCAGATAGTAGATTCTATTAACCAAGTTTCATAAAGAGTTCTGATTCCCAGAGGTAAGAACTGAGCCTGGCTTTCTAGTGACATGTTTACTGGTAACCCTGTCCTTCCCTACAACGCTTAAGCATAAAGACTATACCCTCCCCTGCCTCCAGCCTGGATTGTGAGCTCCTCAAGAGCACGGCTGTGTCTTTTAACATCAAGGCTCCATGTGAGAAGAGTTCCTGCCATATCATAAATGCACAATGTGCGTTTGTAAGTGAAGAAAGCTATTCTGTGGTGTCTGCTTTAATATTAAGAGATGGCTTGCCAGAGGTTACTAAGCAGCTTCATTGTCTAAAATGGAACTAGATTCTGTGGATAGCAAATCCATTGGTGCCACTCACAGGAGGCCTCAAAGAAACCTAACTGCTGCACAAATCTGCGGGAGTATTCATTTTCTTCCCGCACAGAGAGGTAAAATGGAATATTCTTCTGACGCAGATATTTCATGTATCGCACTATCACTCGTGCCATGTTGCCTGTCCTTCGGTATTTTTCCATGCTGTAGGCCATTCCTACTTCACAAGAAGGGTCCATGGTTACCCATGAGACTGGGACTCCCTCTGGGCCGAGCATACAGGCTGCTGGCAGGTCTTGTATGCAGCGCTTGATGAAACGCAGGCTCCTCTCATTCCTCCCTCGCTTCCAGTTGTCATTTACCAGCCCAGAATAAGAGACAGCCAGCTGGGCATACTTAAAGTTGGGAGTTTCACTGTAGAAAACAAAAAGAAAGATAACAACTTTCATCCTCACCCCTGTAATTTCTGGGTGTCATCCCAATCTAGAGATGCCAGGCCCTCTTCTTGTTTAAAAGACACACCATTGCAAAGTTGCATATTTTGACCTTTGACAACCTTTATTCATCCGAAGGAATGAATTCATCCTCTCTTCTTTCCAAACCTGATTTCTGTGAATTACAAAAATGTATAAGGACTAGCAATTATAAATGATTAGCATATGCTTTTGTACCTTTCAAAGTCATCATCTGGGTGGCCTGTCTCAGCACAGCTTCCAAACTTGCTTTCATTGGAGGCATTGAGCTTCAGAATATCTTCCGTAACCAAGAGGACTGCTGTCGAATGCTCTACCTTCACTGACTTTGAAAATGCAGCCGCTCTTATCCCCTCACCTAAACTTTCCTGAAGACCTGGGAAGAAAGGCAAGAAAGCAATCTTGTCAGATATGGAGTTCTCTACTTACACTGCTCCCACCTGATTAATAGCTCAGTGCTTAGTCGTTCTCAGACTTGAGTTTACACCACAATCAGATGGAGTCCTTGTCACACCACAGATTGCTCTACGTCTCCCAGCTCCCAGAGTTTCTATGAATTTACATTTCTAATGAGCTCTCAGGTGATGCTAATGCTGTTAGTTGAAAACTCAATTTGAGAAGCACTGCTGGTTGCCCATTTCTTCAGACTTGTTACCTTGGATTTGGAATCTCTGTTTCCAGTTGATGATCTCACAATTTTTCAAAACTTCTTGTGATTTTTGAGGCTCTTTGGAGAACATATGATACACGTTTGTGTATGAGTCCATGTCGTCAGTCATCTCCTGTATAGGACGGTGTAAGTTCAGGTCATTTCCTTGAACTTTTTCTTCACCTCTCACTGATTGCAATTCAGAAAAATGAAAATTCAAAAGAAAATTTTAACAGTGGCCCATGATGGCTGCAGTTGGGCACACGGATAATAAAACCTAGGCCTATAAGCTACTACTGACCTCTTACCTGTGTAACCGGAAATATTTAACACTGACAAGTATTGGTGATAAACCTCCTTATCACATACAGAGCAAAGACAGGACAAAATCACTCTCCAGCAGGCCTTAAGATGCCTCACCTTTCTCCCTACCCGCTCAACTACACACTACCTTATTTTATATATGGCATCACCGAGCACCCAACAGAATAAAAAAAATGCAACAATTGCTTCTCTTACCACCTGTGCCAAACGGATATTCCTGTTATATATACTGTGCCCCCACATAACCTCCTGTGGGACACGTTCTGGGTTGTACTGAGTCTGTGTTGTTAGAATTAAGTCCTTAAACTTGACTCTAAATAAATTTAACTGTGATTTCTCTAAGTTTTAGTGTCTACTGTTTCACTAGACACCTAGAATCTATAGTGTCCTAGAACTACAGTGTCCAGGGCTTGAGCAAGATACTTTAGTGAATATAAACATTAATGGAACATTGCCTTTTCCCAAGGCTACAGGATATCAGCCTATTCAAAGAGTGACACTGGCTTTACATCAAGAAGTCCACCAAATAGAATGAAGTAACTGAATTTTCGGTAGCTCTCTGGGTAATTTATGTGGTGTTAGACTCAAGGGTTTGAAAGAAAGAGACTTGTGGTCCCACTCTGGCTAGCCACAAACTTCATTTGAAGACGAGGATCTGTTTCTCAGGGAAAATATAAACAAAAAGTGTGAGAGTTTTAGCAGTGAATGTATTAACATTATGTTGGAAATTGTATTGTTAAAGAGTGAAAGAGAAAATAGCGTAACTAATTTAAAGAAACCATCAAGAATCCGAGAGTGCTTTTATAAATGCAAGTTCCTGAATATGGCCAAAACCAACACTTCAGTGAATTTAAAAGAGTAGATGTTTTAAAAGACCTGATTTTCAAAGAATGACCAAAAACAGCTAAGTAAATATTCAAGGAATTATATAAAAGAACATCCAAGTAAATTAGAAAATAACAAATAGAAGAATTTATAAAAATGAAAGCTATAAATAATGAAATGGAGAACAAGACATAGTGCAAAGGATATATATGTCAAAAGCTCATTTTTAAATGGCAAAAAGAAAAGAAAGAGAGAGAAACTTCTGGTAAGGCATTTATTAAAAGAAATACAAGAGAAATAGAAAAAAGAAAAAAATAGACTATAAGCTATGAGAATAGAAACAGAAGAAACAGAGAAAAGAACAAAAGACTTCTAATAGAAGATTACATACTACCCCAGGACAACATATTTACTGATAAAAGAAATGGATGTTATCCTTCAAGAATAAGCTATCAAAATTGACTTTCAAAAAAACAGAAATCCTCAACAAACTAATAGAAAATATCAAAAATTAAATTAAACATCTACCTTTTAAAAAGTAGACAAGAGTTACAGCCTCCAGTGCCATCCATGTTGCTACAAAGGACATGAATTTATTCTTTTCTATTGCTGTGTAGTATTCCATAAAAATATATGTACCAAGTTTTTTTTATACAATCTACCTTTGATGAGCACCTGGGTTGATTCCATGTCTTTGCTATTGTGAACAGCGTAGCAATGAACATACAAGTGCATGTGTCATGTTGGTAGGATGATTCATTTTCTTTTGGGTATTTACCCAGTAAAGGTGTTGCTGGGTCGAATGGCAACTCTGTTTCAAGTTCTCTAAGAAATTTCCAGACTGCTTTCCACAGTGCAATAATTCTAAGCATATTATTGCTGTAACAGAAAATCAAATATCACATGCTCTCATTCATAACTGGGAGTTAAGCATTGATCATACAGGGACATAAATGTAGGAACAATAGCACTGTGGACTACTAGAGGGTGGAGGAAAAGGGGCTGAGTTAGAAAACTGCCTATTGGGTACTATGCTCAATACCAGGGTGATGGGATCTGTCAGTATTCCAAGACTCAGCATCATGCATTATTCCCATGTAACAAATCTGCACATGTATCCCCTGTATCTAAAAAGAATGTTGAAATTAAAAAATAAAATGTAGCCAAAATCAGATTATTTTACATTTAAGTTCTACATAAGTCAAAAACAAACACATGATTTTAATAGTAGACTTTGGTAACAGATGAAAAGATCCTAATGCCAAATCTGGCAAGGAAATAACAAAAAGAGAGTTATGACCATATTCTCTAAAAAATTAGGAATAAAATATTCAATAGCATATACAAAAGAATGTGAACACGAGCAGTTGGTTTTAGAAAGGCCAGAATGGCTTTAATTGGAAGATCTTTTAGTGTAATAAAGGAGAAAAAATTACATGAGTGCATATATTGCCAAATAGAAAAGACAAAAATTAAATAACATAAAATTTACCCTCCACTCTAAATATAAGTTCTATGAAAGTAGGAACAACAGAAAAATGCTCTAAACCTGTAAATACAGAATCAAATGTAATTCCAAATGTAAGCTTTTATAGCTATTTCATTAAAATCAGGAATGAGACAAGTATAGAAATACTATTATTGTCAGTTGGAATTGTTTTCTTAGGTTGTATATTATGCAATAAGGCAAGAAACTAAAAACCCATACAAATATTGGCAAAGAAGCAGCAAATTACTTTGTTTGTAGATCAGAGTATTACAGATTTAGAAAATCCAAGAGACTTCGACAAAAAACAAAACAAATAATGCCCCACACAAACAGGGTTTTAAAGAATAGTGTGACATATTTGGAAATCAAGAATACAAAAACAAAGAAATAACAAAATAATAATGCTCAGAAATATAACAGGAAAAATAATTTAATAATCTTAACAAATAGTATAAAATACCTAAGGGTAAACTTAGTGGAAAAATCACTTAGTTTTCCACTGGAAAACACTAACATTTTACCAGATGGCATAGAACGCAAACTGAAAAAAGTGACAAAAGACCATATTTCCTGATGAAAAAATTTAGTATCACGAAATTATTAATCCTTCCAAAATTGTCGAAAAATGCTCCTCCAATACCAATCACAATTGCAATAGTTATTTGGGGTAGTTGGCGGGGAATTGGAAAAATTAGTTTATGTTCATATAGCTATTAAGTTTATAAGAAATAGGAAAGCAAAAAAAGACTGGTGAAGGGTGATTTGCTTTATTAGGTATTAAAATTTATCTAAAAAACAATGAAATAGCATGAGAAAAGACTAGAAAAATGCAGAAACAGATACAAAAATATATAACATGTTATACAACAAAACAGACATTCATGTTTCAGGAGGGAATGACTTATTTAATAAATAGTACTAACATAATCAGCCAGCCAGAAGGAAGATTAATATAAAAGAATGTTAATTCATGCTATTCAAAAATATATTCCAAATAGAATGAAGTTTGCAATGTCAAAAGTAAAAATTAACTCACTGCAAGACAAAATAAGAAAGTATTTGCATGATTGTGGAGTAGGAAAAATCTTCCTAATTATTAACTTAAAAAACCCAAAACCTCAGAAGTCATGCTGAAAAAGATAATATATTTGATTACATGAAAATAAAAAATTTCTTTTTTTTTTTCTTTGAGACGGAGTCTCGCTGTGTCTCCCAGATCGTGCAGTAGCGCGATCTTGGCTCACTGCAAGCTCCACCTCCCGGGTTCACGCCATTCTCCTGCCTCAGCCTCCCGAGTAGCTGGGACTACAGGTGCCCGCCATCACACCCAGCTAATTTTTTGTATTTTTAGTAGAGACGGGGTTTCACTGTGTTAGCCAGGATGGGCTTGATCTCCTGACCTCATGATCCACCTGCCTCGGCCTCCCAAAGTGCTGGGATTACAGGCATGAGCCACCACGCTCGACCAAAAATAAAAAATTTCTCATAGTCAATTCTAAATTGGGCAACAAATTTGTAGCATACACCTTTTTTTAGTATCCCTAGTATCTAAAACACTTATAAAATTTTAAGAATGACACAAAACCCCTGTGTAAAAATGGTCAAAGAATATAAACAAGTAAAGAGTAAATACCAAATGACTGACAAACATGAAAATATAATTTGTTCAATATCACTAGTTAGGGAAATGCAAATTAAATCTACAATAAGATGCCATTTTTCACCCACCAGTTTGGGATACATAAAAAGAGGGATAACATTCAGTGCTGGTGAGAATGTGAGGAAACAATTCTTCCACACATTGCTAATAAAAATAAAATTCTGGAATCCTTTGGGAAGGTAATCTGGCATTGCCTGCTTAGAATAAGATAAACTCTAACTTGGAGATATCCCTTTTGGAAATCAATTGTATTGAGAAAAATTTCCAGGATGTAAAGATATGTATATGAAGATGTTTATTGAAGCTTGTTTGTAGTGGCAAAGAAGTATGAACAATTTGAACCCAATAGCATGAGAATGATTGACTAAATACCATTGCATTGACTGTATGAAATGCCACAGTTGTTAAAACGAATACGTTAGTGCTGTATTAATTCACCCAAAGTGATGTCCATATGTTAAAGACAAATTAAAAAGTGATGACAAAAGAGATCATCAGTGAATAGCCCTCTGTGTATTAATATGGGCAAGGACACTGATTACACCAAGGGGTAGGAAAGGAGAAGAGGACAGAAGGGGAGGTGAGAGGTTATTAATTTTTTAAAATCATGTGGGATTTTTCTACTTGTATAATCAGCATAGATTTTCTTTGTGATTAAAAACCGGCAATGAAAAAATTAATTTTTTTCTAGATAAATTCTCTTGCATCCCACCCTGAAAAGCTATTATTCAAAATCAGATTGACTTTCAATACTGAAAGAAACGTGGCATGCTATGGAATCAGACTAGGTGAATGTATTTCCAAGTAAATTGCAGCATATTTCATTCTTTCCTTTTTTTTTTTTTTTTTTTTTGGTCATATATGTGTGATGTGGATCTTTTATATTTTCATATTTTTGTTCATTGACTCATTTTATAAATCTATCTTTATTCAAAGCAACGCATATGTGAAGTTATGACTTGATGCTATTGTTGCATTGCTAAAATACATATAATAACTACAAAGTTACTGAAGTAAAAAGAACTATTTGACTTCCTACAGTTATTTAGGTTATTTAGCATATCACACTTTGAAGAAACTGGACCATGGATTAAATAAACTAAACATTAATCTTTGATCCCAAATAGTCAGGAAGCCAGGAGATCAAAAGAACATCCCTAAGGAAGGTGTTAGGCTCAGCCTGGTTCCCATCCCCTTTACCCCTTTGTTCCTCAAGCTAGGGTCACTTTGTCACTTTCTGCATCCCAATCCTAACCCAGTTTGCAAACTAGTCTTGCCCTGGTGTGGCTTATTATTATTTGGGGCCCCAGGGTTTATGCCCACATGAAGCTGGGCTGGCAATAAGGCTTCAGTTCACTAACCAGATGTGTATGAAACACACATACACAAAGGGGAAGTATTTAGGAAAAAAATACACCTAGGTTTGTATTATTATTTCAGCTCAATCATTTATTCCTTGCGTGTCCTCACTAAACCTAGGTGTATTTTTACCAATAACAGCTAATTATGGTAAACACTATTTACACTTATGTGCCATGTACTAAGTGTTTGACATACAGTATCTCATTTAAACCTTGTGTAATCCTCTGAAGAAGGTCCTCTTATTTTCCCCATTTTAACAGATAATGAAACTCAGAGAAAGGCCTATGGTTATATAGCGAGTAAAAGTGGCAGAGTCCGCTGAACTTGAATTCAGATCGGGCAATGCCTTAACATCAGGAATCCAGCAGTTACATGACTTAACATTTCTCAGTGTCATTTCCTTATCTCTAAATTGGAGATATTAATGCTCACTTCATAAGATTGTTCTGATGATAACATTCACTAACAAAAGATGTGCATTCACATAGTTGACACACAGTAATTATGAGCCCCTTCCCTGGCTCCTAAGAAGTAACTTTTTAAAAACCAAACAAAACCAAACAAAAACAACAGGGTCTCACTCTATTGCCCAGGCTTCAGTACAGTAGTGTGATCTTGGCTCACTGCAGCCTCCACCTTCTAGGACTCAAGCCATCCTCCCACCTCAGCCTCCTGAGTAGCTAGAAGTATAAACATGCACCACATGCCCTGCTAATTTGGTTTATTTTCTGTAGCGATGAGGTCTCACTATGCTGCACAGGCTGGTCTCAAACTCCTGGGCTTAAGTGATACTCTTGCCTTGGCCTCCCAAAGTGCTGGGATCACAGGTAGAAGACACCATGCCTGGCCCTGAGAGGTAATTTTACCGGTAGACTTCTGCTCTGGTTTTTGTTTCTAAGTCACTGTTCTGATATCTCAGACACCCAACTTACCCTGTAAATTGGCCTCTTTTCAGCCCCTGCAGGTGACCCCTGCCACCTCAAAGGGCCCTTAATCTGTGAATGTCAGCCTTGTCCTTTTCCTCACCTCCACCGTCCACCCCCTTTCCCAGAAGAGTCCTAGGCTTTACAGAAAGGGAGGGAACACGTGGCACTCATTAAAGGTGCCAAGTACTGAAGGAGTGTTTTAAAATACTCATTTTTCCTTTCACCCTATAAAAGCAGCCCTGGTGTCTGAACTGGTCAGTTCCTCAGGCCCTCTGGACCTGCCTGGATCCACCAGTCCCTGTCTGTGTGCCTACCTGTTTTTGAGGCCGGATAATAACCATCTGATATTCGGGCCAGGAGTCCACCAGCACCTCCATGTTGAAGGGGTTCCCGTGATTGATGTGATACACAGAGCCGTACACCTGAAGGAGGAATGAAAGGGACTAGGAGAGGTGGAGATCCCCAGAGATGGGGATCTGGATGTGAAGAGGAAGAGAAAAATGGAGGTTAAGAGAAGGTACTGGGACCACATCAGTGATGGTGAGATGAGCAGCATCTCCAGGACCATATTGATGGATGTGAAGATACCAGCAAGCAGACAGAACTCACAGGCAGGTGTCCTTGTGATACCAAAGAGCTACTGTGCACTAGCTGGGCACTTGGCAATGCTCTTAGCACTTATATTGTATAGATTTATTCAGTGCCCACAGCAACTTTAAGAGGTAGGTGCTAATCGTATTCCTATTTCATTGAAGAAAAGACCAAACATAAAGTCAGAGAAAGGGAAAGAAACATCCACAAAGCCATACGACTAGAAAATGGCAGCCTTGGAATGCGTATCCATTCGGACTGGCTCCAAACCATGTTTGTAGCAACCATTCTCCACCGCCTCTCCAATGAGCGACAAAACCTGCTGAGCGGGCCTAGCTGCCTCTTCCCGAAGAGAAGCAGCAGCTCGTGATATGCCTCTTGTGCCCCCAACCCCATCCTGTTTCCCAGCTCAAACCCTTTGCAAAAAGTCAGGAAGGACCAGAATCACAAGCTTGCTATTTTCTCATCCTCAACACCCCTGCTCCCATACCCTGACCTCCCACGGTTCCCTCACCTTCAGGGACTCAGGGATGCTCCTGGCCAAGGATTTGTATAGGGCCAGTAGCTTATGGGAGTTATTCAGTAGGATCATTCTGTGGGATGCTTCAGACCTTGAGACCTTCAAGAAGAAACTCTGAAAAGATAAGAAGTGACCGGAACATGTTAAGAAACCAAATGAATTTAAAATGCACTTTATATATCTCCATTCAAGTAACACTCATGATGTACGTACTGTTAGTATCATCTTCATTCTGAATACACCAAAGCTCAGAGAGACTAAGTAAATTTCTCAAGTTCTTACAGAGATAAATGCCAAAGTCGGATTTTGAAACCACATATGAATGGCTCTGAAACCCAGGCCCTTCCTCCCTGGTGGAATGAATTAAAAGTGAATATTTAGAGTTCTGTGAGCTTCCCAAATGCCTGTAGCAGACACTCCACCACCACCATCACAACTTTTTTCCCGTATTTTGGTCATCAGATGCCTGAGAATTCTTCTTTCATCCAGAATAGAAAATATCAGCCCTCTAAGAACAAGTATGACTAAAAAACTTCGAGCAGGAGTTGGCACAGATTTTCTTTAGTTTCACAGGGCCAAATATTTCAGACCTATGGCCATTTTGGAACTTGTCCCAGTTTCATTACAAAAATTTAAAAAAGATAGAAAAATTTTGACACATATCTGTAAACTTCTGTTGAAAGGTCATTCAGAATTCTCAGAAATGTGCCAGTAATTTAACAATAACTTGGAGCAGGTTCTCATCACAACTGATACGTTCAAAGCTTAGGCTGCTTTCAAATTTTAGTTCTGTCTCCTACTTCTTTGTTAAGTTGCTTAACCAATCAGAATCTCAATGTGTTTTCTCAACACTTTGGAACTGGAAATTAGAACGCATGTTTTCCAGAGGAACTAGATTACATAATGCAATACATATAAAATGCATAGCATTATACCTGGAATAAAGTAAGAACAATATTTAACATGTTGGTTTTTTAAATTGACTTTATATTAATCAACATGTCACATAGAGATTCAGCAATTATATCAAATAATATAACAATAATTAAAAACGTAAAGAACTTATGACAAGCTTAATGAATGTAAGAGAAGAAACCCATGGATCAGATATTTGAAACAATCATTTGCAAATTAGTTAATACACATGTTTGAAATTTTTTATCCATGAAGGTTAAATAGTTAACAAATATGTGTTAAGTAATAGGCAAGGTGGAACATATTTTGTCTTGTCTGGGGTCAAAGGCCTCAAAGTTAAACTATGTTCTGTAGCTAGATGAAGCAATGTTTAAACAAAGGCATCCTTGTGCAAGATCGCAGAATTTCGGAATGTTTGAATACTCAAGGAACTTTTAGTAAATAAAACTGGATCTCTGGCATAAGCCTATCCCCTGTCTGACTCTGCTGTTCTTGTAGCTGTCAAAAAACACTGGTGTTTTTTTCCATCTCCAAGCGATTTCTTTGCTCCGTTTCTCACCTGATTTAACTAAAATTGCCCATACCTATGTGTTTCACTATCGTGTTCTCCTTTGAGCTTTTGGTCAAGATTTTAAAGTTTTAACTCAAGATCTACCATGCTATATCACTCCCCGCAAAAAAAACTTGTGTTCCGTTTGCCCCGGGAACACTATAGCCTGGGCTGATACATGAGAACAATCCCCACACCTATCAGCTGCCACATCTTTGTCCAAAATACCTCTCCTATCCATTCCCTGCTCCATCCCCTTGCAATGACCTTAGTTGAAGGCCTCCTCCGCCTCATACTTAATATTGCTCTTATGACCCCAACCTGGCCTCAGCTTCTAACATCTACCCAAATAAAAGTGTTCTCTACCTGTATTCCTACCATTAACATTTCTTTTCTAAATCAGGAAGCTGCTAAAAACCTGGAGAGACCCCTCCCCACCTTCTTTAAAAAATTGTTGTAAAGTACACATAACACAGAAATTAACCATTTAACCATTTTTAAGCATAGAATGCAGCAGCATTATGTACATTCATAATGCTTATCCATTTCCAGAACGTTTTTGTCATCCTAAATGGCAACTATACCCATTAAACCACAATTATTCATTCCCTGTCTCCCTAGTCCCTGGCTCCTATGTATCCTATGATATTGGTCCATCTGGGTCTGGCTTATTTCACTTAGCATAATGTTTTCAAGGTTCACCTATGTTGTATTATGTATCAGAATTTCATTCCTTAACTAAAATAATTTTTCATAATATACAAAAATAAGTTTAATGTCCACTAAAGAGAAATTATAAATTTGTGAATGACAGTTAGTAAATATGAGTAGCACACAGTCAGTGGTCACTGTGAAGACTATAAAAAAGCAATTATAATGAATAATGGGTAAAAAAAATCAAAATATATAACTTTTACATATGTACCCAAATTATGTTTGCATGTGGACAAGGACTTGAAGGGAATAAATAAACATGAAAATTGTTTTTGGGTGATGAAAGTATGTGTGATTTATTTCTTACTTAAGAATTTTATTTTCTACCATTGACATGTTTTTATTTTTAGGCTAGATTGAAAAAAACATGGAAGGCACTTGAACCATAGTTAAAGATGAGAATTATGGAAACAGAATAAACGCTATATATTTTTGTCTTTTTTCCCCACAGTCCCATCAGCTATCAAGTGTCTTTTTTTGTAGGGAGAAGGAAAAAGCTCCCCAGGTCCCACGATTCTGTACATGCCTCATCCTGTCAACCACAGCGGTCAACAAAGTGCAAGGCAGATTATTCCAAAGAGAATAGCAGTTGACATCCCATAGTGCCAAAACTGTTTTTAGTCAAAAGGTACTTTCCTGAGAGCTCTCATTTTTAAATGTACTTGGCATTGTTTAAATGCATTGGCATTGCTGTTCATTTGGAATGTTCCACTCTAAGTTATCTTTAGTAACATTTTGCCATTTCTGTAAGACTTAGCTGCCTCCCAGTCCTAATGTATAAGCCAGAAGGAACTCAGTTTTCCAGAAATTAAGGATCCAATTTTTACCTAAAATATTGGCTTTACTCTTTGGTTCTCTTGATAAGCCAATGAATTTTTTCCTACCTAGGCGCACAAAAGAAAGAAAGAAAGAAAGAAAGAAAGAAAGAAAGAAAGAAAGAAAGAAAGAAAGAAAGAAAGAAAGAAAGAAAGATACAAACAAACAAACAAACAAAGGGGTAGAACACAAATATCCCTGTGAATTTTCAAAAGCCAAATTTTATAACTCCTGCAACGTTACTGCTTAATATCAGTTCCTTTCTGACGCAGTGAGATGTAAGAGGCCTCTAACTGGATCCAAGTCCATCAATTCCAAGATCAAATCTGTTCCCAGACCCAGTCTATTTCCTGTTATGACTCCAAACCCAGTTTGGATCAGAAATTTGCTCCAAGCAACTCAAAGAGCTCAAAACACAAATGCGTGAACCTCCAAAATGCGAGAGGGAGCTTACGTATTATCCTCAGTCTCTCTGAGAGATCAGTGGACGCAATTGGATCCTGCAGGTACTTTCTGTGTTCACTTAGTGCTCCTGGGGATACTAGAGGCTCCACTTCAGATCCTGCTTCTGACACCATCTGATAAAATAAAAACTTCAGCTGAATTAAATTTAAAGGAGTTTAATTAAGCAATAAACAATCTGTGAATCCGGTAGCCTTCAGAATCACAACAGATTCACAGAGGCTCCGGGGGTGCCTCATGGTCAAAACGAATTTACAGACAAAAAAAGGTAAAGTGAAGTACAAGAACCAGAAATGAGGTACAGAAACAGTGAGATTGGTTACAACTGGGGGTTTGCCTTATTTGAACACAGTTTGAACATTCAGCAGTCTATGAGTGATTGAAGTATGGCTGCTGGGATTGGCCAACACTCAAGTATTGTTACAGGTGCACACTACTAAATAAGGTTTTCAATTTTGTCTGACTATTAAAGTAAGTAACAGTGCACCCACAGGACTCAAATGTAGAAGTACAGAGTCCTTCTCAGGCCATAATTAGTTTGTTTTAACACTTTGTGGCAAAATTTATTGAAAGGATTATCTACACATGCTATCTCTAATCCCCCTCCTAATCTTATGTAATTGGGTTTTTGCTGCTACCATTCTACTGAAACACTTTTTAATGCCGTCAGTGATCTCTATGTTATTAAATCCAATGGTCAATTATTGCTTCTCATCTTAATAGATCATCCTTTAATGAACTTCTGTCACTTGGTTTCCAAGACAACACACTCTTGGTTTTCCTTTAACTTTACTAAAGGTTACTTCTTCTCAGTCTCCTCGGTGGACCCTTATATTCTTCCCAATTTCTTAATTTTGGATCACTTCAAAGTTCCTGGTGATCCCATCTGGTCTCATGGCTTTAAAATAAATGTACCTGCCGATGACTAATACATTTAAATTATTACTCAAACTTTTTTCCAAACTCAAGACATATGTATCTAATGGCCTGTTTGACATTTCTTGGATTCCATCCAATAGCCATCTCAGACTCATTATGTCTCAGATCGAACTCCTTATCCACCCTCTCCACCCAGCCTACTTCACCTGTAGTCCTTCTCAACTTAGTTGATGGCAACTCCATTTTTTCCCCTGTTCAAATAAAACTTTTTGGAGTTATTCTTAAGTATCTTTTCTGCTCCCACTGTACATCCAATTCATTATGACATCCTGCTAATTCTGGTTGGGAGAAAATTCTTCATGACCTCTCACATTTCTGTATGTCTTATGAGCAGAGACATCGATAGCCTTCACTCCTATCTTTTCAAGGATGTTTGTAAAGACGACATCTTAGAAGCTAGATATATTGCTTTCTTCTGAAGCAGAGGGCAGGTCTGCTTACTGATGAGGATAAGAAAGATAATGTCTCCCTCTGGAGCAAAGTTCAGACAGGTTTGCTTGCAGTTCATTATAAAACATCCAGGTTCCCTAAATTCAGGGTTGCTTGGCCGCAACACACATCTGTTGCATTTGCAACATTAAACTGCCTTTCTGTATTTCCTCTGCAGGACTTGTGGAGCAAGGATGACTGACACAAACACAAAAATCATTCTCCCTGTTGAGTGAGTCATAAAACCCTGTCTTTGACCTAAGAAGCTTGTGTCATCTGCCAGCATTCATGAAACTTTGCCCCAAGTAGGGTTAACTTTTATATGCTTCACAGTTCTTAGCAGTCTTTTCTGGATGGAGAATGTCTTTAGTCTTCCATCAATAACAAACCTGGATGCCCCTTTTAAAACAAAAGCCAGATTTTGTCATTCCTTTGTGCAACTCCTGCAGTAATTCTCAATCTCATTTAGAGAAAGAGATACAAATTGCTTATAACAGTTCTCTAAGTTAGAGTCCAGTTACCTCCCGGATATCTGTCCAGTCAGGTCCTAGACCTCACTCTTTTGGCCTCTCTGCTTCAGGCACTTGGCTGTCCTTTTTCTTCTGCCTGTATTCTGTTTTCTCACTAGACGTATAGAAGACTCTAATACCTTTTTTAAGTCTTCACCTAAAAGCCACCTGCTCAATAAGGCCTCCTTTGGCCATCCTATTAAAAATTACAACTCCTCCCCTAGTCACTCTGCAATGTTTATGTGTCCCATTGTTATTCTCTGTCTCTATTTGTTTTTTTGAAGGGTCTCGCTCTTTCACCTAGGTTGGAGTGCAGTGGCAGGATCAAGACGCACTGCAGCCTTGATCTTTCAGGCTCAAGCAATCCTCCAACCTCAGTCTCTTGCATAGCTGGGACTACAAGTATGAATCACTGTGCTTGGTTAATTTTTTATTTTTATTTTATAGAGATGGGGGGAGCGAGTCTTTGTTTCCCAGGTTCATCTCAAACTCCGGTTACAATTTTATAAACTTCTGTGTCAAACTCTGATACCTCAAAATACCTAGCAGAGACAAATGTAAAACCCAGACGAAAATGTATGCTGACAATTATGATGACATTTCTATTTTTATTTTACAAGATTTTAATACTAGCTTGCTAAAGATTTACTTAACATGAACATGAAAAATACTTTGGACTTATTTACTTTATCTATGAGCATTCTTTTATTTATAAGCCAATTGGATAGTCACAACATTTAAAGTAATACAAATGCCTACACATAAACACATCTAGACATACATACACAAAAAGATCCAATAGCGTTTACCTTGGAAGTCTAGCTATTGAAATACAAACTCACCAGTCTGCAAACTTCACATGGCTGAACTTTGTTAGCCTTGATCAATAATCCAGTGAAGGCTGTGAACCAAAATTTTCGGTAAAACAGTTTCCGTGGCAGTTTAATTTTTAAAGTCCAAACCTCTCCAGACTCCAAAGAACACTGGGGTCAAACAGCACCACAGGAGAACATCACATATTAACTTGGCCCAACAGCAGCACAAAAGCCTGGATACATGGAAATCCAACCCACTTTCCCACTCAAGAGCAAATACCAGATTCCAAACTATACTGGGGTCAAACAGTGTTATAAAAGAGTGTCAGTTTATTAAATTCTAATTTCCCATGACTACATCAGACACATGCAAACAGTCACTAAAACAATCCAACTGCTGCAGGATCAAACAAGCCCCAAAAGTCTACAAACTGAACGAGTTGGGGTGATTCCTCTCTCCATTGGTTGGGTTCAATCAATCTGCAAATGAAAATTCCTTCAGAATTTCTCCAAAGGAGAGGAGCTGATCCCACTCTCTGGTAACCACAAAAGATACTCAATTGCCTGGACACACACACAATGACAAACAAGCTCCCAGGAGTGTCCATACTGGAATAATCAGGGTACTTCCCTCTTTTCATCAGTTGGACTTGTTCAACCTGCAAATGGAAATTCCTTTAAAAATTTCCCAAATTGAGAGGAGCAGATCCTTCTTTCTGGGTCCACAAAAGACAGTCACCTATCTGGATGCAGATGTCAAATTTCAAAAGTAGTTCTTCCAAGGTAATCAAGAACATGGTTGAGGCCAGCTGCGGCTGGCCCCAAAGAGAGAGAACTCATCTCCAGTCAAAATTGGGTAAGCAGCTGCTTAGGAGGGCTTTGGGACTCCAGGCCCATGGCTGCCAATCCAAAGGGTTCCGGGTCGGGGAACAAAAATCCATTACTAAACACCAGGGGTGTGGTCTAGGTCCTGCTGTTCACTGCACAGAAAACCAATCAATATCACCAATTATTGCCAAGGAGGAAGGCCGAATTGGATGCTGTAGCATAGGAGATGCAAGCTCAGTCTCAAATCCATCTGCCTGACCAACTAAATTATGAGTTTACATAGCAGGGAAGAAATGTAACAATGTGTAGAAAAACAGGAACTCAGTAGACCTAAGGAAGCAGTCATGATTTATGAGAAGCCTGGGGTCCATCGTGTGGATGGGCTCATCTGGTGAGTTTCAGTTCTTTGATACTTTTTGAGGTACCTAGGGGTCCTTTACTAAGAATGAAATTAATATAAAACAAATGAAAGTTTCAAGCTTTAAGACCAGAGGGCCAATTTCTATGTTTATACAAAAATCTATCTATGGGACTACAAGGGAGGTTTCAATTCCAGCGCCAGTGCTAGCTGCAATCTGCCTCCAGTCCGCCTATGTTTCTGACAAACTCTGTATCAGGACTTTGGCCAGGAAAATAGCTTCCTCTACCATCTGTGGGCTCCTCTCCCATATGTAGGGTTTGCTGAGCTTGTTGAGCTTCTTGGACCACTTCAGTTCCCAAGGCGACTTCTTTGCATCAGCCTTTCAGACCAGCTCTGGAGTGTCTCTAAAAGTCAGCCTGTGCCTATGGGATGCAATGGGGTAAGGCTGGAACTAGACCCCTATGCTTGCTTTCCTCCCAGAAACACATGCCATCTGACAGAGTGGTTACTCTGCAGGACGCCAGCAGGGGATTCGCCAAGTCCACTTCTCTGAAGTATCTAGTCTGTGGTTCAAAATCGTGGTCTCAGGCTCTACACTGGCCCCACCCTACCCCAGTCCTAGGCCAGCTTCAGGCTTCAAGCTGGTTTTTGTGTCCCAGGATCCAATAAGCTCAGGGCCCAGCTGTGCAAACCCAGTGTACAGGCTGAGTTCAGTAGATCCTGATGTATCCGGAATTGTTGGGCTCTTGGTCTCACCGACTTCAAGAATGAAGCCACGGACTCTCACAGTGAGCGTTACAGTTCTTAAAGATGGTGTGTCTGGAGTTTGTTCCTTCAGACGTTCAGATGTGTCTGGAGTTTCTTCCTTCTGGTGGGTTCGTGGTCTTGCTGTCAGGAGTGAAGCTGCAGACCTTCATGGTGAGTGTTACACCCCTTAAAGGCAGCGCGTCTGGAGTTGTTTGTTCTCCCCGGTGGGTTAGTGGTCTTGCTGGCTTCAGGAGTGAAGCTGCAGATCTTCCTGGTGAGTGTTACAGCTCATAAAGGCAGCGTGGACCCAAATAATGACCAGCAGCAAGATTTACGGCAAAGAGCAAAAGAACAACACTCCCACGGTGTGTAACGGGACCCTAGGGTTGCCGCTGGCTGGCTCAGGCAGTCTGCTTTTATTCCCTTATCTGGTCCCACCCACATCCTGCTGATTGGTCCATTTTACAGAGAGCTTATTGGTCTGTTTTGACAGAGTGCTGATTGGTGCATTTACAATCCTTGAGCTAGACATAAAAGTTTTCCAAGTACCCACTAGGTTAGCTAGATACAGAATGCTGATTGGTGCACATACAATCCTCCAGCTAGACATAAAAGTTCTCCAAGTCCCCATCCAGTTCAGGAGCCCAGCTGCCTTCACCCAGTGGATCCTGCAGCGGGGCTGCAGGCAGAGTTGCCTGCTAGTCCCAAGCCGTGTCTGCACTCCTCAGCCCTTGGGCTGTCCATGGGACCAGGCGCCATGGAGCAGGGGGTGGCGCCCTGTCCGGGAGGCTGAGGCTGCTCAGGAGCCCACCACAGGGCGGGGAGCTCGGACCTGGCGGGCTGCAGGTCCCAAGCCGTGCCCCGGGGGAGGCAGCTAAGGCCCCGTGAGAATTTGAGTGCAGCCCCGGCTGGTGGACACTGCTGGGGCCGGGGCAACCTCCGCAGCTGCTGGCCTGGGTGCTAAGCCCCTCACTACCCTGGGCCGGCAGCGCTGGCTGGCCACTCCGTGTGCGGGGCCCACCGAGCCCCAGCTCGCCCCCCATCGGAACTCACGCTGGCCCCAGAGTGCAGCCCCAGTTCCCATCCGCCCCTCTCCTTCCACACTTCCCCGCAAGCAGAGGGAGGAGGCTCTGGCCTCAGCCAGTCCAGAGAGGGGCTCTGGCGGGCTGAAGGGCTCCTCAAGCGCTGCCAGAGTGGATGCCGAGGCCGGAGGCTGAGGAGGCGCTGGGAGTGAGGGCTGCTAGCACATTGTCACCTCTCACTGATGCTAGGCTGGACATCATGGACCAAGGCTCTAGGACCATCTTTGAAGACTCAGGCTCTAGGTAAGCCTCCATCTACCAAGATCCTAGGTCCATTTCTCCATATTCAGGCTCTAATCCTGCACCAGTACCAGGCCAGTCCCCATGGACTCAGATTCCATGTTTATCCCAGTAGACCCAGACACTAGGCCCGTTCCAGAACCTAGCCAGTGCCTGCAGACAGAGGCTCAATGCCCACATCAGAGCCATGTCAGCCCCTGTGGACCCACACTTCAGTCCAGCTCCTATTGGTACAGGCTCTATGCCTGCCTTGTAGACATGGGCTTTATGTTCATGCCTGCATACCCAGTGAAAATATCCACCCCAGTGGATCCAGGATTTAGGCCCAACTCTACAGACCCAGGAACCAGGCCTACCACCTGCTGACACAAGCACCAGGCTAGGCTGCCTGAAGACTTCAGCAATAAGTTCACCTGCAGACCACAACAGAAACCCTGCCAAGAATTGCTGGATGACTGGGAAAGGGTTTTTCCAGACAAAGCCAGTATACAAAGACTAGAATAACTTTGCTATTTATCAAATGTACAGATACCCTGAATAGATCTTTCTCTCTCTCTCTCTGTTTTTTTTTCTTTTTACTAGTTTATAATAATCTTAAAAACTCTATCACACCCATAAACCACCACAGGTAAGAGGATAAGAGAGATAGAGAATTAATGCTACAGTATGTGGACAGAGTGGGGAATCCCAGTATTCCCTAGGGTAGTGTGGAATGAAGGCAGGGAGTGTGAATAGGAGGCTGTGGCTTGGATCCTTATTGCTGGATGGGGGTTGGCTAGCAGAGGAGAGATGGACTCAAGTTGAACTAGGAAATAGGGAACATCTCACACCAAAGGCAATGGCAGTTGGGGGCCAGGGGGATGACAGTACATTTTCTACACAGACTACAGGTGTGAGAGCTTCAGAGACTTGCACCCCTTCACAGGAAGAAATGGGTTAGAGGTTTTTGACTTAAAAGCTCCCAAATTGGTATCTGACCCAATTTCCTAAAATGGCAGCTCACCATTCAGGCAGAGGTACTGAAAAGAAAAGTATAGCAAGAATATCTGGTTTGGAGATCAAGTAAGGGATAAGGGGAGACAGTGGTGCTCTCTAAATCTGATTCAGAAAAGCAAGGATTGAAAGAGGGTCTTGGGTGAAATGGTGGCCAACACTTTGGGAGAAGACATCGCACCAGAAGCTGTAGGCATTCCTGAGGGCTCAGGTACACGGGAGTTCACATTAGGTGGGAAAAGAACCAAGAACAATAAATTAGGACTTCATGTTGCTGTCACCTGGCATAATATAAATCAAGTAATTTTTCTCCTTTTAAAATATAAGGCAACTTGTCAACACATAATTTAAAAATTGGTCTTCAGCCACATTGCTTCAGATTACCAGAGAATTCCTGGCTAAAGAGCAGTGGATACTAAACAAAACTCAACATCTTAAGAACCATCAGCTCACATTGCCCAGAGACAAGTGGAAAGGGAAGGGCTTATCTGATCCAATAATTTTTTTATAAAAAGCCCAATTCTGCATTTTTAACAGAAGAACGGTGTAAAAATTTATAACAAAGCCTAATCTAAGTTTAAAGTTACAGAAAAGTGTTAAATTCTAGCTAACTTATCATCACTTGGGAATGAGACCATTGGGTATGGAGTGGATGAAGGGGTGCCCTAAGAATCAACACGGGGAAAGAGGGGCTGTTTCCAAAGCAGGCTCATCTCCAGCTCTTAGAACCATGCTCATTAGGAAAAGGAAGCACTCAAGGAACTGAAAGCTTTGTGGAATATTTTCCCCCGCTTTCTTCTTTAAACTGAGGGGCTGCACTTGAAGGTACTTGTGGAGTCACTCACATTCAATGCTATTCAAACCCAAACTACATTCACACAGACACATGACATTAAAATTTATACTGTAGAGCAATATTCTTAGCCGCTGTAGAGAAAACAAGTGCATTTTAACTTTTTTCTTTTTGTGTGTTTTTAAGCCCAAACTCCAAAGTGATCCGTCATTCCTTTCCTACCTAATTCCTTGAGTAAGGTATTTTTTGTTTGTTTTGCTTGTTTTTTGTTTTTTTGTTTTTTTTGTTTTGTTTTGTTTTTTAAATAAGGGCAGCAGATAAGTCAGGAGAGAGGCAACAGTGAGAAAGGGATCTTGGTTATGCTGAATGGTCACTGTGCTTATCTAGATTTGGAAAAGGGAGTCTGGAGTCAGGATGTAAATACAAAGACAGATTTTAGTGCAAGGAAAAAACTTGGAAGGAAATTAGAAGTGCTAGTCCAGTGAAAACATGAATGATGAAAGAGCAAAATGGCCTTATTACTGTTTGGAGAAATAGCAATAAGACATCAACACAACCTGGGGTAGTGGCTCACGCGTGCGCCCTGGAAAGGAAGTGAAGTTCACTCCGCAGCACTCCTGGTAAGGGTTTCAGCTCTGGGCTCCGCAAGCATGGAGCAGCTCAGCCCACTCGCCCGGCCACAGGGGGATGAGTGAGAAGGATGAAAAAAGGCTTCCCCAGGTCTAGGCAGTGGGAAGAGGAGGAGGCTGTTCCAGGGCCCAGAATTCACCCAGGGAAGCTCTTTGTGGTGCGTGGACACCCCCTCCCCAGCCGGCTGCCGCTAGCTCCCCACCGCCGTCATGAATAGACACTTCTCAAAAGACGACATAAAAATAACTAATGGGGTTTTTGTTGTTGTTGTTAATGCTCAACAGTACTCATTATCAAGAAAAAGCAAATTAAAATCACAATATCACCTCACACCTTTTAAAATTGCTATTATCAAGAAGATGAAAGATAACAACTGTTAGAGAGGATGTGAGGAAATGAGAATCCTTGTGTACTGTTGGTGGGAATGTAAACTAGTGCAGCCTTATGCAAAACAATACAGAGGTTCCTCAAAAAGTTAAAAAATAGAGCTACCATATGATCCAGCTATCCCTACTGCATACATGTTTAAAGGAAATGAAATCAGTACAGGCACACCTCATTTTATTGCACTTCACTTTATCGTGCTTCACAGGTACTGTAGTTTTACAAATATAAAAGGTTTGTGTCAACCCTGCATGAAGCAAGTCTACTGGCACCATTTTTCCAACAAATGTGCTCCCTTCCTGTCTGTGTTACCATTTGGTCATTCCCACAATATTCAGACTTTTTCTGTATTATTGTGTCTGTTAAGGTGATCTGGGATCAGTGATTTTTGGTGGTGCTATTTTAGCTGTTCTGGAGCACCACAAACTGCACCCATACAAGACAGCAAACTTAATTGATAACTGTTGTGTGTTCTGACTGTATCACTGACTGACCGTTCCCAGTCTCTCTCCCTCTCCTCCAGCCTACTATTCCCTGAGACACAACAACATTTAAATTATGCCAATTATAAACCATATAATGATCTATAAGTATTCATGTGAAGGGAAGAGTCATGAGTCTTTCATTTTAAGCAAAAAGTGAAAAATGATTAAGCATAGTGAGGAAGGCAGGTCAAAATCCAAGATAGTCTAAAAGCTAGGTCTTTTGCACCAAACAGTTAGCCAGGTTGTGAATGCAAGGAAAAATCTTTGAAGGAAATTAAAAGTGCTAATCCAGTGAACGTTTAAATGATAAGAAAGCAAAATAGCCTTACTGCTGTTTGGAGCAAGTTTTAGTGCTCTGGATAGAAAATTAAACTAGCCACAACATTCATAAACCAAACTTCAGTCCTGAACAAGACTCTAACTCTTTTAAGTTATTTGAAGGCTAAGAGAGGTGAGGAAGCTGCAGAAAAAAAGTTGGAAGCTAGCTGAGGTTGGTTCATGAGGTTTAAGGAAAGAAGCCATTTTCTTTTTCTTTTTCTTTCTTTTTTTTTTTTTTTTTTTTTTTTTTTTTTTGTCTTTTAGACAGAGTTTCACTCTGTTGCTCAGGCTGGAATGCAGTCGTGCGGTGATCAGGGCTAACTCCAACCTCTGCCTCCTGGGCTCAAGCGATTCTCCTCCTCAGCCTCCTAAGTAGCTGGGATTACAGGCACCCTCTACCACACCTGGCCGATTTCTTTCTTTTCTTTTCTCCCTTCTTTTCTCCCTCCCTCCCTCCCTCCCTCCCTCCCTCCCTCCCTCCCTCCCTCCCTCCTTTCCTTCCTTCCCTTCCTTCCTTCCTTCCTTCCTTCCTTCCTTCCTTCCTTCCTTCCTTCCTTCCTTCCTTCCTTCCTTCCTTCCTTCCTTCCTTCCTTCCTTCCTTCCTTCCCTCCCTCCCTCCCTCCTTCCTTCCTTCCTTTTGTATTTTTAGTATAGACGGGGTTTTACCACATGGGTCAGGCTGGTCTCAAACTCGTGATCTCACGTGATCCACCAACCTCAGCCTCCCAAAGTGCTGGGATTACAGGCATGAGCCACCACACCCCGCCCATTTTTATAACATAAAAGTCCAAAGGGAAGCAGCAAGTGCTGATGTAGAAGTTGTAGCAGGTTATCCAGAAGATCTACCTAAGATAATTGATGAAGGTGGCTACACCAAACAACAAATTCCCCATGTAGATGACACAGGTTTCTATTGGAAGATGCCATCAAGGACTTTCACAGCTAGAAAGGGGAAGTCAACGCCTAACTTCAAAACTGCAAAGGACAGGCTGACTTTCTCATTAGGAGTTTATGCAGCTGGTTACTTTAAGTTGAAGCCAATGCTCACTTACCATTCCAAAAATCCTGGGGCTCTCAAGAAATATGCTAAATATACTTTCCCTATTCTCTATAAATGGAAGAACAAAGCCTAGATTACAGCACCATCTATTTACAGCATTGTTTACTGAATATTTTAAGCCTACAATTGAGACTTACTGCTCAGGAAAAAAATATTCTTATAAAAATATTACTGCTCATTCACAATACACCTATTCATTCAAGAGCTGTGATGGCAAGGACATTAATTTTTTTTTCATGCTTGCTCACATACATCCACTCTGCAGCTCATAGATCAAGGAGTAATTTCAACTTTCCAAGTCTTATTATTTATACATTCTCTAAGGCTACAGCTGCAATACATTGTGATTTCTCTGATGGATCAGGGCAAAGTAAATTGAAAATCTCTTGGAAGGATTTTCCATTCCATATACCATTAAAAACATTCATGATTCATGGGAGGAGATCAAGCTATCAACATCAACAGGAATTTGGAAGAATTTGATTCCAATCCTTGTGGGTAACTTTGAAGCATTCAAGATTTAAATGGAGGAAGTAACTGCAGATGTGGTGGAAATGACAAAAGAACTAAAATTAGAAGAAGAGCCTGAAGACCTGGCTGAATTGCTACAATCTCATGATAAAACCTGAATGAATAAGAAATTGCTTCTTATGGATGAGCAAAGAAAGTGACCTCTTAAAATAGAAACTACTCCTGGTGAATATTCTGTGAACATTGCTGAAATGATAACAAGGGATTTCTAATGTCATGTAAACCTATTTGATAAAGCAGTAGCAAGGGTTAAAGGGACTGATTCAAATTTTGAATGAAGTTTTACTGTGGGTAAAATGCTACCAAACAGCATTACATACTACAGACAAATCTTTTCTGAAAGTGTAGCAGGATGAGCCACAGACAAAACTCCTCAGACACCAAGTTAAAGAAGGAAGGGGTTTATTCGACCGAGAACATCGGCAAGACTCCTGTCTCAAGAGCCGAGCTCCCCAAGTGGGCAATTCCTGTCCCTTTTAAGGGCTCACAACTCTAAGGGGGTCTGCATGAGAGGGTCGTGATTGAGCAAGCAGGGGGTACGTGACTGGGGGCTGCATGCACCGGTAATCAGATCAGAACAGAACAGGACAGGGATTTTCACAGTGCTTTCCCATACAATGTCTGGAATCTATAGATAACATAACCAGTTATGTCAGGGGTCGATCTTTTATTACTATTATTATTATTATTATTATTATTATTATACTTTAAGTTCTAGGGTACATGTGCATAACGTGCAGGTTTGTTACATATGTATACTTGTGCCATGTTGCTGTGCTGCACCCATCAACTCATCAGCACCCATCAACTCGTCATTTACATCAGGTATAACTCCCAATGCAATCCCTCCCCCCTCCCCCCTCCCCATGATAGGCCCCGGTGTGTGATGTTCCCCTTCCCGAGTCCAAGTGATCTCATTGTTCAGTTCCCACCTATGAGTGAGAACATGTGGTGTTTGGTTTTCTGTTCTTGTGATAGTTTGCTAAGAATGATGGTTTCCAGCTGCATCCATGTCCCTACAGAGGACACAAACTCATCCTTTTTTATGGCTGCATAGTATTCCATGGTGTATATGTGCCACATTTTCTTAATCCACTCTGTCACTGATGGACATTTGGGTTGATTCCAAGTCTTTGCTATTGTGAATAGTGCCGCAATAAACATACGTGTGCATGTGTCTTTATAGCAGCATGATTTATAATCCTTTGGGTATATCCCCAGTAATGGGATGGCTGGGTCATATGGTACATCTAGTTCTAGATCTTTGAGGAATTGCCATACTGTTTTCCATAATGGTTGAACTAGTTTACAATCCCACCAACAGTGTAAAAGTGTTCCTATTTCTCCACATCCTCTCCAGCACCTGTTGTTTCCTGACTTTTTAATGATCGCCATTCTAACTGGTGTGAGATGGTATCTCATTGTGGTTTTGATTTGCATTTCTCTGATGGCCAGTGATGATAAGCATTTTTTCATGTGTCTGTTGGCTGCATGAATGTCTTCTTTTGAGAAATGTCTGTTCATATCCTTTGCCCACTTTTTGATGGGGTTGTTTTTTTCTCCTAAATTTGTTTGAGTTCTTTGTAGGTTCTGGATATTAGCCCTTTGTCAGATGAGTAGATTGCAAAAATTTTCTCCCATTCTGTAGGTTGCATGTTCACTCTGATGGTAGTTTCTTTTGCTGTGCAGAAGCTCTTTAGTTTAATTAGATCCCATTTGTCAATTTTGGCTTTTGCTGCCGTTGATTTTGGTGTTTTAGACATGAAGTCCTTGCCCATGCCTATGTCCTGAATGGTACTACCTAGGTTTTCTTCTAGGATTTTTATGGTATTAGGTCTAACATTTAAGTCTCTAATCCATCTTGAATTAATTTTTGTATAAGGAGTAAGGAAAGGATCCAGTTTCAGCTTTCTACTTATGGCTAGCCAATTTTCCCAGCACCATTTATTAAATAGGGAATCCTTTCCCCATTTCTTGTTTCTCTCAGGTTTGTCAAAGATAAGATGGCTATAGATGTGTGGTATTATTTCTGAGGACTCTGTTCTGTTCCATTAGTCTATATCTCTGTTTTGGTACCAGTACCATGCTGTTTTGGTTACTGTAGCCTTGTAGTATAGTTTGAAGTCAGGTAGCATGATGCCTCCAGCTTTGTTCTTTTGACTTAGGATTGTCTTGGAGATGCAGGCTCTTTTTTGGTTTCATATGAACTTTAAAGCAGTTTTTTCCAATTCTGTGAAGAAACTCATTGGTAGCTTGGTGGGGATGGCATTGAATCTATAAATTACCTTGGGCAGTATGGCCATTTTCACGATATTGATTCTTCCTATCCATGAGCATGGTATGTTCTTCCATTTGTTTGTGTCCTCTTTTATTGCACTGAGCAGTGGTTTGTAGTTCTCCTTGAAGAGGTCCTTTACATCCCTTGTAAGTTGGATTCCTAGATATTTTATTCTGTTTGAAGCAATTGTGAATGGAAGTTCATTCATGATTTGGCTCTCTGTTTGTCTATTACTGGTGTATAAGAAGGCTTGTGATTTTTGCACATTAATTTTGTATCCTGAGACTTTGCTGAAGTTGCTTATCAGCTTAAGGAGATTTTGGGCTGAGACAATGGGGTTTTCTAAATATACAATCATGTCATCTGCAAAGAGGGACAATTTGACTTCTTCTTTTCCTAACTGAATACCCTTGATTTCTTTCTCTTGCCTGATTGCCCTAGCCAGAACTTCCAACACTATGTTGAATAGGAGTGGTGAGAGAGGGCATCCCTGTCTTGTACCAGTTTTCAAAGGGAATTTTTCCAGTTTTTGCCCATTCAGTATGATATTGGCTGTGGGTTTGTCATAAATAGCTCTTATTATTTTGAGGTACGTTCCATCAATACCGAATTTATTGAGCGTTTTTAGCATGAAGGGCTGTTGAATTTTGTCAAAAGCCTTTTCTGCATCAATTGAGATAATCATGTGGTTCTTGTCTTTGGTTCTGTTTATATGCCGGATTATGTTTATTGATTTGCGAATGTTGAACCAGCCTTGCATCCCAGGGATGAAGCCCACTTGATCATGGTGGATAAGCTTTTTGATGTGCTGCTGAATCCAGTTTGTCAGTATTTTATTGAGGATTTTTGCATCGATGTTCATCAGGGATATTGGTCTAAAATTCTCTTTTTCTGTTGTGTCTCTGCCAGGCTTTGGTATCAGGATGATGTTGGCCTCATAAAATGAGTTAGGGAGGATTCCCTCTTTTTCTATTGATTGGAATAGTTTCAGAAGGAATGGTACCAACTCCTCCTTGTACCTCTGGTAGAATTCAGCTGTGAATCCATCTGGTCCTGGACTTTTTTTGGTTGGTAGGCTGTTAATTATTGCCTCAATTTCAGAGCCTGCTATTGGTCTATTCAGGGATTCAAATTCTTCCTGGTTTAGTCTTGGAAGAGTGTAAATGTCCAGGAAATTATCCATTTCTTCTAGATTTTCTAGTTTATTTGCGTAGAGGTGTTTATAGTATTCTCTGATGGTAGTTTGTATTTCTGTGGGGTCGGTGGTGATATCCCTTTTATCATTTTTTATTGCGTCTATTTGATTCTTCTCTCTTTTCTTCTTTATTAGTATTGCTAGCAGTCTATCTATTTTGTTGATCTTTTCAAAAAACCAACTCCTGGATTTATTGATTTTTTGGAGGGTTTTTTGTGTCTCTATCTCCTTCAGTTCTGCTCTGATCTTAGTTATTTCTTGCCTTCTGCTAGCTTTTGAATGCGTTTGCTCTTGCTTCTCTAGTTCTTTTAATTGTGATGTTAGAGTGTCAATTTTAGATCTTTCCTGCTTTCTCTTGTGGGCATTGAGTGCTATAAATTTCCCTCTACACACTGCTTTAAATGTGTCCCAGAGATTCTGGTATGTTGTATCTTTGTTCTCATTGGTTTCAAAGAACATCTTTATTTCTGCCTTCATTTCGTTATGTACCCAGTAGTCATTCAGGAGCAGGTTGTTCAGTTTCCATGTAGTTGAGCAGTTTTGATTGAGTTTCTTAGTCCTGAGCCAATACTACCTTAAAATTACTTTAAAACAAAAAGGGGGAGATGGGCGAGATTCCCCAAAGCATCAAATTCTGAAAGCCCTTTTTACTTTAAATTTTCTCAACCATTGGCGCCAATTACAGCAGTCTGCAGTGGTGAAACATTTTCAACAGCCTTTAGAAAAGCCGCAAAACAGTAATCTGTGGGTGTATTATCCTTCATTACAAGGGAAATATTTAAAAGGAAAAGTTTTACAATGGGGCCGAGGCTATGCTCTTGTCCATACAGGTGCCGGAGATGAGTAGTTTCCACCTCCACGGTTGAAACAGTGCCATGGAGAAGAGGAGCTGATCTGAAGAGTTCCTGAACGAATTCCAGGAGCTAAATCTGAGTGCTCAGAGAACATTCACCTTCGGAACTCGACGTGCGGAGCCCCGGACATGGGGACAACTGAAAAAGTTAACTCAAGAAGCTGAAGGGGTTGTTCAACAAGCTGGGCAGCTCAAAACCCCACTGACTTTATTCCTGGCTATGCTGGCCATAGTAAATTGTCAGGTAACAGATGGAGAATTTACATACTGGGCTTATATTCCTTTTCCACCCTTATATCAAGGTGGGGCCTGGGGAGACAGAGAAGTCCCAGTATTTACTGATGATACTGCTTGGATGCCATAGCATTTTTAAAACCAGGATCCTGAATTAGACACTGGCACAGTAAATAGTTCATATCAATTTGGGGTTGAAGGGTTACCTCTATGTCTTGGGGGTAGTCCACATTGTCTGCATCTTTCTCATGAGGCATGGATGTCGCATGCACATTCAGCAGACATGGCCATGTGCCCCAGCTAGAAGGGAAGTGGGACAGGAAGCTGCCATTTACCAGTCCTTCCCATGTGCATCTGCAGCCATTGGGGTTGGGGTAGAACGCTCCCAATATTGTAAAAGATAGATGCCATTAAAGTCCTGAAAAAAAGAGAAAGAAAATGCCTAGAAAAGACTAGGTTGCACTGAGGCCAACATTCCTGAACCCTGAGAGTGACAGGTTGGGGTGGGGGCAGTTTCTCCTGCCCTCAGAAAAAGTCTGATGACAAGAAAGCTCAGAAAACAAAGTGAAAGAGATTTTTGGGTTTGCATTTTTTTCACCCTTCTGATGTGTTCCTGTACTGGCCACAAAAATGTTGCAGGATTTTTGCTCATTTGTTCAGCTAAAATCAAGTTCCTGTCTCATGACTAGGAAAAATTAGGCATGTGGACACATTGAAAGGTGAGGAGGGTAGAATTTATTAAGTGAAAGGAAAGCTCTCAGCAAAGAGAGGGGTCCTGTATGCAGGTTTCCACCTCACAAATTGAATACCAGGCTACCACACACCAGCTGAAGGAGCCAGGTTCCTCCTCTGCATAAGGTGTGAATTTCTGATGGCTCCAACCCATTGCCCCACTGCATGTGGACCTCCTGTCCTTTGTGGGAATGTTCAGGCAAGACCCTGTGCAGGTTCCCTTATCTGCACAAAAACATCTTGTGTAAATACTTCTGGGGCAGGTTGGAGATTCTCTGTGCAACCCTCCTTATCTGCCTAGGCATTTGTCTGCCTCCTGCCTCTATCACTATCCTGGAGATCACGCAGTTTCTTTAAAACTGCTCTTTTGAATTCTTGGTCAAAGAGTTCACAAATCACTGTTTTTCTTAGAGTCAGTCACTGGATTTTTGCTCTGCCCTTTTGGGAAAGTCATGATTCCTTGTTTGCTGTCATTTATTGTGGCTGTAAGTCTATGTCTTTGCATTGAATGATTAGTAATTTGTTAGTTTTTCTCTGTCTAGTTTGGTTTGGTTTTTTTTTTTTTTTTTTTTTTTTTTTTTTTTTTGAGACGGAGTCTCGCTCTGCCGCCCAGGCTGGAGTGCAGTGGCCGGATCTCAGCTCACTGCAAGCTCCGCCTCCCGGGTTCACGCCATTCTCCTGCCTCAGCCTCCCGAGTAGTTGGGACTACAGGCGCCCGCCACCGCGCCCGGCTAGTTTTTTGTATTTTTTAGTAGAGACGGGGTTTCACCGTGTTCACCAGGATGGTCTCGATCTCCTGACCTCGTGATCCGCCCGTCTCGGCCTCCCAAAGTGCTGGGATTACAGGCTTGAGCCACCGCGCCCGGCCTGGTTTTGTTTTTATTGAATATATTTGTTTAGAGAATCTCCACTACTAGGTCTCTGCCTCCTTTTCAACTCTACATAGTGCCTTAAGTCCAGGTTTACCTCAGCCTTAAAATTAATAACTGGCCCAAGCACTGCCTGTCCCAAATAGAAGACCTTCCAAAGGGATTATCTGGCAGTATGGGAAGGCTGGCTAGGCCTTCGCTCTCAGGAGACTTGTGGAAAAAAGCTCCTACAGCCACTCTGATTTGGCACCTCTTTTGGCTGAGTTACAGGTCAGAGTTTCCAGGGCCAGACAACCCCTGTTCATCTCTGCCTGTCCTCATGGATATTTCTCCCTTAAGGAAGTTATGGTGCCACTTGTTGGTTAAAACCAAGGACATGTCTGCTGCCAGGGAATCCAAGAAGGACATGTCTGCTGCCAGGGAATCCAAGAAGCTGGTTTACCATCTCAGTTTTAATCTTTCCAGTGTTGAAACCATGAGTTGGTAGGAGATTTTCTGCATGCCTGGCAGAATGGTGGGGACGGGCATTGTAGATGTGCAAGTCTGATTCTCCTAGCATCTTCTCAAAGTTTTTCTACTTCTCTGTTGCCCCAGGAACGGTCTCATCCTCATACTTGAGCTCTAGGTTGTTGCTAGTGTAGTTCCTGGTGCTGTATATTTGTGTGTGCGTGTGTGTGTAGGGTAGAGAAGTCAGCTTGCCTCTACATTGCAATTTTGGAACTAGGAGTTTTCAGAAGTTCTCCATTTTCTTATTAATCTTCTGTCTGGATGTTCTATTTATTATTGATAGTGGGATATTGAAATCCCTCATTATTATTGTTTAGCTATTTATTTCTCCCTTTAGTTCTGGCAGTGTTTACTTCATATATTTGGGTGTTATGACATTGGGTACCCATGGGGTTGGGGACACAGGCATCCTATTCTGCTATCTTGCTAACTCTGACTGTTACTAAGATTTTCCTTTTATCTCTGGTTTTTAGAAATAATTAAACATGCCAATTAAAGCATATTTCTAGGTTTGTGTTTATTCTGATGAAGATTTGTTGATATCTTGGGATCTGTATGTTGATATTAATTAAATAATTTCATGTGTTACTAGGGGTCTATTATTATTTTATTTAGAATTCTCGAATATTAGAACAGGAATTAAACTATCAGACATTTGTAAATTTCCTTGACCTAAACTACTACCTTTAGCTCTATGGCGCTTCATTACTCTCTTTCACAAAGTCACATAGTATCAACCTATTAGTCGCCAGAAACCAATTTATCTAGAAATATCTTTAACCATACTTAATTCCCATGACATAAACTGATGTAAGATAACTAGTCCAATATACTCAGCCCCAACATCAACAGGTATGAGATGGATTTTCTTGTTAACCATTTATTTAGCCCTGACATCACCTGAAACCAGGTGGAAAATGCATTAGAAAAAGACTGCCCTTGAGCTTTGATGGAAGTGGCCTTATCAGGGTAATTTTTTCTGTAAGTATGGCTGTTAAACTGCAATTAAATAATCCCTAAATACATGTTTCTCAACTAAAATGACATTATCCTCAATGAAAAATAATTGGCAAGTTACATCAACTAGAAATCTTAATATAAGGTTCTCCACAGAATCTCTGAAAGAGGATAGTTCATAGAAATTTATGTAGACCCAAGATTTCCAACAACAGAAAGACACCTTCATTGAAACTGACAGATTTCACCCAGAACCAGATGATCCCAGTTGTGCAGAACCACTGATTGTCACACTCTCCTTTGTATACTTTGTTGTTGCTTTTTTTTTAATTTTTGAGTTTTTTAAACTTTTTACTGATTTGAAGTCATACAATTTTCATTTTTTGTACAATGTTACACATACTAATATTAATAACTTCAATATGACCAGAGTATAATTTAGACATTCCAAACTATTGCAAATACAGCCAATTTAGAAAATTATTCAATAGGACAACAATGGGAAAAAACAATTAATGGCCATACTTGCCATTAATGTTTCTAAAATAAATTTTGATTAAGAATATTCTAATCAAAAATTGCCCTAATATAACTAGAGATAAACATCTAGGGTATTTTGCTACAACTCTATTTATGCAAATTACATGACTCGACCTCATCATATGAATCACTTCAACCTCAATAGAAATTTTTCCTTTTATCAGTTTTTCATGATATTTTCTTTTAGAGATACTGTAAGTCAAATAATGAAGAAACTCACACATATGAACCATTAATAACTTTTAACAAAATAAACAGAAGTGAAACATATTAAGCATACAAAAACCCTGAGAATGAAATAATGGCTGTTATGGACTGAATATTTGTTTTTCTTAAAATTTATATGTTGTAATCCTAAACCCCAATAAGTTGGTATAAGGAGGTGGGACTTCTAGGAGGTAATTAGGTCATGAAGGTGGAGTCCTTGTGAATGGAATTAGTGGACTTATTAAAGAGACCCCAGAGGTCTCTCTCTCTCATTCTTTCTGCCAAGGGAGAACACATCAAGAGGATGGCAGTCTATGAACCAGGAAGCAAGCCCTTACCAGACACTCAATATTTTGGCCTTTTGATTTTAAGCTTTTCAGTTTCCAGAACTATGAGAAACAAAAGTTTGCTGTCTAAGCCACCCAGTTTATAGTATTTTTGTGATAGCAGCCTGAACAGACTATGACAATAGTATATTACACTAACCTTACCAACAATGTACCTTTTGTAACCAATATAAGTACATGAAATGTCCTTGTGCTAGAAAATGAGATACAAATATTCCTGGGATATAACAGAGTGTTTGTCATATCAAAACCCAGAGAACATGATCTTGCAGCTCCACTGAAGTTGATTAGTCTCTTGTGAAGCATCTGAGATCTTCTTTACGATCATGGGACTCTGGCTCTTCTGTGCCAATCATGGATAATGACTACTTGTCCTCTGAGCATCTCAGACCATTCTGAGTGTTTGGCTGTTCAATATCCTTAATAGATTTTTTTTCTCCTTACAAAGAACCGGAAGTGAAAAACCTTTAGGTATGCAGTATACCTAGCAGAACGGATTCATGATAAAGAATGATCCTACACATAGAAAGCGTCCATGTAGGATGGTCATGCAATTTTATCCTTTAATTTAGTTCACAAAATAAATAACTGAGACCATAACCCATCTTACCCATCAGAATAATCAGTGTAAATTATATAGTCCAACCAGTTATGAGTAATTGAACAATATTTTCTAATCGTTGCTAACCCTTCATGTCATACCTGGATTAATGGCACAAGTAAGATGGAAGAATGCATATCTCAATTAAGAAAATACAGCCTTAATACTGTTTCCTTCTAGGATTTAAAAGCTGGAAAAAGCATTGTTTTCACCCTAATGATAAGACAAGGCTAGACAAACTACAAAAACCACACATATTCTGAAACTCTTTAGGGATATGAAGGTACAGGGTAACCAAGTTTCTAAATTAAAAAAAAAAAAGGCAGGAATTTCTGAGGTAAGAAAGGATACATGTACTTTCTCAACTGTGGTAGAGTACAAGAAGAAGGTGGCTTCCATGCAATTTAATTTTAAAAATTAGTTAAAATTTTATTCAATTGCTGAAAGCCAAATCTTACCTACCATGACAATACAGAACTTCTGGGAGCCTCAGACACAAGAGCAATTCCACCTACTCATGTGTTTTTGCATGGACCTTCCCCCAGGTGCCAACGTTAAATATTAGAGACAAGCAGAAAACCAGAAAGTGCCTCCCTTGGTTCTGGAGGGGATGTCATGAGGAAAAGACATGAAGTCCAACTCCTGCCTGGATTCTCTTCTCCTATAAAGTAAAACCCTTAATCTGCTGGTGAATGGGCCACAAACCCTGCCACTTTCAAGGCACAAGTAAACACCCAGTATTGTTAGAGATGGGTAAAATAAATAAAGGTTTTCTACCTCTATAGGGGCAGGAAATTGTCCTCAGCTCAGGATCCTATTCTAACATTAGTAAGTGTATGCTACCACTGGGGGTATGGTAGTGTCTTAGACCATTTGCATTGCTATTAAGGAGTGCTGGAGGCTGGATAATTTAGGAATAAAAGATATTTATTTGTCTCATGGTTATGCAGGCTGTACAAGAAGTATGGTGCGAGCACCTTTTTTCTGGTGAGGGCATCAGTCTACTTCCACACATGGCATAAGATGAAAGGGAACTGGTGTGTGCAGAGATCACATGGGAGTGAGGAAGCAAGAGAGAGATGGGGGAGGTGCCAGGCTCTTTTCAACAATCAGTTCTGTGGGAACTAATAGAGTGAGAACTCACCTGTTACCACAAAAATGGCACCAAGCCATTCATGAAGGATCAGCTCCACGATCAAACACCTCCCACCAGGCCCCACCTCCAACACTGGGGATCAGATTTCAATGTGAGATTTGGAGGGAACAAACAAAGCGTATCTAGTCCATAGTATTCCTCTTCTGGTCTCCCAAGTCAAATGTCCTTTTCACATTGCAAAATATAATCATTCCATCCCAATAGTTTCCAAAAGTCCTAACTTGTTCCAGAACCAACTCTAAAGTCTAAAGATCTAAAGTCTTATCTGAGATTCAAAGCAAGCTATTTCCATTTGTAAACTTTTGAAACAAAAAACAAATTATTTAGTTCAAGAGGCAATGGTTATACAAGCATTGTGTAAATGGGTAAATAACACACTATTATGTGATATCTGCCATAGAGACAAGGCCGAGATTGGTTTTCATGAGGATGAGAAATAGGGATGCTTAGAAAGACCCACCTCAAGCATATAGGGCCTGTTTAACCAGGACAAGAGAGAATTTTCCCTTCTTTCACACCACCAGCCTGAAAAGCACTAAGTAATATGCTTCTCTTTTAGGTACTAAGTTGTAGTCACTTCCTTCAATAAGTCTTCAAAAAATAATGTGTTTTGGGATTGTTGTTATTTTCACAGTTTAGAATTCTTTCTCTCCAGTGTAAGAGGGGTACAACTTTTGAACATTTTGAAGTAAGTCTGGTGGGGTTTTCTCATCTCTTGAAACTTCCACGTTGATTATCGGCCCATACAACAGAAGTTCTTTTTTTATACTCCAAAATCAGCTCCTGAGAAGATGGAGGTGATTTGCTTCAATTCCTTTGATCAGTTATCAAGTTATGTGTTAGTATTTGGCTATGTGGCTATATGTTTTTTTTTTATTTATTTTTACAGACAGGGTCTTGCTATGTTGCCCAGCCTGGTCTCAAACTCCCAGGCTCAAGCAATCCTTCTGCCTACTATACTGAGTAGCTGGGACTAACAGGCATGTCCCACCGTACCATGCCTGGTTCATTTGACTATATTTTAATATAGTGTTATCAGGTATAATTTCTGAGTGACAGATGTTCCAGATGGAGGCAAACTTTATCCGACACTGTGGTGCAAGTATGTGTGCACTAATATATAGAATAAACCAGTCTAAAAAGTCCAAAATTGATTTTTGGCATGTAATGAATTAAGGGAGTTATTAAGAGTCTTTTTGCAAGGGGCAGTGGGGCAGTGTACATATATTTCTGCAATAGAAATTTTTCTCTCCATTGTGTCGTGAATCTTATGAAAACTGACTTGACCTAGAACCTTAGGGAAAAAATATTTACTAAGTATTTCATGCACACATGTGTATATGCATAATGCACTGCATTAGATAATTCTTTATTAAATAAAGCATTTCTATGTGCTTACCATGTATTGGGAAGTTGTCTAAGCAATTATAACTATACATATCTAAATTAAGAAAAGACAGTCTTAGTTCTGATTCTACTTAGGATTTATAAAGCTGGAAAAAGCATTGCTCCCACACTAGTGATGAGAAAAATCTGAATAAACTACAAAATCATTCATGTTCTGAAATTCATTAGGGATCTGAGGGCATGGATAATCAAGTATCCTGAATTCCAATTAAGTATAGGCCCTGCTTAGGTAAGAAAGGACACAGGAGGACGACTTAATTTTTCTTCAAGACCCTATGAAGATTCCTAAGGGGAATTATTTAATTACCTTTATTGATATAGAAATGGAGGCAAGAAAAGGTGAAATCATTTGATCAAGGTCACACAATAGGTAAATCATACAGTCAAGATGTCAGCCTGTTAGTTTGGAGCAGTCATCCTTGCTGCAAGCCACTCTGCTATGCTACCTCTGTCATCATTGCTAGCACTTCAATTCAGACCCCGGAGGAAAACCACTTAGAATACTAAGACCGATGCTGGAGCTCCCGAACTTTTTCCCTTGTATCTGATCCCAAAGTGTGTGAGGTTTATGTCTGTTATCACATATAACATAGTAAGAATAAGAACCCCAGAGTCAAAGAAAAGCAAGAAAAATCCTTGGTTACCTAGTACAACACACTTTTTACAGCTAGGGCAACAGCCCAGGGAAGTTAAGAGACTCTGGTCAAAGATTTGAGGGTGAGAGACACCATTGAATCCTAGTCTATTGCCTGACTGGGTGAGTGTAGGAGCTAAAGGAGACAGAATAGGAGGGGTCTGGTTTCTGGGCTTGGGATAAAGGAGTGTTTTGTTGCAGTTAGATATATCCTTTGTGAGACATGAACCCTACTGGAGTCAAGAGATCCACTGGGTTCATAAATGATAGAACTATCTCAGTGGCCTTGAAGAAAGAGTAATGGAAGACTATAATGACTTCAACCCCAGGAGAAAAGATGGAGAATTAATGTTCTAAGAGTGGCAGGGCTCCTACACAGTACAGAGAAAAATACGTGCAAACTTGCTCTGTGCTGATCCATTGAGTGAAGTAACACACACGATTTTCGTCCCTCTATCTCAACCTAGCCTCTTGTGTCCCTGCTCCTCTGATTAGCGTGTATGTTCCTCCCTCTACAATAAAGATATTGACTAACCTGGGAATGAGGTGATGAGAACAAGGACCTGGAGAGTGTCAAACTCCCCATGTTGGCTGTTTTACACAGTGGAATTGATACTCAAATTATCTTTGCTATGAACCCTCCCTTGTTTTCTGAGCAAGTGGAAAGTATAGTAGTGAGGACTTCAGAGTGAAAAAGCTCTGGGCTTAACATCTAACCAGTTCAACCATGCTGAGCTCAATGTCCTTCTCTGTAAGACTAAGAAGTGCCCACATTGAATCATTGTCAGAATGTTTTGCTGCAGCTTCAAAATGGGCATGGGAGGGGACACAGCTTGTCTTTCAAAACGAAGATTCTAACAGCTTTCATCACTTCATGCAAGTAATTTGCTGTTTTATTGCATTCTGCAAATCAGACCTCATTCATATCTTTCCCACTGCCTTACTTCAATTACAGATACTTGAATGGGAAAGAGGTGAGGATAGTGCCTACATAATCTGACCCTCCTTCCAGTATCTGGCCTTTTGGTTTCACACAGCTTTGGTTTTCATAGTAATTCCATGACCTGTGAGGACAAAAAGCATTGTATGTTTTAAAAAGAGAAGCTCAGGGGCATACAGCCAGCTTCTCAACCACGCAGAGCCAATTCCTTCACCATGGGCCTTTGAGGTGCAGGGCTGAATTCCACTAGAATTGACACCAGATTTTTTTTGCCAGCCTAGTACAAGGTCCACATTACAAACCAAAGCTCAGAAATTTCTGGAGGAGGTGTATCAAAACTTACTCTGCGAGACTCTGCTGAACCGACTGCATCAGGGAGAAATTTCATCTCCCAGAAGGGTGCGTGCGGCTCATCATTTCTTCCTGGAAACATCTGCAGAGACTTGCTTTTCAGGTAAGGACTCATTACAAAGTATCAGGTACATAGGATGAACAAGTCTAGAGAGCTAATGTACAGCATGAGAACTATAGTTAATAGAACTGCATTGTATATGGGATTCAGGCTACATGAGTGGAGTTATAGCTGCTCTTGCCACAAAAACAACAACAAAAAATAAGTAACTATGTGAGGTAATAGATATATCAATTTGCTTCACAATGGTAACATTTTCACTACCTATATGCTCTCATAACATCATATTACATACCTTAAATATCCACAGTAAAATTTATTTTTAATGTAATTATTGCTTTGTGACACGTCTTTCACTGAAGTGAGTCAAATTAAAGTGCGCATATTGTGCTATGTTCAGAATACGCAGGCAACTATGCTCAAGGAAAAGGAGTAACTTCCATTTAAGAAACACGTATCTGACACCTATTTTGTATACGGCAGTTTGCTAGCTACCATGAAAATCCTTAGAAGTTTGTGCTCTGAACTACTAAATGAATAAAGAAAGATTTGAGAGCTTCTTGGAAGCAGGTGGATGAACAGAATACTGAGTGTGTGGAGACACTGGAAACATTACTGTATTTAATCCTGGTCACATTATAAGGGAGGCAGTGTTTTCCTTACACTACTGATAAGAAGGTTGCTGCCCTGAAAGTGAGAGAGGAAATAAGTAGATCAATAAGACAAGAATACAGATAAGATTTATTGTTTATTTAAATTATACAGAAAACAAATTTTACTTTAAAGATTTAATCTACAATCGTACTACCACCATTTACTTATTTATTCCTATTTGCCTTTGTTCTCTCTTAAATTTGAACTTTATGTGTTGTATGTGAACTGTTTTGTGTCCTATATTTTCTCATTTTGTTTGAACACTCTCCCATGTATCTATAAGTATTATATATTATGTCTGTATGCATTATGTTAATGCCTTAGGGTTGCATCACTCTGTTGGATCATCTTCTATGCTATCTTCCCCTATTGAGGCAGATACAGATTTTGTTCAGGACTTGCTTATGTTTGTGTGACTTTATAAAATTCTGTTTAGAGTTTCTGTTTTGTTTTATATTTAGAGACACTCTGTTACCCAGACTGGAGTGCAGTGGTATGAACATAACTCATTGTAACATTGAAATTGCTGTGGGCTCAACTGAGTCCAGGGTTGGATTCCACTGGAACTGACATCAGAATTTTTTGCCAACTTAGTACAAAGTCTGCATTACAAGCTACAACTCAGAAATTTCTGGAAGAGTTGTACCAAAACTCACCCTGTGAGACTGCAATCAGATTATGTAGGCAATACTCTCTTACTCTCCTTCCCATTCAAGTACCTGCAGTAAAAGCAAGGTAGTGGGAAAGATCTGAATGAGGTCTGATTTGCAGAACACATTTTTTTTCCTACTTACACAAAACAGCAAATTACTTCCATGGAGTGATGAAAGCTGTTAGAATCTTCCCACCTTAGCCTCCTGAGTAGCTAAGGGCTACAGATGTGTGCCACCATACCCAACTAATTTTTATTTTTGTAGAGATTGTGGTCTTGCTGTGTTGACCAGGCTGGACTCAAACTTTTGCCCTCAATTAATCCTCCCTCCTTGGCCTCTGAAAGTGCTAGGATTACAGGTATAAGCCACCATGCTCAGCCTAGAGTTGTTTTCTTCTTTTTAAATTGTTTTCTTTGGATGAATTTCCACTTCTGTAATAATTGAACCAGGATCAAAGGTTCTGGAGTTTACAACCAGGGATGCTACTCATTGCCCAGTGCTGCCAGCTGCAGTGATTGTGTCAGATTTCCTGGAAGAACCTCAGCCTCAGTAGCCTTCAGTTTACCCCAACCAAGTATGAGAGCCACACTTGGTTGGTAGTTTGTAAGTACATCCTTAGAGAGTGGTTCCAAACTTCACTCTTCAGAAAATACTGTAATATCACACCCCACAGACTTGACATTAAACCCTATTTTAACTCTACTTTATAACTTCCTTATGAGTTGCCTCTAGAGAAAAGACAAGATTAGCCTTTAGGAATGTTATACTTTTATCATCCTAAGACCCTTAGATGTGAGATACGGTCTGGAGTTTTCTTCAAGATATAATGTAGTACAAAATAGTTGGAAACTTTTCTCATTTCCAGGATATATTATGCATTTAATACATATATGTTTATTGAATGAATATATTAATGTCTCTATACTTTTGGAAAGTGGAGTGATTAGACAGACAAATTAATACAAGCATTTCATGTATTCAATCATTTGTTACTTACATATTGAAGGCCTACTATGTGCCAAATACTGTGATAAGAATTACTGATAAGAGAATAATATGAGCTTCCTGCCTCAGAAGAATTTAACATCTAGAAAAGAAAATGAAATTTGACTTTAAAATATCATATTGAACAGCATAAATATATACGATATTTGTCGATTGAAAGAAGACAACTTTAACCCAAATAACAAGTTATATAATTGAAATATGCATAAACACTTATGAGAGTACAGAAAAGGGAGTGACTTATTCAGCCAGACATAAGAGACAGTGAAAAGAGCACTAAGGATAATAGGCTGTACAGGTAAACTTGAAGGGGTAAGTGGAAGCTTAATGTAGAAGGCAGAGCTGAAGTAGGAAATTTCAAACTGAGAATAAATGTAGAAAGACCAGAGGAGCTAAGCAGACACTGTGTTGAAGAAATGCACTGTGGTCCTATGTGGTGGACAGTAGCAACAGAAAAGGCTAGAAGGGTAGACTAGAGTCAGACGGTAAAGGGAAAATCCATGGGCTAAGGTATTAAGGTCGTTTCTTTCTATATATGCTCAGATTGGTAATTAGCCAGACTCCAGGGACTTTTCTTTTCTTTCTTTTCTTTTCTTCTCTCCTTCCTTCCTTCCTTTTTCTTTCTTGTTTTCTCTTTCTTTCCTTTTTTTCTTTTTCTTTCTTGCTCTCTCTTTGTCTCTCTCATCTGTTTACTCTCTCAATGAAGCTCCACATTGGCCTCCTTAAGCTCCAAAACCTCAGTAAGCTCAATCAGTGAGAGTCCTTGTGCTCTGATTAGATTCCATCTCCTAAACTTCAACCTGAAAACTGCCATCAGGTAATAAGCTGGTTCAATTCTAGCAATCACCTTTTCTGTTTTCCTTTTCTCAGAGATCATAGTTCTTTCTGCATGTCCTGATGTTCAACATATGAAAATTGTTATTGTTTTAGGTGGACAGGTAAATTCAAGTTCTGTTGTCCTCTCTTGGCTGGAAGCAATGTTACTGGTAGTGAATTCTTATGGGTCTGCAGCAACCTCAATTCTCTCCTTAGAAGAAAGAATTCAACTGAGGCACATAAGGTGGAGGAGAGACTAGAGTCAGAGTGAACGTTTTTTAAAAAGCTTTAGCCGGGTGCGGTGGCTCATGCCTGTAACCCCAGCACTTTGTGAGGCCAAGGTGGGCGGATAGCGAGGTCAGGGGTTCGAGATCAGCCTGACAAACATGGTGACACCCCATCTCTACTAAAATACAAAAATTAGCTGGGTGTGGTGTTGCGTGCCTGTAATCCCAGCTACTCAGGAGTCTGAGGCAGGAAAATTGCTTGAACCTGGGAGGTGGAGGTTGCAGTGAGCCAAGATTGCACCACTGCACTCCAGTATGCATGACAGAGTGAGACTCCATCTCAAAAAAAAAAAAAAAAAAAAGCTTTAGAGCAAGAACGAAAAGAACTAAAGTGCACTTGGAAGAGGGCAAAGTGGGTGACCTGACAGATCAGCTGAGTAGTTTCAACTTTTGCCTTGGGGTTTTATATGTTGGCATATTTCTGGGCTCTTATGTCCATTCTCCCCTGATTCTTCCCATGTGGTGGGTTGTCCACATGTGCAGTGGCCTGCTAGCACTTGCGAGGTGAGCATGTGCAGTGTGTTTACTGGAATTGTATGCGTGCTTACTTAAGGTGTTCTTCCCTTACCAATCAGATGTCCCTAGAAGGTCACATACAAATTAAACTTCACCATTTTATCCCTGAATGCACATGCTTGAGTCCACTCGCCTAACTCCTGAGATCTTATCGAAGCTGCTGATCACCAGTTTTAGGTTCTCTGTCTATTGAGAGACTACCTTTGGCTGGCACTAGCTGTAACCAATTATTAGTTTAGAAAGTCAATAACAACCACCTGATCATCATCTGATGGTTGCCTGACATTTCTTGGGGTGAGTGGAGCCCTCATGACTTGGATACATTATGCTGCTAACATACTTTGGTGCTGCATGACTTGGATATGTTCACCAGTGGTAAGACACCTCTACACCTCGCCTTCTTCGGAATGAGACATTTAACCCCTGTACGTAATTGTCTTCTCCCTTTTCACTCTCCTGCTTACCAACCAATCCCAGGAACAATTCCTGTCAGCCACAAGTGGCTCTGCTCCCCGTGATTGATCTCTCGGTTCACCCTGATAGGTGGCTCGTGGGAGTGGGAAGGACCTTTGGGCCTGCACTTAGTAGAAGTAAGGAACTAATGGACCTCCTGAACAGGAGGTTTGTGGGAGTGATAGGGCTAAAGCCTAAAAGTGCAATGCCTGGGATTTCCTCTGCTTTTTCAACTAAAAATGACTCTTTCACAAGAAGCTGCACCCTCTATCTCCTGTTTTCTCTGTGTGATCTGAAATTATCTTGCACACCTACCAAACTGTCTGGCTTGAAGACAAGTCTGCCTCTTCTTTTACTTCACATGCCACGTGACTTCTTAAACACACACTTCCTGTTATTCATGCACCCATGGCTCTTACTGCATTTGTGCAGCAGTAAAGGTATGAGCTCTCTTGCTGATCTCCCCTGAAATTTATACGTTTTTATCCTACGAGCTCAGATGACCTCCAACCCACTCCCTATCTGTTGGCACATTGCCACAAAAAAAAGACACTAATTGAAACCCCAGCTCTGCCAGTGCCTTATGACTTAACATATGCTTTTTGTTCCTGTTACAACCCAGAGCTAAGTTTTTCTGGTGTTTTGAAACAGTTTGCCCTCCTGCATAGGGCTGACACTTTAAGGATCTCACCTATTTCCTTTTTTTTTTTTTTTAAGTCAGCACCTCTTTAGGGGAGGGGAAATTCTTCCTTTATCATTTGCAAGTTCTTGCCCTAAGTCCCAAGTCCTCCAGAGGTTCTTCCTTTATGTTGAGGGCAACTAAATATTGCCCTCTCAAATCCAAGGGTTGCTGTTTCTGTAAGCCTATGAAGGCTTTTCATGAGTGTTCTTCTTGCTTCCTCCTACTTCCTCCTGTAGTCTCCATTTCTCTAATCACTCCTACTCCCTTCTCAATATGCATCAAGACCTTCAAGGTCATATTTAAAGGGAGGGAAGTCCAGCCCTCTTATGGCAGTTAACTGAAAAGCAGGCTTCTCTTCTACTTAAGGAACATACAAAATGAGAATCTGAGAAAAGAGATAATCATTTTTATTTTTTGCTTGAATGCTTTGAGCAAGAATCACTATAAAGTCATGGAGACAAGGATCTAGGCCAGCCCAGCAGGTGCAAGAGACCCATAGGACAGAGATGAAGGTTGGTCCCAGGCTAACAGATTACTATTAGAACAGAGATAAAGATAAGGTTAGAGGTACAGGGTAACACCAGTTTATTCCGGAACCCCAAGGATGAACAGGAGGCCTACTGTTCACTCCAGTATCTCCTGTGTTCTCAAGTGGGCAATCGTAATGAGATAGGACAAAGGGTAAGGGTACGTGGTAAGACCAGTTAATCTGGAACCTTAAGGATGATGGGGATGCCCCTTTCAGGATGACAGGAAAGTAAGAAGGGACACATTCTTTTCCTTTTTCTTTTTCTCCTCTGTTTTCTCTTCATAGATGGGTAATCATATCTCCATAAAACAGGTTATGACACACAGATATATACCCCCAAACTAGGAAAAGTCTGAGTCCCCAAAACCTTAAAACAAAACAAAACAAAAAAAACTAGTTTTTCTTTGTAATACTTGGCCTAAAAATGAAATGAGAGAAAATTACAAAAGTCGATCTTGGAACCCAGTGCCCTTATGCAGGATATTCTCAAATTAGCCTTCTCAGTCTTTTATAACCAAGAATAGAATAAGGAGGACAGGGCTAAGAAAAAGAAGAAATGCAGGGACCAGAGGCAAGGATATTGTCCTCTCAATATTCAAAGATTCACCCTTCTACAGGGGACCCCTAGGCTGCCCATCAGTGAGACATGACAGAATCGAAATCCTGCCCCTGTCCCTCTTGAACCTGGCTGGATACTACTGCCCTGACGGCTAGCAAGAGGCCAAATCCACAGAACAACCACTGCTACCGCTCTGTCAGCAGGAAGCAGTTACAGAAGACTGACTTTTGTCTATTTTTCCCAAAGAATTGGGGTCTTGAACTCATGGTGGGGGAAATGTTACACAAGGTAGCTAGTCAGGCATACATAGGGCAGGAGAAAGCTCCACATCCCACACCCAGATATGTCAGGCAACCATCAGGTGACGGTCCAGTGGTTGTTAACTGTCTCTCTAAAATAAAAATTGGTCACAGCAAGTGCCAGCCAAAGTCAGTCTCCATATACATAGAAAAAACCTGAAAATGGTGATCAGCAGCTTCCTGACAAGACCTCAGGAGTTGGGCAAGTGGGCTTAAGCATGTGCATTCAGAGGCAAAATGGCAGAGTTTTACTATGATATGACCTTCTAGGGACATTCAACTGCTAAGGGAGAATGTCTCAAGTTAGTATGCATACAACTCCATGCTCACACTACACATGCTCACCTTTCACATGCTAGCAGGCCGCTGCACATGTGCATAGCCCACCTCCATGGGAAGAATCAGGGGAGAATGGACACAAGACTCCAGAAGTATGCCTACATATAAAACCCAGTCAAAAGGTCCAACTGCACACTTGATCTCTCAGGTCATCCACTTGGCCCCCTTCCAAATGCACTTTAATTATTTTCCTTCCTGCTCTCATGCATTTTAATAAACATTTACTCCTGCTCCAAAACTTGCCTTGGTCTCTCTGCCTTCTGCCCCTCGGTCAAATTCTTTCTGTTGAGGAGACAAGAATTGAGGTTGCTGCAGACCTATACAGATGCACCACCAGTAACAGCAGCAGTCTTTTCACTGATGTTCTAAAATCATGAGGTTACCTAGTTATAGAATCTCGCACCAGACCAGTTTTAATGCAACACCCTCTCATAGCCCTACCTTCACTTAAATTTACTTTGCTCTCTTCCAAATATCGCAGTTCTAAAACAGAACACAGTGACACAGCATCTTTCTTCATTTTTCAGGTAGTTGTGATGTTCTGGAATATCTAGGTAATCCCAATTTGACGCAGCTAGTCAAATATGTAAAAATGCTATTTTTATATTACCTAGTAATTTCTACAAAATGTACCACAGATCCTAGTTGAAGGCTTAGAGATGGAATTAGCTTCAAAGTGTGAGGCTTGGTGAGAGTACAAGTTTTGAATATGACCCAGTAATAATTTTTGAAAGGTTCATTGTTTATATTTAGACCATGTCAGAATGCCCTTTATTAAAATGCCCATATAAAAACATCATGCAATATATAGGACTTTGGTTGAAGTGGAGAGAAAGAAGAAAAGGAAGAGGAGGAAAAGAGGAGTGGTGGTAGTAATCGAATAAATAACAAATGTTCAGTGCTTACTGTAAGACTGACACTCTACTAAGCACATTGCAGGTATTCATTCCTTTAATCCTCACAAAAATTCTGATATAGTGCTATTATCCCATCTACCTTTGAGGAAACCAAAGTACAGAGAGACTAAATAACTTTCCCAAGTTTACACAACACATTCTCAGAGGAGTCAGGAGAATCACTGATAGCAACTACAATTCAAAAGATATTATGTGTATTTAAAAATGTGCTTTTTAACCTAAAATGAAACTAACGGCTAGAATTCATCAAAGGGTAAGAAAAAAGACCTGAATAACTCAGAGAAAGATCCTTGAGTTTTCCACCAGTCTCATCTTCTCTTGGATTTGCTGAGGACCGCAGTTAAAAGGCACTAAAGGAAAACCTGGTCATTAATACAGAACTTGCTACTCTTGTTTCAGAATCTCCTCTAGCTCTTCTCACTCCTGTATGTTTCTTGGTTGTCTTTCTAGGCTAAGGTATCCTCCATGATGTTACCATTACAAGGTGCCCAGATGCTGCAGATGCTGGAGAAATCCTTGAGGAAGAGCCTCCCAGCATCCTTAAAGGTGATAATGGAAAATTCTGAGTAAAGAAGACAAACTTGCTGTGAAACAGGAGGGAAAGGGATTGACATTTATGATGCACCTATTTTGAGCCAGGCACATTTCATGTTTTCTCTCATTTAGTTTGCCTTACCTCTCTATAAGATGTTTACTATCATGTCCATGTTGCTGATAAGAAAATGAAGACTCAGTTAATTCATTTTCTCAGTATACCACAAATACTGAGTTGCAATGCTATGATATGAACATAGTTATGCCTTAGTCTAAACACTACCTTTTGCTCTGTGCTGACTCAAAAAATTACTTCCTTGCTCCTTTCCAAGAAGCATTTTATAATAACACTTGAAATTTGCCCAGAGTTCTACAAAGTTGGCTGAGGCTGCATATTAATGTTTAACTTGTTTATTACAAAAGGACACTTGCCAGTGAGAGGTTAACCAGAATGAGTCTTCTTTGAAATTAATAACAGATCAATTTATATTTTAATGTATTTCCCAATTGCTCTGAATTTAAGGCATGTCGAGTTACTTTAGGGCTAGCTCCCAGTATCTCTCTTAACTGGTATTAATGATTAGAGGTCTCCTGAACAATGAGATCACTTGGACTCAGGAAGGGGAACATCACACACGGGGGCCTATCATGGGGAGGGGGGAGGGGGGAGGGATTGCATTGGGAGTTATACCTGATGTAAATGACGAGTTGATGGGTGCAGCACACCAACATGGCACAAGTATACATATGTAACAAACCTGCACGTTATGCACATGTACCCTACAACTTAAAGTATAATAATAATAAATAAATTTAAAAAATAATAATAATAATAATTAGAGGTCTCAGAATTAAATAAAACACATATATATATGTTATATATATATATGCTTTACATATATATCTTATATATGTTTTATATTATGTTTTACATATATATATTTTTTATATATATGTAAATGCCTACATCCAGAACTATGCAAGAGCAGTTCCAATGACAGAGTCAGATTCTTGTCTGTATATATATATATATTTAGCAACCAAATGGATATGGCTCACTCCAATGGAACTCCAGTACAATTGTTCATGTGTATGTGTGTGTGTATCTCTTTAGTGGACAATTATTTTTACATTTGTATTGTTTTGGAAGACATTCCTATATAGTGCATACATTTCAGATAAATACATTCAAATTACCCATTCCCTAAATGATTTGCTATTCCCTTCTTTCAGTATAAAGGAGAAAATATTAGCATTCTTTTATTTGTGATTATATAGTTTTATTTTCATTCATTAGAGATGAATTAATGAGACAACAAGCTTTATTCTTTATTTATTAACAACACAATATGGCTTCAAGTAAACTAATCCAAATCTAAAGTTACCCACCTTTCAGCTCCTACTAACATTAATCAAAATTACCTAATATTTAAGTGCCTTCACACAACGATCTTTACGATCCAAACAACTCCCAGAGAGACAGAACATTTTTCTTGGAAGGCATATTAGTTAGACACTGTATGTATACTTACTTGAGGTATTTTTATGATTAGTGGCTACTTTTAAAAATTCTCTAGGCTAAACATTTTTTTCAATACTCTGTGATGTAGAATTTTCCGCCTTAAATTTCTCCTTATTCCTTGTGTTAAGTGGATCCTAAACATTTTGAGAAAACTCTAGATGTTTCCCAGTGATTCCTTCTTGGAGCCCCTCTGTGGTGAGATAAGGAAACCCTCAGAGGAAATAGCATTCCTCCTCTTTGGTTGCATACTAAAAGACATACACTTTCCCCTAATGGAACTCTAAAATTTTTTATACCCCTTGCTTTTGATGGGGGTGTATAACCTAGAATTCACTATTACTCAACAATTAATTGAGGCCTAGTTAAGAAAATGTCCATCCATTCTTCTGAGTGTTAGATATAAAATGCATAAAGATGTCCACTACAACTGATTCAACTGATAACAGCTGCCTCACTATGTTCTGTTCACTAGTGTGAAAGGAAAATATCTTGGGCCACCAAAATCACAAAAGAAAACTCAAGCTGGAAACTGCTTAGGGCAAACTTGCCTCCCATTCTATTTATTCAAAGTTGCTAAGATAGATGCATATCTGATTGCCTCTCTGGAAAGGCTAATCAGAAACTCAAAAGAATGAACTGTTTGTACCTCATATATCTGTGACCTGAAAGCTTTCTCCCTGCTTCAAGTCTTCCTGCCATTGCTTCAAAATGTCCCTTGTTTCAATATGTCTCACCTTTCCAAACTGAACCAATGTACTTCTTACGTGTATTGATTGAGGTCTCATATCTCCCTAAAATATATAAAACCAAGTTGTGCCCTGACCTCCTTGGGCACATGTCATCAGGACTTCCTGAGGCTGTGTCAGGGGCACATCCTCAACCTTGGCAAAATAAACTTTCCAAATTAACTGAGACCTGTCACTGGTTTTCGGGGTTCAGATTTTGGTAACCATGGGGAAGATTCTGAGTGGAGATGCCCTGACCTTTGACAAATCTCCTATCGGTCCTTGGTACCAGTATGGCTACCTTTATGGCTCAAACTAATAGGCCAATTTGCTGAGGTCTGCAAGCACCCCCTCCAGAGAATCCCTTATCTCCCCTGATCTGGTAAAATTATAAAGTTTATTTATTCCTAATTAGATGGGGAGGAAGGTCTCTTTGAAGAGGAACCTCTACTTTACTTTTTACACAACTAAAGTTAGCATTTAACAACTACCTAGTGTTAATTTCTGCTTACACTTACAGTGCTCAGAAATCATATAATTTGTGTGATCATTGTTAGTTTTGCTTAACATTTTTGTTCTTTGTATTTTTCTTGGTCAAATCGAAAGGAGAACCCTAAATTATAAGGAATAAGACCACTGATGTGGGAGGAAAATGGCTAGCAAAAGAAAAAAAAAAGATTTTGAATTTTAACTATTAAAGCAGCTTTATTTACATTATAAGGCCACCTTTTTGCCAGCCAGACCAAACTGAAAGAGCAATGGCTATACTTCTGAAAAAGCAGCATTTTGTCTTAACTGAAATATTGTAATAAGATTTTTTTTAAAAAATTAAGGAGCTCAATTGTTAAAAGTCAGCTTAATTAAAAAGCTAACATCCAAGATGTATGTGTGTATGTGTTCATGTGTGCATGTTTGTATTTGGAAGGCCTTCATGCTTTTATTTTTTGTTTATTTTTCTCTCCTAAGACCTTGTCTATTTTTGTGCAAAAGTTTTTTTTTTTTCTTCTCAGTTGACTGAATTCTGTTTTCACCTGATTTTTTTTTTTTCTTCTCCGTTGACTGAATTCTGTTTTCACCTGATTTTTTTAAACTAAAATAGTTATTGCAACAAAGGCTACTTGGGTATTTAAGAAAAAAAATGAAGTTTAATTTTATTTTTAATTTAGCTAAAAGAAAAATAAAAACAACTTCTTCTAGCATCACCAGACTTTTTCTCTCTGAACCTTATGATGTAAATTTTACTATTTGATTTTCACCTGAGTTGTTTCCTTTAATGTGCAAATTTAAGGCTGTTTATCTGACAGCTTCCTAGGGTTTTGAAACAGGTTGCCAAGAATCTGAAATTCAAAAAAAAAAAAAGGGGGGGGGGTGGGGGTCTTTATAAATCTATAAAATGTACTTCCATCAGCATGTCTAATTCATCTTTATATGTATTTATGTGTTGTGTACAAAATATTTCACTACTGAAAATATATAAAAGAGCTCTAATTAATCAACTTAAAGAAAAAATAAAAGTGCTTAGATACTAAAAGAGAAAAGACTAGTCAAATGCTTTTTCAAGTTTATGTAACTTAAATAAAAATCTTTAATAAATAAGCTAGCTTTAAAATTTTTGGTAAAGTAATAGTAGAAATGTCTTAAGAATTCTCAGCATAAATTTTGTTTACATTTATTAATCAAGCAAATTTCATACTTATCCCTGCCAAATACTGTAAGGTGTCAATGTTTGGCATAGAGGTTACATAACTATGAACCCAGACTCAAACAGGATTATCATTGCTTGCATAATTTTTAATAAATAAGACATTGATATGGGTTTAATGAAAATAGCTGCATCTTTAATTTAGTAAGATTACCATAACTTCTAATCCTGTGGGTTTAGGCAGGCTGGTCCACAGTCAATAAGGAGGTTTGTTTGGGGAAAAGACTGTTATTCTCTTTGTTTCAAAGCTAAACTATAAACCAAGTTTCTCCCAAAGTTAATTAGGCCTACGTCCAGGAATGAATGAGGACAGCTTGGAGGTTAAAAGCAAGATGGAGTCAATTAGGTCAAATCTGTTTTCACTGTCTCAGTTATGATTTTGCAATGGTAGTTTTATAACTTTAAATCATGAATATCACAGTTTTCATAAATAATCCAGGAAAATAATTAAAATAATTGGGGTAATGTAATGGGATAAATATTTGTAAACAAACTGTCATAATTTAGCATATGAAATTATATTAAATTAAATAATAGACATTTCCTTAGTTGGGCATCTTCCCATAAAAGTATATTGTAGGAAAATATTCTTGCTAAAATCAAACCAAAAAAAAGTGCCTTTTTTTTTTTTAAGAGGTGAACAAGTTTTTTCCAATTCAAAGGTTATTTAAAGTTTATATATAAAACAAGATAAAAGGGACTAGGACTAAAAAAAGATATAAAAAAGCTATTTTTAAAAGAAGTTTTTTTTAGGTAAAAAAAAAAGTTTAAAGAGAGATAATTTTATGTAAGACAGAATCTTGTGTGGTAAATTTAATCCTAAAATAAAATAAGTAGTTGTTTAAAAAGGAGGGATGTTCAGGACAAACCAGAAAGTCCAAGCATGTCATGAACAATTGGTGTAAGTCACAATAAGAGGATTTATGTATTTAAAAAGTTTATATAATCAGGCCAGGCGTGGTGGCTCAAGCCTGTAATCCCAGCACTTTGGGAGGCCAAGACGGGCGGATCACGAGATCAGGAGATCGAGACCATCCTGGCTAACACGGTGAAACCCCGTCTCTACTAAACAATACAAAAAACTAGCCGGGCGAGGTGGCGGGCACCTGTAGTCCCAGCTACTCGGGAGGCTGAGGCAGGAGAATGGTGTGAACCCGGGAGGCGGAGCTTGCAGTGAGCTAAGATCCGGCCACTGCACTCCAGCCTGGGCGACAGAGCGAGACTCCGTCTCAAAAAAAAAAAAAAAAAAGTTTATATAATCAAGTTGTCATATTATTAAGTTTTCATTTGCTTAGAAAAAAAGTGAGATAAAATTTTTTAAATTAAGATTACATCCACGTATCTCCCTGTATATGCTTTTAAAGTCCTTGTAACATTGAATCACAGAATTTTAACTCCTGTGTCTATTAAGAATACCAAGTCCTGCTAAATTTTAAACACTGATAGCGATTAAAGCATCATCTTCAGGCCCTGTAGAAAATGCCAATAAAAATAAACTGCATTCCTGAGACACTGGGCAATAAATTAAAGCTATTCAACTCCTCAAGGCCCAGGGACTATTGTGGAGGAGTTGGGCATGTAAGAGTGTAATGGCTGATTTTGAAAGACAAAATAAGTTTATATATAAGTTTAGTTTCTGTATAAATAATCATTAATGTCAAAGGAACATTGATGAAAAACCAGTATATGGACCCGTGTCAGATTAACAAGGTTTTCTTGAAGCATTAACTGACTCCTTAATAAAGGTTATAAGAGGTTCAAGGAAGTTACATTTTATAATCCAGATTAAATTGTATAGACTGTTTACAGATTTTGAAAAACAAATGTAATTGGCTTCATGCTGTTTTCATTAGGGCGTCTTATTAAGAAAATTAAATTTCTTATCTCAAAACATGAAGGTTTTCACTGTTTTTTGAAGTCTTTGACTTTCACTTTGGTTAAATAAATGACTTTACAATGACCTGTAATCCTATTTTGTAATTTCAAGTGTTTTAAACTTATATTTGACAAACTTTCCAAAATTGAATTATAAATTATGTCTTTTTCTGACCTAATTCTTTAAGATAGTAGGTTCCCCTAAGTCCAAAAATGACACAATTTGGCTTATTTGGTTTAAAAATTATACAGAAGGCATTGCCAAATATGAAATGGTGTTTGGTTTTCTTTGGGTTGTATTTGTACAAATATGTTATTGGTATGTGTTCCAAAATTATGGGAAACTCCTGTAATTATAATATAATTTAGTATACATTATCAGTAACAATCATATTGTGTGCCACAGGGGTAACAAATTTTCTCGTCAGTTGTGTCTTTTGACTATGTCTTTTTTTATCCATGGAAAACTGTTGTCTTGTTTTGGTGCTCTTTAGAAGGTAGTTTTATAATCAGCTATAAAACTCCAACAGGTGCTCTTAAATGCAGGTTTCTGATAACTTTGGAGATTGCAACATCAGAATAGAGAAAAAACTTTCAGGACTCATAGAGAGATAAAATGTTAATGAGTATCAAACAAAATAGGAATTAACTACATGGACTGAACCAATCTTTTTAACATTTTATTTAAAATGTTTGCTGATCCTTTGTTTATCAGAGTCTTAAAACTTTTCTTTTGAGCTATTGACAGCTTTTAACAATTTAGTATACTTCTATGAACAAACTTTGGAGCATATTTGTTTCTCGCTACCAGATTTCTCCAGAATTTGGAAATTGTGAGTATTCTTAACTTATGGCAATACATTTATTTGCATAAGTGCAATAAATCTGTTTTCATTTCTAACAGGAAACAATTGGAGAAATTGGTTATTTTATGAAGGCTTTAACTGCTTTCCTTTAAAAAATCAAACTTGACTTATGGAGTTAATAAAGCCCTTGAGAAAAAAATGGCCTTATATTTTGTGTACGCAGTCCCTATACAGGGTTTCTGAGTGTGGTAAGTAAAGAATGTCACTTTCTGACAGGCACAGAAGCCCTAGGTTTAATGTGGAACCTCAAGAGGAGAGGAAATTCATTCAACTCATAGGTATTTGATGGCACAAATTCACGACTAGGCTTTGCTTTAAAAAAGTCTGATCTGAGATTCCTCCTAGGGAACAAAGTTTCATCAAAGCCAATTTAAAAACCTATATAAAAATAATTATTCTTGCTGCACTGTACACAAATAATTAGGCCAATTATAATAAAGCAAACTAGTCCTACCATAATTTTTTTTAAGTAAAAACGGGAAACTGGAGACAGAAAAAAATCTATATTTCAAAACTATAGTACACCTGTTGTTAGATTCTAGTTTTGCCTAATGTTATTTTTCAATTTTTATTATTTTCTACAATTTGAAATGAATTCTATTTTTCTTGGCTACAAGTCTTCAAAATAATGTTTTAAATTTATTTTTCTTCCTTTTTTTTTCATTTCTACTAATTTGAAGTCACTGAAAACTAAGCTGTGCTTTCTTAAAACCCTGCAAACTGAAGCCAAACAACTTAAACTTCAGAAAAAAATAACAGCAACCTATTTACATACATAAGCCACTTTCAAAGATGCCTATTAATGTATGAATTTTAGAGTAATGTGGCCTATATCTATTTTTCCAGAATTGTTCTTTTGTTTGTTGTTGTTTTTTCTCCCTTTCACTGCTATTTTCTCTTCACAGGACATGAGACTTCACAATCTGCTAAAAATGAGCTTTTGAGACCTACCCATCTAGAAATAAACTGTCCTAGCCATAAGACATTAAATGAAACCTGAGACCAGAGGCTCATTTTATTGTAAAATGCTTTCTCCAAAAGACTTTACAAAAAAAGGGTGGGGGGATATGAAAGGAAAATATCTTGGGCCCCCCAACCCCTAAAGAAAACCCAACCTGGAAACTGCTTAGGGCAAACTTGTCTCCCATTCTATTCAAAGTTACTAAGATAGATGCATATCTAATTGCCTCCTTTGGAAAGGCTAATCAGGAACTCAAAAGAATGCAACATTTGTGTCTCACCTATCTGTGACCTGAAAGCTTCTTCCCTGTTTCAAGTATTCGTGTCCTTGCTTCAAGATGTCCCACTTTTCCAAACTGAACCAGTGTATTTCTTATATATAATGATGGAGGTATCATACCTCCCTAAAATGTATAAAACCAAGCTGTGCCCCAGTCACCTTGGGCATGTGTCATCAGGACTTCCTAAGGCTGTTTCACGGGTGTGTACTCAATCTTGGCAAAATAAACTTTCTAAATTAACTGAGACTTGTCTTAGATTGTCTGGGTTCACACTAGGATTGGGGTTCAGTAGGACTACAAAGGAGTTTTAATAAATTAGGCCACAACAATAAGAAAAAAATAAGTTTCACATATTTTCATATTTTGCAATGGATAATATTGTAGTGTAAATACATTTTAACAGGCCCCAGGTACAAATGTGTAAAAATGTAACCATTATATTTTGCCAAAACTGTACTAAATTTCTATATTAAGCCTCCACCCATAGCTGAAAACAGAATTAATTCAGATAAACTCAGACTTAGTCAATTTAGAAATGTTTTCACCTTCATTCTCTAGTCTGACATCAGTATTTCATGTGGGATAGGGGGCAGCAGGAGGGAAATATACTGGTATAGTTCTATCATCTATCCTTGATGGAAAGCATTCAAGTGCACAGCACCTTTTTGGTGTATTTCCATGCTGGTATCAGCTGAAGCTTCATGTTCACAATGGTCATGAGATCTATGCTGACATCCACTACTGCATACCACAACCCCAAAATCATAAGGACACTTACTGTCTGTGGGGTTTACTCTCACTCATTCTCACATCCTACCCTCTCTTGCACCCCTCTCTCTCATTAGTTTGTCCAACAGGGTAGGGGTGGGGATCTAAGACTGGATCCAGGCTAGGGTTCCCCAAGCTTATTCTCTTGAGCAATAGGCTATAGTCTCTGCTGACTGATGAGAATTCAGTTAAGCTCTCCAGAGAGTTATATGGAAACAATGCTAAAGAGTTTTAAACATGTATATAGCCTTTAAACCAGCAATTACTCTTCTGGATATTTTAAGAAAATGTTAGGTATGCATGCAAAGATTCCTGTGAAAGAACATTCTATAAAGAATTATTTATTTAAGTGAAAAGTTGAAAACAGTATGTTTCTGAATAGAGAAATAGGTACGCAATATGTTCAGTGATGAAAAATAGCAAACATCAGTAATTTTATTATTGAACAAAAATATGTTTAATCTAAAGGCTCTGGTGGACAAGTGTCCTGATTTTAATACAGTGGTTGTCTGCCCTCTGTGTGTACAGATTAAAAAATAGCACACAGAGACTGTTTGACCTAGATTCTCCATTTGGCTACTTTGTATCATAAAATGTCATGATTTTATAGAAATAATTATTGTCCTAATCAAGCAAGAAACTTTGCTGTCTTTTTCTAATAAACCAACCCTCTCAATTTCTTGGGATCCCACAGGTTTATGGAACCGTCTTTCACATAAACCATGGAAATCCGTTCAATCTGAAGGCTGTGGTGGACAAGTGGCCTGATTTTAATACAGTGGTTGTCTGCCCTCAGGAGCAGGTAAGGTTTCATGTATGAATATTCTTCTACATTTATATTAGCTGTGTGCCTATTACATTCTTAGCAATATGGTAAAGGCAGGGCATACAGAAGTAAATCATAGTGATAGTCAACAAGTCCCCATCCTCAAGAAGCTCAGAGTCTGGAAGACAAGATAGATCAACAGATAAATTAAAATTCAGTGTGAACTATACAAAAACAGAAGATAAACAGGATACAGAAATAGGCCAAGTAAAACCTGATTAAATTATGGAAGTCAAAGATGGGGCTACCAGATAAGTTCAACAGACTTCTTGGTGGAGATGTCATCTGAACTGGATTTTGTAGGAAAAATATGTTTTTTGTCAGGATTACAAGGAAAAGTGGACATTCTAACCAGAGAAAACAGCAAGGGCACAGACATGAAGTTGTAAAAAAGGGCAGTGAGTTAGAGTGACTATTGTATTAGTCCGTTCTCATGCTACTAATAAAGGCATATCAGAGACAGGGTAATTTATAAAGGAAAGAGATTTAATTGACTCATGGTACAGCATGTCTGGGAAGGCCTCAGGAAACTTACAGTCCTGACAGAAGGGGAAGCAAACACGACCTTCTTCACATGGTGGCAGGAGAAAGAATGACAGCTGAGAAAATGGTGAAGCCCCTTATAAAACCATCAGATCTCATGAAAACTTACTATCACAAAGACAGGATGGGGGAAACCACCCCCATGATTCAATTATCTCCATCTGGTCCCTCCAATTACATGTGGGGATTATAAGAACTATAATTAAAGTTGAGGTTTGGGTGGGGACACAGCCAAACCCTATCAACTATAAAAAGCAAAACTATAATGCTAGAACTTCTATACACATTTGAGGAAACACTTAAAAATTATTGAAACTAAACAAGTGAACACATTTCAAGATAAAAATGCATAAGCTTATTTCAAAACATCAGAAAACACAAATATACTTTTAATACTAATAAAGTTATTTAAAAATCACTTTGTTGTGGGAACACTTAAAATCTACTTTCTTAGCAATTTTAAAGAATACAATACATTGTTATTAACTAGAGTTACCGAGTTGTACAATATATCTCTTGAACTGATTCCTCCTATTATAACTGAAATTTCATATCTTTTGACTAACAATTTCCCAATTCCTCTACTTTCCCCCACCTTACCTGCTGATAACTACCATTCTACTCTCTACTTCTATGAGTTCAACTTTTTTACATTCTACATACAAAGGAGATCTGAGGTACCTGCCTTTCTGTGTTTGGCTTATTTCACTTAGTATAATGTCCTCCAGGTTCAACATATGTGAAGCAATACATATGCTAATTACCCTGACTTAGCCATTTCAAAATGTATACATATTTCAACACAACATATTGTTCATAAATATATACTTTTATTTGCCAATCAAAATTTAAAAATAAATAGTATATGAAATGAATAAATTTATGGTATGAAAACTAAACCAAAATAAAATTATTTGATATTTTAAATGTAGTCCTAAGCAACAAAATGTGTCAGTGGTATCACTGCTGACTTGTGAGTATGTTTTTTGTGCAACATTTTCCAACTTTTAAAAAAGTTTTTTAATTCCATACTAGTTGTGGTAATATTTTCATCCGCCTTCTTCCTGTAAATAATTGTATCTGTCATTTACTAATTTGAGGAGCTCTTTCTAAGTGGATTGTTTGTTTCTCTGGAACTGCAATTGGTTTAACCGTTATATTTTTCAAAGAAGGCGTTTCGAATTGGTTTTTAATCTTCTTTGGTATCAATATCAAGATTCATACTGCCATCGTCATAGTTTGTGTATTCTGCAAGTATTTGAACTGTAGTAAAATTTATTCTTTCAACATAAGCTTTCCCTTGTCAATTGCCTCTCTCTTCTTCCTGTTGAGGATGATGGTGGTAAGAGGAATGTTTTCTAAATGATTATGTCTTTTATTTGAAATTTTAACGTGTTATATGGATAATGAATAGTATTGTTCTGGAATTTTCCAATATAAACTGAATAGTTGAATCTTTGATCTTTATCTCATTATTTAAATAATTCAGAAATAATTATATGCATATAAACCCATAGTTAGATAAAGGAAATAAGTTCTAATGTTTGACATAGGGTGACTATAGTTAACAGCAATGTATTGTATATTTCAAAGTAGATTGAAGGAGGACTTGAAATGTTCTCAACACATGGAAATAATAAATATTCTGGGTGATGAAAACTGTGACTTGATCATTAAACATTCTATTCACATAACAGAATATTACACATACCCCGTAAATTTTTACAAATATTATGTATCAATAAAAAAGAAATAATTGTGATGCACCAATAAAATTACCAATATTTTATTACTTAGAAATATCACAGTATAAAATTATATGTAATCATAAAATATAAGGATGTGTTTTATTTCCTTTTTCCTAATGATAACAGGATATGACAGATGACCTTGATCACTATACCAATACTTACCAAATCTACTCCAAAGACCTCCAAAACTGTCAGGAATTCCTTGGATCACCAGAACTCATCAATTGGAAACAGCATTTACAGATTCAAAGTAAGTAAGAGGAATGGGATGTGTGCTGACTCACTTATGTGTCCTGAGCAAGTTTTCATGTGACTTATACCTCCTTCCTCCAAGCTCCAGACTCCCAGCCTGCTGTCAATTTTGTTACTGTGTGGTAACTATACCTGTAAATGGTGGTGAACAATGTGGGAAACCCTAAAATTTGCAAAGAATGGGCTTCATAAAGGGAACCATAGTATAATTCCTTGGTACCAAGGATTTATGACATATTTTGCAGCTGTATCCAGACCTTTTAGGGTGATTGGATGCTGAAGAAGAGCCTTCCCTCTGGCCTTCTATTCTGGTAATAAGAATGACAGCTTATTTGGCCATAGAATACTTCCCAGGTCACCAAGAAGAACTGTCATGGTTCCAACTATGCTCTCTGGACATTCCCTAGGATGGCATTTGACTGTTACTTGCAGTGTAATCTTAGTTAAGTGATTTAACCCCTCTGAGATTATGTTCGTCATATATAAAAATGAGGATAATAATGTTACCTAACACACAAGGCACTGAAAAGATTCAATGAAGGTGACTAGGAAATGCTTAGCACAATACTTGGACATGTTAGTAACGTTTACTGCATGGCAAAACTAATAATTCTGTGAATCAACCATTGGGCTGAACTTTGCAAGGCAGTTCTTCCACTGGTCTCATCTGGGTTTACTTGTGTAGCTGTAGTCGATGGGTGGACCATGGCTGGTTGCTCTTACGTGGCCTCACTCACATGCCTGAATGAGAGTTCTGTTGTCAGTTCATGACAGCTGGTGACTGTGGTGATAGCATGATGGCAGCATGTATCTTTAGCAGACTGGCCCAGGCCTATCTTAATGGTATTGGTCTTAATGTAATTGGTCTTAACGAGGAGCAAAAACAAAGGGAAAGCCCCAATGGGGCAGGCACTTTTAAGCCTCTCCTTGCATTAAATTTGCTCTTTCTATCAATGAAAGTCAGTCAATGTGGCCAAGGTAAGTTGCAGTGGAGGAGGGGACTATCCTGGGGAATAGATATCAGGAGATATGGGCAAATCGTGGGTCATTGCCTCATATTATTACACTAGGAATGTAGCTTAGTAGATGTTAGCTACCATTTTTTAAATTTATCTAGTAGGATTATCAAAACTACACAATTACACAGCCCAAAAAATGTGGTTCCAGTGCAGATACTGCTGTTAATAACACAATCGTAATTGAATCCATCCCTAAGCATGTTTTCACTTAGGTAAAACAGAAAAAATTACACAAATCCTTACTGTTTGAAATGCTTGTTCCCTGGTGCTGTAAATAAATAGCACTTGAACATAAATTTAATTTCCTCAGCAAGGTCATTTTTACTTTCTGCAGAAAGGGTACACTCACCAGCAATTTTGCCATGAGAGTACACTGAACAAAGGAGACAGGGTTATTTATAATCTGACATGTCCACCCTACTGCTGTGTCTGGTTTCCATTGGCTGGAATGGGACCTCACATTCTGCATTTGTCCCAATTGGCTAGCAACTTAAAACCTTTTAAAAGAGGTAAAGGTAGAGGAGAACGAAGGAAGCAGAAAGTAACCTGTGGAATGCTGAGAAAGGTAAAAACATCTCCAAATAAGGAAGAGGAACAGGCTATGACCTAATGCTTGCTTGGACCAGTATAAGCATGCCAGGGTAAATATTTAGGCTAAACTGAGGGAGCTAAGAACACAAAGTACATTGATTTCTTTATTATCTTCTGGCAGATATCTAAGAATGCTAGCACAGGTCTTTGAATAAAGTTTGCTTCTAAGAGAAGTTACTATTTATTCTTAGATGGGGAGGGAAGTCTTTTTGAAGAGGAATCTTCACTTTTTACATTACTATGTGACATGGGTCATAGTGGTAGCACCAAGCCCAGAACCAAGATTTTATGATACTAAATCCCAGACACTTCTTACTCCACTGCAGAACTTCACTCTAGAATATACCTAAGCCATTACATCTCTGTTTATCCTACCGTCTAGGTTCACAGCCTAGCCTGAATGAGACTATACAAAATCTTGCAGCCATTAAGTCCTTCAAAGTCAAACACACACAATGCATTCTCTATATGGCATCCGAAACAGCCAAGGAGCTGGCTCCTTTCCTGCTGGAATCAAAGACATCATCTCCCAGTGGTGGCAAACCCAAGGCCATGTGAGTTTGATAAAATCCACTGTATACCACTCACAGCTCTCAAGCAACCTCCCAACTTCTCTCCCTGCATTCACTCTGGCCTTCCTACAGTCAATGTTGTACAAAGAAATCAGAATTATATTTTTAAAAAATTTAACTCAGAACATGTTTCTCCCCTGCTTAAAAGGCTCCACCATCTCCCTTCTCATCTAGAATAAATCAGGTCTCTGGCTACCACTTGGACCTTTATTGCCCTTCCTGCTTTCTTTCTCCAACAACTCTGACCTTCACTCTGTTCCTCTTTCATCACAAGCTCATCTATATTCCAGGACTTCACATTTGTTATTTCTTCTGTCTACTCTGTCTCTCAAGACAATAGAGGTCACAGCAAATACAAACCTTTATACTAATGGATTTTGTTTTCTTCTTGGACCCTCCATAGCAACCAAGAGATGTTTAAACTCTCATCCATGGATGTTAACTATGCTCACTTGGTGAATAAATTCTGGTATTTTGGTGGTAATGAGAGGAGCCAGAGATTCATCGAGCGCTGCATTCAGACCTTTCCCACCAGCTGTCTCTTGGGGCCTGAGGGAACCCCTGTGTGCTGGAATCTAATGGACCACACTGGAGAGATGAGAATGGCAGGCACCTTGCCTGAATACCGGTTCCAGGGTCTTGTGACTTATGTCATCTATCACCACGCCCAGAATTTGGCCAAACTTGGCTTTCCTGTCTATTCTCATGTAGACTACAGCAATGAAGCTATGCAAAAAATGAGTTACCAACTGCAACATGTTCCCATTCCCAGAAGCTGGAACCAGTGGAACTGTGTGCCTCTGTGATGCCAATCTTGAACATAAGACAGTGTTGGGCAGGTCTGGGCATGTAATTGGAGGAGTGGATGGTGGATAAAAAGAAAGAATAAATTGTAATCAGCAGTAAAGGAGTGGGCACTGTTTGGGCTCTGGGGAAGCAGTGTGATGTTCAACAGGATTGCCATGGTCCCTGCATTCACAGGTTTCTCAGTGGGAAGGAGGCCCAGGTCCTCTTACATTTAACCGATGCAATTTAGCTCCCCACATTTCCAGGACCTCTATGACACTTCATCAGATGCATATTGCTCCAAATTATTTCTCCTGGAATCCTTGGTTCCTCGGTTGCAAGACCCTTGCCAGTTTTTCTGGGAGCTAGGAAAAGGTGAATAGTATTTTCTGAGCACTGTGATTTATTTCTTTCCCTTTCTAAAGTCTTTCCCTTGTGATCAACAAGTGGACTCTCCTTAATAGGTCTTTAGAGATTATCCTCTCCTGTTATTGCTACTTTATAGGTACATTAAATATACTAGACACAAATATATATGGGATATTAGGCTAAATACAGTATACATGATATAGCAGGGAATGTTACTAGAAGAAATACCAACTGATGATATCCTATCCTCTCCCAGCTCCTATTATAGGAAAAAAGATCCAATGTTATTTCTAAGGATGAGCTTCCGAAACCCACCACAACTCTTAAATAATAAAGAAAGTTTTGTGTTTGATTGTATACAATTTTTATTGTGTTTGTTCAAGCTAAGTGGTTCATCATGGTAAGAGCATGAAAGGAATGAGTGTATGAAAAGGGGAAGGTGGGAGCACCTTGACCCAGGGATGTGATTGTTTATTGAGGAGAGATAGGAGTTGAAGGGAGAGAAGACAGCATGAATACCTGCTTGTCCAATTAACCTCAGCACATTACTAATCTTAGTTTGTTCCTGCTGTAACAAAATACCTGAGACTGGGTAATTTATAAATAACAGTGTCTGAAATTATGTATTTAAAATGATCATAAAATAATTACAAATTTATTTATCACAGTTCTGGAGGCAGGAAGTCTAAAAGCATGGTGCCAGCAGATTTGGTGTCTGGTGAGAATCCAGTCCCTGCTTCCAAAGTGGCATATTATTGCTGTGTTCTTTGTAGGGGATGAACACTGTGTCCTCACATGGCAGAAAGACAGAAGAGCCAAAAGGAGCCCAGCTAATTTCCTCCAGTCCTTTTTCCTTCAGTCACAAATCGCATCCATAAGGGTGGAAGTCCTTGTGGCCTAATTACTTCTTAAAGACTCTATCTCTTAATACTGTTGCATTGAGGATTAAGTTTCAACATGAATTTTGGAGGAAACACAAACATTCCGATTATAGCATTACTTCAGAATGCCTGAACTCTATAAAGTTTAGATAATTGTCTCATACAAGAGTCTGTTGAGGGGGAACAGGAGAGATAATCTTTCAGGTTGCAACAGGTTAGGACATTTTTCTTTTTCTTTTTCTTTTTGAGACACAGTTTTGTGCTGTCACCCAGGCTGCAGTGCAGTGGCATGATCTTGGCTCACTGCAGCTTCTATCTCTCAGGTTCCAGCGATTCTCCTGTTTCAGCCTCCCAGGTAGCTGGGATTACAGGCATGTGCTACTGCACCCAAGCTATTTTTTGTATTTTTAGTAGAGATGAGATTTAACCATGTTGGTCAGTCTGGTCTAGAACTCCTGTGAAAGGGGAACAATAAAAGTTAATCTCCTACAGACTGTGTTTGCTCCAGGCTTTCAGCATTGTGCTTGCACTGAATACAAGCAAGCAGCTCCAGCTTCTCAGGGCTGCACTCTGGCCACTTGAGCCAGGCAGTCACCTACCTGCTCTTACATTGCATACCTGTGTCTAAGTACTTATTTCATCCATCGGTTGGCCAGGGTATGCAGGACAGACCCAGCAAGTGGTGCCTCATGTGAGGAACACTGCAATGGACACAATGGAACCCTAAAAAATGTAAGTGAAGTGACTGTGCAGTAAGTAATTGGTGCCCCGTGGGGATTTCCAAGTTCAAGGGGATTTTCAAGCTAGGGTTCTATCATGGGACAACAGTTATCAGCTCAACAGCAACAGCATATAAAAATATTGAAACAGCTGCTTAAAGCTACTGGAACCTCGGTCTTGGAGGCTCAATTAAGGGACCTAATTCAAACTGTTGTTTTCCATAACCCATGGTTCCCAGAAGAAGGCACACTAGACAGAGCTCTGAGAACAAGTGGGAAGAAATCTTAAACGACATCATGCACAAGGGCAATGGGTCCCAGTAACATCTTTAACCACTCTACATAGAAAAGCCTAAAAAGGGAAGGGAGGAAGAAACATCATCTACCTTACCACCTCCTCCTCCTCCCTCAGCCCTGCCATTACCAGGTAAAGGTGCCACAGAGGAGACAAAGATTTTCCCTGAGCCCCCTCCCCCAATGAATTGGAAAAAAGACAAGGAATACACTACAATTATGGGACCGTGTCTTAGACAAGTGGAATTAGAAGGGGAGCTCTTGGCCTGCCCAGTAATACAAGATCGATGAGGCAATCACGTACATGAACCGATTACTTTCAACACTTACAAAGAAATAAGAAAAAGCATTAGAGAAAATGGAGCTGTTAGCCCATTTACAAAAAGATTAATTTAGGCCATAGCAGATAACTTCCATATGACCCCATGGCACTGGTCAGTGCTAGCTAAAACAACTTTAGAGGCAAGTTAACACCTTCTCTGGAGGGCAGAATATGATGAGTTGTACAAAAAACAAGCCAACCAGAATCAATTGGCCGGGCAAAATATAACAGCTGTTATGTTCCAGGGGAGGGGTCCCTATGTCAATGTACAACAACAACTAAATTTTATCCCCCAAGCCTATGCACAAGTGTCCTTATGCACCTGCAGGGCTTGTGACCAAATTCCTGAAGGTGAAGTTCAACAGGGATCTTTTGTAAATGTTCAACAAGGGCCTCAGGAGTCATTTGCTGAATTTATCAATTGGTTAACACAGGCAATTAAGAGACAAATTAGTCATTTCCAGGCTGCTAGTATCTTATTGTTGCAGTTGGCTTATGAAAATACTAACGTAGACTGCCAGCAGGCAATCAGAAGAAAGGCAGCCTATACGAGCGTGTCCGTTGGTGGGGACTGAAACACACAAAGCCAGAATATTGGCTATGGCATTAAAGCCTCCTAAAGTGAAAAAGGAGAAAAGCCCAAATTGTTTTCTATGTGGACAGCCAGGTCATATGAAGTGGGAATGCCCCAATAGTAAACACCAAAGTAACTCTGGAAAAGAATTCCCTTTATATGCCCGATATAAAAAGGGGGAAAAATTGGGCAAATCAATGCAAGTCCAATTTTGATAAAAATGTCAACCCCCTAAGTAATCAGGCAGGAAACTTCATGAGGGGTCGGCCCCAGGCCCCATTCCAAACTGGAGCAATGCCAGTGGCTTTCCTTGGTCATATGGAAAGCCCACAGTCCTCCCTCTCAGAGCAGCTTCCTCTGGAAGCACAGGACTGGACTTACTCTGCCCCAACAAATTACTGCTAAAACAAGGAGAAGACCCTAGAAAGGTTGCAACAGGGATCTGGAGCCCACTGCCTCCCGGAACAGTGGGACTGGTCCTAGGGCAATCAAGCCTATCCAGTAAGAGAATCAATATGTTCAGTGGGATAATTGATAGTGATTATCAAGATGAGATATTAGTTATGATGGAATGTAAGTTTCTGCATATTCTTCCCCCTGGATCAAAGAGAGCTCAGTTACTGCTTTTACCATACTGGATCCCCAATGCCCAGGGAAAGGAAAGGGGACAAGGAGGTTTTGGAAGCACAGGAGCCACAGGAGTATATTGGAACCAATTAATCACTAATCAGAGACCCATGATTACCTCAAAAATTGAAAATAAAAATTTTAGTGGCCTGTTGGACACAGGGGCAGACATTTCAATCATTAGTGATCAAAACTGGCCAGAAACTTGACATTGGGTCACTCTGAAACGAAAAATTATCAGCATCAGGGAAGCACACACGCAGCCAAGCCAAGGGTGCGCACCTAACATTTCGTGATTCAGAGGAAAGAAAAACAGTTATACAACCTGTAATTATGCCCATTCCTGTTAATCTTTGGGGATGGGACCTATTAGCCCAAGGGGGGATCACCCTGCATACCCCTTTCTAATAATAGCCACTGTTGTAATTCCTCCCCTACCCCTGACATGGCACTCTCAAGATCCAATTTGGGTAGAACAGTGGCCTTTAAAGGGAGATAAATTACAAAGAGCCCATGAATTAGTTGAAGAACAGTTAAAAGCCGGCCATACAGAACCATCAAATATCCCCTGGAATTCTCCGATTTTCGTCATTCCCCAAAAGTCTGGTAACTGGAGACTTTTGCATGACTTACGTGCTATGAATGCTAATTTGCAACCTATGGGGCCCCCTCAACAGGGGTTCCCTTCTCCTGCAGTGATTCCTTGAGGTTGGCCTATAGTCATTATTAACTTAAAAGGCTGCTTTTATACGATTCCCATTGCAGAACAGGACAGAGAAAAATTTGTGTTCACAATACCAGTTATCAATAATGAAAGGCCAGCTCACCAATTTCATTGGAAAGTCCTTCCTCAAGGAATGCTGAACAGTCCTACCATGTGTCAGTATCAGGTAAATCAGTCTTTGCTCCCCAGTAGAAAAGAATTTCCTAATTGCAAGATCATCCATTATGTGAATAACATCTTACTGGCAGCCCCAACGGAGCCAATACTTTTGAGTTCATATTCCTCTGTCAAAAGGAATACACAGTTAAAAGGTTTAATCATAGCACCTGAAAAGGTACGGAAGTCCTCCACTTGGAAATATCTTAGATACATACTAACTTCCTGGTCAGTAAGATCTCAAAAGGTTTAATTGAATACTAACAACTTACACATCTTAAATGGCTATCAAAAATTACTGTATGATATTAACTGGCTTTGCCCCACCTTGGGCATAACTACTGATAAATTACAGAACGCGTTCTCTATCCTAAAGGGCAATGCAGCTCTGGACTCCCCCAGGTATTTAACCCCCACTGCAAAAAGGGAAATTGAGGAAATAGAGCAAGCTATTTCTCAGAGGCAACTAGATCGCAAGACCCACTATATTCAGTCCAATTATTTGTATTTCCTACTCAACATTCCCCAACAGGATTAATAGGACAGATAGCCCAAGGGCTGCACTTCCTAGAATGGGTTTTTTGCTCACATATTGGGAATAAAACACCATCCCCCTATGTCGAGCTAATTGGTAGTTATCTATATAGGCTGAAAACAATGCAATCAATTGCAAAGTTATGATCCTTTTATCATGAGAATTCCTTTGAGTAAAAAACAATTTGAAAAAGGCCTTCCCTTTATCTCTAGACCTAAAGATAGCACTCTCTGATTATGCAGGCCATATATGCCCTTCCTGCTGACAAACTACTTTAGTTCTTATCTCATACTCCTGCAGTTATGCCTATAAAGGTAGTTCACTCCACCATATCTAACACTTTAACGCTTTTCACTGATGGCTTTGGTAAAAAATGGAAAAGCAGCTATCTGGTGGGAACTGCGTAACTCCCTCACTTGATCTGAATTTACTAGTACTCAGAGAGCTGAGGTTGGAGCCCTAATATTGGCCCTGGAAACCTTTTCTGTTCAGCCCATCAATATTGTTAGTGACTCTGCTTACTCTGTTTATTTGTTGTGAAACCTTGAAACAGCTCTCATTAAGTCCACTCTTGAGCCCACCCTGTGCACCCTTTTCCTTCAACTTCTGCAATTGCTTGATCATTGAACACATCCTGTTTTTATCACACACATTCAGGCCCACAACTCACTGCCAGAACCACTGGCTCATGAAGAAAATGACCCTGCAGGACCCGCAACCCTGGAAGATGTGGCTTTCTCAGGTGACACAGGCCCCAGACATCACCTAGGGGATGCTGAAGAAGACAACTCAGGAGGCCAAGTGAATCCTGCTCCAGACGCAGAGGCCATTCACTCGAGATAATTTGTTCCTTGCTATGCTTTCTGTTGTACATTGCAACTCTTGTAGGTATTAACCTTTTTCATTCTCTCACTTTGCCTGCTACCTGTACCTGCTACACTCTGTTTGGCCCATCTTCTAGATCTGCCTTTTTTTCCACCCTGTTACTTGGGCAGACATCCCCTTCCAAGCCTCTAATAACGTGACTGATTGGCTGGCAGGGATTGACATACCCCAGGCGGGGTCCCTCAGTAATGGCACACATTGGACTGAGGTGCCAAGTCTCCTTGATTGGAAAAAGAATAATACTGATTATATTCATGTTTGTCTTATGTTATTTACCGATTCTAGGATGCAAAGCTGGAACACGAGCTATAACTGCTGTACCAGTCAAACCTGTCACTGCACACATCTGTACTCTTCAATCAACATAACCTGATACAAAAAACAGAAAAGGGGCTGGGCATGGTGGCTCATGCCTGTAATCCCAGCACTCTGGGAGGCTGAGGCAGGCAAATCACGAGGTCAGAAGTTCAAGACCAGCCCAACCAACATGATGAAACCCCATATCTACTAAAAAAAAAATACAAAAAATTAGCTGGGCATAGTGGTGAGTGCCTGTAGTCCCAGCTACTCGGGAGGCTGAGGCAGGAGAATGGCATGAACCCAGGAGGCGGAGCTTGCAGTGAGCCGAGATTGCGCCACTGCACTCCAGCCTGGGCAACAGAGCGAGACTCTGTCTCAAAAAAAAAAAAAAAAGCAATAGAAGAAAGATAATTCTTTATTATAAATCTATACATACCTACATCTATGTCTTTATTTATATCATCATAAAGATATAGATGTAGGTATGTATAGATTCATAATAAAGAATTGGCTCATGTAACTATGGAAGTTGAAAAGTCCCAAGATCTGCAGTTAGCAAGCTGGAAACAGGAAAGCCAAACAAGGAAAGCCAATGGTGTAAGTTCCAATCCAAGGTCCTGGGAAGACTGATGCCCCAGCTCAAGACTGAGGCAGGAGAAGTTTCCCTCCTATTTAGCCCTTTTTGCTCTACTCAGGTGTTCAGTTGACTGAATGAGGTCCACCCACATTCGGGAGAGCATTCCACTTTACTCAGTCTGCTGATTAAAATGTCAATCTCATCCAGAAGCACCTTCACAGACACATCCAGAATGTTTCACTGAACATCTAGGCATCCTGTGATCCAGTCAAGCTGACATATAAAATTAACTATCTCTGCTACTGATGGGCATTTTGGATGTTTCCAGGTGTTCAACTCCACTTTATATGCCCTTTACGCTTGCTCATTCCTCGTGCCTTTATTCAAGCTAGTCCCCCGCTCCAAATATCTTTTGTTTACTCTGCAGTATCTTACCCTTTCCCACTGTTCAAGGTTTATCTAAGAGCTGTCTCTTAAAAATAAAAAACAAAAAAAAAAACAAAAAAAAAACCTTCTTAGATTTAGATGTCCCCAGCTGGACATTGAAAGCACCAGTTCCTGAATAGAAACATCCACTTCCCTCTGATCTCCTCCAGTGAAGAGCATTCCATTGATGCATGTCTTTTATGATCATGGCCTCTTTAGGTAAGACTTAGAAGGGACAACAGCTATACAATAGTCAGAAGAATTTGAGGTGTAGATTACCAGTAGGTTAAATATTTATTTACTTATTTATTTTTGAGACGGAGTCTTGCTCTGTCATCCAGGTTGGAGTGCAGTCGTGCGATCTCAGCTCACTGCAACCTCTGCCTCCTGGGTTCAAGCAAGTCTCCCACTTCAGTCTCCTGAGTAGCTAGGACTACAAGCGAGCACCAACACGGCCAATTTTTGTATTTTTAGTAGAGATGGCGTTCACCATGTTGGCCACGCTGGTCTCGAACTCCTGACTTCAAGTGATCCAACCACCTTGGCCTCCCAAAGTGTTGGGATTGCAGGCATGAGCCACTGCTCCCAGCCGCCAGTAGATTAAATATTCTGCCTAAGGAGGTGAAAACTGTTGTTCTTGAAGGGAACTTTAACTTTTAGTTTCTAAAATTACCCAGCTTGACGTCTTCTGAGAGTTTACATTAAAGAGACTGGCATCATGAGGGTATATGAAGATGTAACTACAAAGGAAAATGTATGAAAAAAAGAGTTTTTCAACATCCTTGGTTTATGTTGTGACTTTTGACAAAGTTGTCACTCCCATGAAAATGCTTTCTGTGTGGTTCTCTAGAAGGGAAAATAAAATAAAAAGGTCTCGTGGTTAGGAGAGAGTCATTTTTTTAAGAAATGAGCAAAGCTCCTTTTTGAGTTTCTTTACCCTCTAAGTGGTAAGAGATCCCCATCTGTTGTGCTCTCTATTCTGGAATGTCTGAGTGACATGCACAGAGAAACACTCCTAGAGTGACTGTTGGTAAGAATGAATGACTATGTTTGGCTTTTACATAATACATAAAGTGTACAGGTTTGTTTTTATTTGCTTAGACTGTCTCCTGGTACGTTACGTCCACCATTTTTGCAGCTAAGGCTGCTGTCTCTCTTCAATTCCTGCTTACACCAGCCACATATATGCATCTTCCTTAGGGTTGTCTGCTCAATAAATGGAGTTAATTTAATTTTAAGGAAGTGGCAGGAAAGTGACAAACTCAATCATTGAGCAGAATCCCTGTGAAGGGCACTTAGGCCATATGGTCTGAGAGCCATAGTGATGTTCATACTCCCCTGGCAACCCAGAGAGCCTAGGTCTTGGAACCCAGTACAAGAAATTATTTAAAGAGAAAAAAGTCTCCACTTAGAAAAAATTTAGGGCAGCACTAATTTGTAACAAGAAAGAGCTATAAAATAACATCTAAGATTAGAGAATGGCTAAGAACACTATAGTGTCTTCTGTAAATGAACCTTGCATATTGTTTTATATATCTTCAGATGCATTGTGAAGTGATTGTGGCATGGGTTTCAGAAAGAAGAGGAACACAGAATCTGTGCATATCTTTTAACTTCAGTAACATGAAATAAGCAGTTAAAAACGGTTTGTTTCCCTGGGTAGTAGCCCAGTTCTAAGCCAGGGACTTTGGGATCCTCATAGAATGATGGCCCCAGGACTTGCCTGCTTACCCAGTGGTAGATGGATTCTGCCTGGATCCAGAAAACCCAGATTAAGTGACTTCAAATCTCAGAGATGTACAGCCACGATTTATTTTTCTTGCTCACCGGTCTGTGGGTTCACTCTGTTTCAGGCTGTGAGCTGAGTCTATATCTATTCCACAGTCTCCTCATTCCGACACGTATCCACATTCATTACATAGTGGATGGTGGAAGCACAGGAGTAGTAGATAGCCTCTGCTTAGAGCTGGCATACTGTCACTTCTGCCCATATTTCCATTGGCCAAAACAAATACCCAATATGAATGAGGTTAGGAAGTGGGAGTATTCCTGCTCAAGTGGAAGGCACAGAGAAGTCACATGGCAGAGAGCATGAATATTTAATTTCATTACAGGGAAGAAATGAGAAAATGGGTAATAAAATCCCAATCTACCAAGCAACTTGAGATCTTGAAAGAACAAATAAATAAACCTATGAACGTACCACTTAAAGTTTTTATCCAAGAAAATCAAGGTGTTTAGAACTCTCCAGACGGAGCTCATCTGCCCCAATTTCCTCCTGTCCTTACAAGTAGCTACAACCTCAAAGACACACTTACCATCTCAGAGGAAGCATCTGTTGGCTCACAGTTCCATTGGTTCCAGGTGCGGGGTATATGCACATAGTTCATGCACAACACTGTCTTTATCATGATTTGGTTAATTTTTTCCAAATGGAGGTATAGGAGCAGGTTGAAATTTTTTATATTATGAGTGTGTGTATAAAAGACATAGGTCATTAGTCCCTTCCCCCCGTACTTGGCTCCAGTGCCTGCCATTCTTGATTCTCCTGTTTGATCCATCAAGACCCAGGACACAAGCTTCCCCACTGGGCCCAGCAGACAAATGTTAGAAAAGTTCTGGATACAGCGGTGGATGAATTTCAGGCTTCTTTCCATCCCACCAAATTTCCAACTCTGATTCACCAATTCAGCATGGCCGATGTCCAGGGAAGATTCTTTAAACATTTCTTGGTTGCTACAGGGAACAAGGAAAAGGCAAAGTGAATCAAATGGCACTGAGTTGTTTTCAATGAGAAGTTAACTCTATGTTATTTGATCTTTAAAAACAAAACAAACAACAACAACAACAAACCCTGAAAAGATCTTGTGATTCACAATGATGCTGGCAGTCATTATGCTAAGTGAAATAAGCCAGGCACAGAAAGACAAATAAATACTGCATCATCTCTCTTATATGTGGAATCTTAAAAAGTAAAACTGACAGAAGTAGAGAGTAGAATGGTGGTTACTGTTGGTTGGGGAGCAGCTTTGGGAGGGACTGGGGAGATGCTGGCTAAAGGATACAATGTTTAATTACGCAGGAGGAATAAACTTAGGAGATTTATTGTACAACATAGTCACTAGAGTTAATAACAATCATGTACTTGAAATTTGCTAAGAGAGTAGATTTTAAGTGCTCTCAACACTTAAAATTAGATTTTAAAATAAGATTAAAAGTAAATTGTAAGTGTTCTCGACACAAAAAAAATGATAAGTATAGGAGGCAATGCATATGTTAATTAGCTGGATGTAGCCATTACATAGTGCACACATATTTCAAAACATAATCTTATTACAATAAATGTATATAATTCTTGTTGATTAAACAAATTTAAAAATAAAAATCAATCTTAAAATTCGAAAAAAAAAACCCTCTGAGGTAGGTAGGACAGAAATTTTGTACCAATTTTTATAAATAAGGAAGTCAAGAATATAGCTTTCATCTATTAAAGAGCATAGTTGGAACTTTGGAGTCCATCTTTTAGAGCTCAAAATGGGCCTTGAGATCACCCAAGCCAATGGATTCATTTTTCATGGGGAAGCTGAAGTCCACAGAAGTCAAATGACTTGGAAATCCTTTCACAAGTTAGCTTGAAGCACAGGCGAAACTAGCGCACCCTTCTCCATACCCCATACTAGTTCTCTGCCCTTTGTCCTCTGATTTTCATAAATACACTGAGATTTTCCAGTTAAACCAAATACGGTCAAGGGGGTCTCATAAATAGAGCTGTCATTATATATCTTAAACATAAGATCCAAAATATATTTTATAATGAATGAGAATGTGATCCCAAGTTTTAGTAGAAGAAAAGGTTCAGTGCATACAAAGGACCTTGCTGAAATGCTTGCTATATGTAATTTTTAAAGCCTGGAGCTAACCTGATGTATGAAAAGGGGTTTGAGTAATGAGACAGTACAGAAGAATCTCAGCATGTCCGATTAGAAGCATGAGCTTACAGGCCGGCTGACTTGAATTTACATCCAAAGCTCTATCCTTTACCCACTGAGTAACGTTTGCCAGATTAATTCCTAGATCTGAGCTTCTATTTTTGACTCAATAAAGTTAATGGGTATGAAATGCTTTGGAATGTGTAGCGTTTTGGACAAATAATAAGTAGGGCACACAAAAGGATAAAAGCACTTTCAATTATATAAACCAAAAACAGTCCCTGGAGTGACAGACACCAGTGAAACTTACCTACAAATAAATAAAATGGGGCTTAAAATCTAGCGCCCTAGAAGCAGATGAACATGACTTCAACTCTAGCCCTACTTTGTGCTTGCTTTGTAACCTCACGCAAGTTCCTCTTGCTCTCTGAGGCCCATTCTGCTCACCTGAGTAATCCTCAGGTTTGTGAGGACAGACAAAGATTATCTGCTTAATCAAAATTTAGTCATGTTCCTGAACATTCTCCTAGGCCCATCTGTGTGCTTCCTCATAAAATCCAGTTTTATTAAACAACCTTGCTAAGTCAGTTTAGCAAGAATCCACCACCCTCAATATTTCATCCTCCACCATCCCCCAGGTGATGTCTCATCAGCTCGGCCTGTCTTCAGCAAAAATTCTGTTAGTTCAATTTAGCCAAAATTCCGTTTACTCCTGATATTTCTTCCGAGTCATTTTCCATCCACTGACTTCCACCCTGCTCCTCGGCTGTAAAAATTTCTACTTGCCCATGCTGTATTCAGTTAACCCCAATCTCTCTTCCCTATGGCAGTCTCATTGCAGTGGTCCCTATACCATTGCAATAGTCCTGAGTGAAGTCTTCCTTACTAAGCTTTGCAAGTATCATTGAATATTTTTTCTTTGACAGGATGAAAAGAGACAATGTATGCACAGCACAGGAACAGAGTGTGTGTTCAGTAAATAATTATGTTCCCTATGATTAACCAGTTGGATGGGGATCTTCTCATATGATAAACTGAACGAGCAGGCAAATGGAATTATCTTTACAGCAACTCTCTTGACTGCCAGCTCCACTAGGACACATCTGATGTTTAAATTGCAGAATGTGTGTGTGTATGTGTGTGTGTATGTGCACATGCACGTTTGAAGTAGCTTTTATGTCACTCACATGTCACTGCATTTAGCAACATGTGATGCCATTTTCTTTTCATCAAGCAGAGAAGGAAGCAGTTTCTTCACTGTTTCCAGACATAAAAGTGAGTCATTCTGATCATGAGACAGTGAGAGACTTGGCAGCTGCCACATTCTTAATTACTTCATTTAAGCTGGACTGAGTAGCTATAAGGGAAACAAAAGAGAATGAGTACTCCCAGAGAGAACTCAGGGGAAGTCTGTAGGTAGAATGTACACATTCCACAAATATTTGCTGAGTACAATGTTAGGCACTATGATCAATGCACAGGAGGAATATGAGTGGTCAACAAACATATGCAAACTTATGTATGATCATCAATCTTATGAGAAATTGTTAATTTCTATTAAATGAGATTTTAAAAGAAAGAAAGAATTATAGAGCCTGCTCTCTGACACTGGCCCTTGAACTAAGCAGGCAGTTTTACTTCTCCCTGCTCAGAGGAAGGTAATACCTAAGACCTTTGGCCTCGATCTTGTCCAAAGACTCCCCCACTGATGCCCACAAGTTTATAAATTTGTATAAACCTCTTTGCCCCTATCATTGATTGACTAGAATAAATACCATACACAAGCCAGCCTAGTGCCAAATTTTATGCCCCCACCTTGGTTCCCAAAGGTTGTGCCCACACTAGGCCTATCTCTTTCCCACAAATGGCACCCAGCATTCCTTCAACTTGAGTCTGCGAATGTTGTTTCCAGTTAATGATACCTCTGGTAAATCCTCTGCATTCTTGGAATAGATGTGGTATGTGTTGGTGCAGTGATCAAGGGCATCTGTCATCTCCTGGATGGCTCCAAAAAAGAAAAAGAATGGACTTTGAAACACTAGATAACCTATGCAGATAGAAAAGTTGTTCATCCCAACTCTGACACAAATATCACCAAAAAATGAGCTCATGTCCCAGTTAGAGAACAGTCACTCCTACCTGCTCTTGTGACCAGATGAGAACTGTGTTGAAATTAGGCACCTGTCTACTCGTACCTGAAGCTTGAATGCATTCCTCTGCTTTATATGGAAAACAGTACCACAAACCTGTAGCAGCCCAAAGAATAGGAAGAGTCAAGACCCTGGGAAAAGCAACAAAGCATTCTTCAATAAATTTACAGACGCTTAGGGCTGCCAGTGTTGGAGTCTGTATACAGCATATTCACCAACTGGTGTCTGCTTGAAGAGCTTGAGTTACAGGGAATTTGTACTTTCAAAGGCAACCGGATATGCCCTTGTTCAGTTCTAACAACTTTTAAAAACATTTGTCATTTTTAACTGGTATTCTGTCTCTTTCATTTTTCTTTTTAATCACAGTCTGGGACCATGGAGAATCATCATTCATTTTCACCCTATGGAACTTGACATGGTTGAAAGCCACTGCCTTAGTAATAATTATGATTCTTTAAGGAAGCACATCTTATATGCCAGCCACTGTCCTAGGCACTTTACTTGCATTATTTAATTCTTTTTTTAAAAATATACTTTAAGTTCTGGGGTACCTGTACAGAACGTGCAGGTTTGTTACACAGGTAAACATGTGCCATGGTGGTTTGCTGTACCCATCAAAAAGTCATCTACATTAGGTATTTCTCCTAATGCTATCCTTCCCCTAGCCTCCCACTCCCCGACAGGCCCCAGTGTGTGATGTTCCCCTCCCTGTTTCCATGCATTCTCATTGTTCAGCTCCCACTTATGAGTGAGAACATGCAGTGTTTGGTTTTCTGTTCCTGTGTTAGTTTGCTGAGAATGATGGCATCCAGCTTCATCCATGTCCCTGCTTATCCTTGTTTATAGCTGCATAGTATTCCATGATGTATATGTGCCTCATTTTCTGTATCCAGTCTATCATTGATGAGCATTTGTGTTGGTTCCAAGTCTTTGCTATTGTGAATAGTGCTGCAAAGGGATGGCTGGGTCAAATGGTATTTCTGGTTCTAGATCCTTGAGGAATCACCACATTGTCTTCCACAATGGTTGAACTAATTCACACTCCCACCAACCGTGTAGAAGCATTCATATTTCTCCACATCCTCTCCAGCATCTGTTGTTTACTGACGCTTTTTAATGATCACCATTCTAACTGACAGGAAATGGTATCTCATTGTGGTTTTGATTTGCATTTCTCTAATGACCAGTGATGAAAAGCTTGTTTTCGTATGTTTTTTGGCCACATAAATGTCTTCTTGTGAGAAGGGTCTGTTCATAACCTTTACCCAATTTTGATGGGGTTGTTTTTTTTCTTGTAAATTTGTTTAGGTTCCTTGTAGATTCTGGATATTAGCCCTTTGTCAGATAGATAGATTGCAAAAAAATTTCTCCCATTCTGTAGGTTGCCTCTTTACTCTGATGATAGTTTCTTTTGCTGTGCAGAAGCTCTTTAATTAGATCCCATTTGACAATTCTGGTTGTTTTTGCTGCCATTGCTTTTGGGGTTTTAGTCATAAAGTCTTTGCCCATGACTATGTCCTGAATAGCATTGCCTAGGTTTTCTTCTAGGGTTGTTTTTTTTTTTTTTTTTTTTTTTTATGGCTTTAGGCCTTATGTTTAAGTCTTTAATCCATCTTGAGTTAATTTTTGCATAAGGTGTGAGGAAGGGGTCCAGTTTCAATTTTCTATATATTGCTAGCCAGTTTTCCCAACACCATTTATTAAGTAGGGAATCTTTTCCCCATTCCTTGTTTTTGTCAGGTTTGTCAAAGAGCAGATGGTTGTAGATGTGACATTATCTCTGAGGACTCTGTTCTGTTCCATTGGTCTATATATTTGTTTTGGTGCCAGTGCCATGCTGCTTTGGTTACTGTAGCCTTGTAGTGTAGTTTAAAGTAAGGTGGCATTATGCCTCCAGCTTTGTTCTTTTTGCTTAGGATTGTCTTGGCTATACGAGCTCTTTTTTGGTTTCATGTGAAATATAAAGTAGTTTTTTCCAATTCTGTGAAGAAAGTCAATGGTAGCTTGATGGGGATAGCACTGAATCTATAAATTACTTTGGGCAGTATGGCCATTTTCACGATATTGATCTTTCCTATCCATGAGCATGGAATGCTTTTCCATTTGTTTGTGTCCTCTCTTATTTTGTTGAGCAGTGGCTTGTAGTTCTCTTTGAAGAGGCCCCTCACACATCCCTTGTAAGTTGTACTCCTAGGTATTTTATTCTCTTTGTAGCAACTGTGAATGGGAGTTCACTCGTGATTTGGCTCTGTTTGTCTATTATTGGTGTATAGGCATGCTTGCGATTTTCATATATTGATTTTGTATCCTGAGACTTTGCTGACATTGCTTATCAGCTTAAGGAGATCTGGGGCTGAGATGATGGGTTTTCTAAATATACAATCGTGTCATCTGCAAACAGAGAGAATTTGACTTCCTCTCTTCCTATTTGAATACGCTTTATTTCTTTCGCTTATCTGATTGCCCTGGCCAGAACTTCCAATACTATGTTGAGTAGGAGTAGTGAGAGAGGGCATCATCGTCTAGTGCCAGTTTTCAAAGGGAATGCTTCCAGCTTTTTCCCATTCAGTATGATACTGGCTGTGGGTTTGTCATAAATAGCTCTTATTATTTTGACATACATTCCATCAAGACCTAGTTTATTGAGAGTTTTTAGCATGAAGGGGTGTTGAATTTTATCGAAGGTCTTTCCTGTATCTGTTGAGATAATCATGTGATTTTTGTCATTGGTTTGGTTTGTGTGCTGGATTACGTTTATTGATTTGCATATGTTGAACCAGCCTTGCATCCCAGGGAAGAAGCTGACTTGGTGGATAAGCTTTTTGATGTGCTGCTGAATTCGGTTTGCCAGTATTTTACTGAGGATTTTTGCACTGAGGTTCATCAAGGATATTGGCCTGAAATTTTCTGTTTTTGTTGCGTCTCTGCCAGGTTTTGGTATCAGGATGATGCTGGTCTCATAAAATTAGTTAGGGAGGAGTACCTCTTTTTGTATTGTTTGGAATAGTTTCAGAAGGAAAGGTACCAGCTCCTCTTTGTACATCTGGTAAAATTCAGCTGTGAATCCATCTGGTTTTGGGCTTTTGGGGGTAGGTAGGCTATTAATTACTGCCTCAATTTCAGTCTGCTTGGTCCAGAGCTGAGTTCAAGTCCTGAATATCCTTGTTAATTTTCTGTCTCATTGATCTGTCTAATATATACAGTGGGGTGTTAAAAGTCTCACAACATTATTGTGTGGGAGTCTAAGTCTCTTAGTAGGTCTCTAAGAACTTGCTTTATGAATCTGGGTGCTCCTGCATTGGGTGCATATATATTTAGGACAGTTAGCTCTTCTTGTTGCATTGATCCTTTTACCATTATGTAATGTCCTTCTTTGTCCTTTTTAATCTTTGTTGGTTTAAAGTTTCTTTTATACAGACTAGAATTGAAACCCCTGCTTTTTTTCTTTTCTCTCTCTTTTTTTTTTCTTTCCATTTGCTTAGTAAACTTTCCTCCATCCCTTTATTTTGAGCTTATGTATATTTTTGCATGTGACCACTATTCTGTGTAGTGACTGTTCTGTGTAGTGACTGCACTGTGCTGGTGGTCCACATCAGACCTCCTTGACCTTTTACTCTGCAGAGCCTGGAGGCAGCAAAAGCAAAGACTGCAAAAGGGCAAAGATGGCAGCCTGCCCCACTCTCTGGGGGCTCTGTCTCAGGGAGCTATAGAGCCCTTGCTGTCCCCAAAACCCTGGTAGAGGTGGCTGAAGTCCATGGTTGGGAGGTCCTGCTCAGTAAGGAGAAATGGGATCAGGGAACTGTGTAAAACAGTCTGGCTGCTTTTCCACAGGGCAGCTGCACTGTGCTAGAGATCTGCTCCAGTCCCTAGTCTCCTCAGACTCCCCAAAGCCCAAAGGCAGCAGCTGCAAAGGCTGCAAAACAGCAAAGATGGCAGGCTGTTTCTCCCTCTGGGAGCTCCATCTCAGGGAGGTGAAGAGCCCTCGCTGGCCCAAAAACCCTGGTGGAGATGGCTGGAGTCCCTGGTTGGGAGGTCCTGCCCAGTGAGGGGAAACAGGTGACCCATGTAAAGAGCAGTCTGACTGCTTTTCCAAAGGATAGCTAGGCAGTGCTGGGAATCTGCTCCAGTCTGCTCCAGTCTCTAGTTACCTTGGACTCCCCAGAGCCTGATAGCAGCAGCAGTGATGGCTGCAAGACAGCAAAGATAGTGGCCTTCCCCACTCTCTGGGAGCTCTGTTTCATGGTGTGGAACTGCTACTGGCTGAGAACACCACTGGGGGTTGGCTGAAGTCCCTGGTCAGGAGGACTCCCACAGTGAGGAGAAACAGGATCCGAGACCCATGCAAACCATAGTCTGGCCACTTCTCCATAGGGCAGCCATGGTGTGCTGGCCTCAGTCACCTCAGACTCTTTAGAGCCCAAAGGCAGCAGCAGCCAAGTCCAGGAAACAGCAAACACGGCAGCCTGTCCCTCCCTCTGTCTCAAATTGAAAATAAAAAGAAATATGGGATTATGTAATGTGACCAAATGAATGAATTATTGACATTTCTAAGAGAGAAGAAGAAGTCAACAACCTGGAAAGCATATTTGAGCAAAAAAAATTAAGAAGATTTCTCTATTCTTGGTAGAAGTAGACATTCACATACAAGAAATCCAGAGACCAACTGTGAGATACTATACAAAATCAACATCATCAAGGCATATAGTCCCTAGACAGTCCAAGGTTAATGCTAAAGAAAAAAAAATCTTAAAGGCTGCTAGAGAAAAAGGTCAAATCACATACAAAGGGAACCCCATCAGGCTCACAGTGAACTTCTCAGCAGAAACCTCACAAGTCAGGAGAGATTGGGGGTATATTTTCAGCATTCTTAAAGAAATTTCAACCAAGAATTTCATATCCTGCCAAACTAAGCCACATAAACTAAGGAAAAATAAAAATTTTCCAGCTAAGCAAGCATTAAGGGAATTAGTTACCACTAGACCAGCCTTACAAGAGATCCTTAAGAAGGTTGTAAACATGAAAATGAAAAAACAATACCTGCTACCACAGAACCACACTTAAATACATAGCCCAGAGACCCTATAAAGCAACCATAGAATCAAAACTGCAAAGCAACCAGCTAACAACTTCACAATGTGAACAAAACTTCATGTATCAAAATTAATATTAAATATCAATGGTCTAAACTCTCCACTTTAAAAAGCACACTATTGCCAGTTGAATAAAAACAAAAACCAAGATTCATCCATCTTCTGCCTTGAAGAGACACATCTCACACATAATGACACCCACAGGCTCAAAGTAAAGGATTGGAGAAAGATCTGTCACACACATGGAAAACAAAAAAGAGCAGGGTTCGTTATTTTTATACCAGATAAAACAGACTTTAAACCAGCAACAGTAAAAAAAAAAAAAAAAAAAAAGGACAAAGAAGATCATTACATTGTGATCAAGAGTTCAATTCTACAAGAAAACTTAACTTTTCTAAATACATATGTACCTGACAGCAGAGAACCCAGATTCATAAAACTACTACTTCTTGACCCACAGAAACACTTATACAGACATACAATAATAATGGGGGACTTTAACATCCCATTGACAGCATTAGACAGATCATTGAGGCAGAAAACTAACAAAAATCTGGACTTAAATTCAGGACTTGACCAATTGGAACTAATAGACATCTACAGAACAGTCCATTCAATTGTAAAATATACATTCCTATATACATTCCTCTCATCTGAACACGGAATATATTCCAAGATCAACCACATGCTCAGCCATCATGCATGGCTTAATAAATTTTTTTAAAAAGCTCAAAGCATACCAACTACACTCTCAGACTACAGTGGGATAAAAATAGAAACTGATACCAAGAAGATCTCCCAAAACCACACAATTACAGGGAAATTAAACAGCTTGTTCCAGAATGATTTTTGGGTAAACAATAAAATTAAGGCAGAAATTACAGCAGAAACTGGGTATCCACCCAAACAAAAAGAGACTGTCATATCAAAAAGCCACTTGCAGTATGTTTATAGCAGCAGTATTCACAATAGCAAAGTCATGGAATCAACCTAGGTGCCCATCAGTGGTGGATTGGATAAATAAAATGTGGCACATATTCACCATGGAATACTCTGCAGCCACAAAAAGAACAAAAGCATGCATGCCCTTTGCAGCAAAATGGATAGAGCTTCAGGCCACTTTCCTGAGTGAATTAATGTAAAAACAGAAAATCAAATAGCACGTTTCCGCTTATAAATGGGAGCTAAACAATGGGTATACACGGACATAAAGATGGAAACAATAGGCACTGGGGACTCCAAAATGGGGGAGGGAAGGGAGTAAGGGCTGAAAAACCACCTGTTGGGTCTGATGTTCACTATTTGGGTGATGGGTTCAATGGAAGCCCAAACTTCAGCAATATACAGTATATCTATGTAACAAAGCTGTACATGTACCCCCTGATTATATAAAAAAAAAAAAATGTCAGGAGTGGTGGCATTTGCCTGTAGTCCTAGCTACTTGGGAGGCAGGCAGGAGGATCACTTGAGCCCAGAAGCTGCAGTGAGCTATGACCATTCCACTGCACTCCAGCTAGGTGACAGAGCAAGATCCTGTGCCTAAAAACACAGAAAAGAATAGATGGATAGTCAGATAGATAGATAGATAGATAGATAGATAGATAGATAGAGAGAGAGAGAGATAGATAGATAGAGAGAAAGATAGATAATGATAGGTAAATGATAGATGATAGATAATAGATGATAGATGACAGATAGATAATGATAGGTAAATGATACATGATAGATAGATAATAGATAGATAGATAGATGATAGATATATAGACAGATAATGATAGGTAAATGATAGATGATAGATATAGATAGATGATAGACAGATAATGATAGGTAAATGATAGATGATAGATAGATGATAGATAGAAGATAGATAATAGATAGATAGATAATAGATAGATAGATAGATAGATAGATAGATAGATAGATAGATAGATAGATAGATAGATAGATTCATTGGTTGAATTTGATTCCCTTCTTTACTGGTAAAATCTTTGGTAATTCCTGATTTCCTTTTTATCTTTGAGTTTGGAAATTCCTATTCATACTTAACAAAATGACTGTTGCATGGCCCTGGTATTCTGAGGGATGGAATAGAATATGTTCCAAATTGTGGCAATTATTTGCCATTGATGTGTGAGTCCCTCCCCTCATCCAAGGGTCAGTAGTCCTTGTTACTTCTTCAACTGTCTAATAGTTCAACTGGCAGTCATCCCACTTGCAAAATGCTTAGCAAAAATCAAAATGCAGTCAAGGGTCAACCCGCCAAGTTATGCACAAACTAGCTCTGATAAATAACAGCCCTGAGTGAAATTTGTTCCAACTTGTACATCTGTTGATTCTAAGCTGGTCCTGCTCTTCTTGCTTTCAAACACACCATTCACTCGTGTATTACAAGTAGTGATGGGTTTAATGGAAGCCCAAACCTCAGCAATACACAATATGTCTATGTAACAAAGCTGCACATGTACCCCCTGATTATATAAAAAGAAAAAAAAAAGTCAGGAGTGGTGGCATTTGCCTGTGGTCCTAGCTACTTGGGAGGCAGGCAGGAGGACACTTGAGCCCAGAAGCTGCAGTGAGCTGTGATCGTTCCACTGCACTGCAGCTGGGTGACAGAGCGAGATTCTGTGCCTAAAAACACAGAAAAAAAATAGATAGATAGATATGAGAGAGAGAGAGAGAGAGAGATTCATTACTTGAATTTCATTCCCTAATTTACTCTTTCCTGGTAAAATCATCTTTGGTGATTCCTGATTTCCTTTTTATCTTTGAGTTTGGAAATTCCTATTCATACTTAACAAAATGACTGTTGCATGGCCCTGGTATTCTGAGGGATGGAATAGAATATGTTCCAAATTGTGGCAATTATTTGCCGTTGATGTGGGAGTCCCTCCCCTCATCCAAGGGTCAGTAGTCCTTGTTACTTCGTCAACTGCCTGATAGTTCAACTGGCAGTCATCCCACTTGCAAAATGCTTAGCAAAAATCAAAATGGAATCAAGGGTCAACCCACCAAGTTATGCATAAACTAGCTCTGATAAATAACAGCCCTGAGTGAAATTGGTTCCAACGTGTACATCTGTTGATTCTAAGCTAGTCCTGCTCTTCTTGCCTTTCAAACACACCTTTCACTCGTGTATTACAGGTGGTGATTTTCTGCAGTTTTATTTATTCACATACCTGATTCTTTTCACCTCCCAGTTTATAAAAATTTCTCAATATATCTCGACCACTAATAAAATTCTTTTTTTTTTTTTTTCGTTTCCCTGGATCTTATTGGTGTTAATCTAGTCATGTAATAAGGCAATAGGCAAGTGATAGCACACGGGCTATGCTCTATCTGCCATCTTGAGCCAGTTCTCTAACTTGCATTTTTGCAGTTTGTATACCTACTTTTAGGAACGCATGTATTTCTATCTGCATTTTAAAACTTGGACTTAAAATCTGTGACTTGTTAACTATCACCCACTGAGTAGTGGAGGCACACTCAGAAACACTCTTGAACCCAAGTCTTATGTTTTTACCACATCACCCAGAGTTCCAGACTTAAGACATATTAACTATATTCTTTAGTTATACAACCCATAGGAGTTTTAAGGCACTTTCACATGCATTGTGTTATCGTTTTCTCACTAAAGCCCTTGATCTAGCATTATTATTTGCTATAGACGGGAAACCTGGAAATTAAAAAAAGATGACTGGTCTATTTTAGGTAAACTCAGAAAACAGGGATTTCAAGTCTCTGGATGGCATAAGCATCAATGTCAGGGCATCCTAGGAATTTTTCTTCCACCTACCACAAACAGTAAGGTAATTGGCATGCTGAAAGGATCCCTAAATTAACTCACCAAAGACTGCAAAGTCTTGTTTTTCATAAAATATTTTATCTTCATCTTTAAGGGCACTGGATTGCTCCTTATAAAGAACTTCCTCTTATCTTTATCATCTATGAGTTTCACAAGATGAGCAACTTGGCTGAGAGACAAGTTCAAAGAAGAATAAAAGATAACAAAGACGTGAGAAGAGTTGAGAGGGAAGTAAAGAATGAATGCTTTGGATGAATGCCCTGAACCTTCTCTAAAGCCACTTAATTAACCATAGATCAACAAATTCCTCACCAATTATAGAAGAAAGATTAGGATAATCAGAAAATCCATTACATATTTTTCCATTTTAGTGGCAATAATCATGATAAGTAACAATGATCATTTACTGTAACTAGACACTATGTACTATAATGGATACAAATTATCTCAGTCATTTTGACTATTCAATGTAGTAGGTTGTACTATTTTTCTCATTCCATTTAGGAAAATCTTAAGTCACAGACATCCTAGTCTCTAATACGATTTCTTTTTCAAGAAAAGTAACCAAAACATTTTGAAGAAGTGATTGATTTCGTGTTTCCTGCAAGGAGATATAAAGTAAATTTGAGTCATTTTATGTGTCAGAAAGCCAGAAAGCTTTCAAAAAATAACAAGGTTGGGTCCAAAGAACTTAGTGCCCAACTAAATAGAGGGTTCTATCGGACGAAGTTGCAGCAATAGAAAGTTATGATTGTAGTTGAAATATATTCAATCCATGAGGAGCCCTGAGTCTGTAGTGACACCCAGACAGATCTTCAGAGGAATAAAATAATCTCAAAAAAGACAATGTGGCATTATTGACTCACTTATTGGGTAATTGAAAAAACCTAAAAATTACTTCTAAGCCTAACAGCTTGAAGTTTCCTTTGTTATTGAAAACTTTATTTAAAAAAAAACTACAAACAGAAAAATTACAACAATACATTAAACACGTTTATACTTTTCACCTAGAATCACCAATTATAGTCTGCCACATTTCCTTTGTGCATACCTATATAGCAATTAAATTCTTTTGTAGGTTGCAGACACTATGATTATTTGCCACAAATATTTCAGTATGTATCATCAAAGTGCAAGGACACTGTCTGACATAACCACAATACAACAGATTCAGAAATTTTTAACATTGCTAAACTTCCAGTAACTAATAGAGATCATGTTCAAATTTTCTCAGTAATAGCAATAATATCTCTCAGTATTTATTGTCTAATTTAGTATCCAATCAAGAACCTCAAATTCCTTTTAGCTGTCATTTTGAGGTTCATTTTTCCTAGAAAGTTCTTCAAACTTTCTTATTTTTATATTTACAATTTTTATGTGTACATATCAGTTGGATTATAGAATGCCCTTCAATTTGGTAATAGTCATTTAATTGGGTGAAATGATATCTCATTGTGGCTTTAATTTGCATTTGTATTATGATTGGCGATGTTAAGCATTTTTTTTACATGTCTATTGGCCATTTGTCTTCTTTTAAGAAATGCCTAGCCAGATCTTCCGGTTTATTTTTTCTGTGTGTGTCTGTGTAGGTGCGCGTGTGCGCACATGTGTGTGTGTTTGCTATTGTCAAAGGAATAGTTTGGAAATATTTTCTCCCACTCTGTGGGTTGTTTCTTCATGTTGTTCATTGTTTCCTTTGCTATATAGTAGCTTTTACCTTGATATAATTACAATTCTATTTATTTACTTTTGCTTTTGTCGCCTATGCTTTTGAGGTCCTACTCAAGAAATCTTTGCCCACACCAATGTCCTAAAGTATCTCCCCAATGTTTTCTTCTAGTAGTTGCATAGTTTCAGATCTTACATTTAAGTATTTAATCCATTTTCATTTGAATTTTGTAAATGGTGAGGGATAGGAGTCTTGTTTCACTCTTCCGCTATGGTTATTCAGTTGTCCCAGCACCACTTATTGAAGAGGCTGTCATCTTCTCAATGTATCTTCTTGGTGCCTTTGTTAAAAATAAGTTGACTGTAAATGCATGGATATATTTCTGGGTTTTTTATTCTGCTTCATTGGCCTTTGTGTCCGTTTTTATGCCAATATCATGCTGTTTTGCTTACTGTGGACTTGTAGTATATTTTGAAGTCAGAGAGTGTGATGTCTCCAGCTTTGATCTTTTTGCTTTGGATTGCTTTGGTCACTCAGAACCTTTTGCAGTTCCATACAAATTTTAAGTTTTTTTTTTTTTAATTTTTGTGAAAAATGTCATTGGTATTTTGATGGGAATTGCATTGAATCTATAGATCACTTTGGGTAGTATGGACATTTTAGCAATATTTTTTTGAGGAGATATCTTTCCATTTTTTCATGTCATCTTCAATTATTTTGATCAGTGTTTTATGTAAGTTTATCTTGTAGAGATCTTTCACTTCTGTGGTTAAATTTATTCCTAGGTGGGTTTTTATTTTTGGAGCTATTGTAAATGGAATTACTTTCCTGATGTTGTTTTCATATTGTTTTCTGTCAGTGTATGGAAATGCAACTGATTTTTAATGTTGATTTTGTATATTGCAACTCTACTGAATTTGTTTATCAGTTCTAACAGTTTTTTTGTGGAGCCTTTACGTTTTTCTAAATATAAGATCATGTAGTCTGCAAACAAAGACAATTTGATTTCTCCCTTTTCAATTAGGATGCTCATTATTTCCTTCTCCTGTCTAATTGCTCTAAGATTTCCAGTACTATGTTAAATAAAAGTGGTGAAAGTGGGTATCTCTGTCTCATTCCTGATATTAAAGTCTTTAACTTTTCTCCATTCAGTAGGATGCTAGCTGTGGGTTTGTCATTTATAAACTTTGTTGCTTTAAGATATGTTCCTTTTATATCCAGTTGTTGAGTTTTAAATCATAATATTAAATTTCATTAAATTCTTTTTCACCATCTTTGAAAGTGATCATATGGTTTTTCATTTTAAATCTGTTGATAGGCTGTATTGATTGATTTGTATATGTTAAACCATCCTTGCATCCTTGGGATGAATCCCATTTAGTCATGATGAGAGATCTTTTCAATGTGTTGTTGAATTTGCTTTGCTACCATTTTATTGAGGATCTTTGCATCTATGTTCATCAGGGATATTGGCCTGCGCTTTCTTTTCGATTGTATCTTATCTGGTTTCAGTATCATGGAAATACTGTCCCCATAAAATGAATTTGTTGTTAACCTTTGAGAATTGATACATGCCTTGGGGTTGTGTTATTTGGGTGAAGTAGGCTTGGTGATCTGTGATCTTCTTGTACCCGAATATGCATATTTTCTCTAGTCTTGGAAAGTTCTCTGTTATTGTTTCTTTGAATAAACTTTCTACCTCAACTCTTTCTCTATTCCCTCCTTAAGTACAACGACTGTTATATTTTCCCTTTAGAGACTGGATGTCACTCTGCTACTTTTTAGCATTTGATGGAAATAAGAGAAGCCTAAGATTTATCAAGCTCTATATTAAATCTTCTCCAGCTTCTGTGCTGAGACATGATGGAAATCACATGATCTGGATCCCAATGGATCAGACTAGAGTTGTGACCAGTATTGTACCTGAGTATCACGGACAGCATCTTATCTTCTATATCTTCTACTCCCAGATCCAGGCTCTCAACAAACAGAACTTCCCCATGTATACTCACATAGACCAAGATAATCCAGTTATGCAGAAAGTGTTCCCAAGCCTACACCAGGTTGTCATGTCTTATAGGTGGTACCAGTGGAATTCTGTGCTTCTTAGAAGTTGCTCCAAGGAAAGACAATGTCAAACAAGGGCCTGCAAGTGCAACTTAATGGGTGAGTGTGTAGTCCTGTTCAGTCACTGAGATTTGAGGAATTATTTGATACTGCAGCATAGACTAGACCATTGTGACTGATACACTCATATTGTTAGCAGGAAAGCAGATTTATTTTAGGGTTCAGGCAAGATTATCTGTAGGTTTACTATAATCTTTTTTTAAAAAAAAAAAACTGGTACTTTTATGTGAGTCCATTTCTTAACTCTGCCTTTGTGTTGAGTAAGGTGGAGTAATATCTACATCCAATCAGTTACCTAACCCAAGGTATAAAAAAAAAATTAGTTGGATCTATTATTCATTCACATATTCTATGACAATTTATTGAGCACCAACTCAATATATGCCAGGCACTGGGGAATCAGTAGTGAAAAAGAAGACAAAAATTCTTATGCTCTTAGAGCTTATATTCTAGTGAGGGAATGAGACATTAAAAAGTAAGTAAGTCATAAAGTATATCTGCTTCTCATAAGTGCTGAGAAGAAAAATAAGACAAGGAGAGCTAAAAGGTATAATGAGGAGAGGCTTTACCATTTAAAATAAGATTATTGGAAGTCCTCACTGAAAAGATGACATTAGAGGCAAATCCTTAAGGAGACCATCATGTGGCACCAGTCTGGATGGAACCCCAACTCTACGACTTACTAGCAAGTTACTTATTGCCTCTCAGCCTCAGTTTCATCAATTCTAAAATAAGAATAGGACCTGCATCAACAGGTAGTTTTAAAGATTAAACTGTATAATATCTTAAATGTCTAGCACAGTATTTGACATAGAATGGGCTGGTTGAAGTATAATAATAATTATTGTGTAGCAATAATTGGTTGAATATTACTCAACAACTTGAAGCTCTGTCAGGTGAAAATAAAAGGTAGAATTGTTCACTATGGCTCCAAAACTGAGAATGAAACATGAGATCACCAGGGAGATTCATTTCTACTAAGCAGAAAGCAAATCTTTCTATCAGTCAGAGAAGATCGAGGGCAGACTGGGTTGCCTTTGAAGGTGGTAAGTTCCCTGTAACTAAACCTGTTCAAGCAGATACTACTTAGTGAACATGCTGTATGCAGACCCCAATCCTGCCATCCCTGAGAGCCTATGAATTTATGTCAAGATTTATCCACACCCATACAATGATCTGGTGCCCTCTCCTAGTGTTCTGACTTTCCCTATTCATGCTGCTATAGGTTTACTGTACAATCTTCCACATAAACAAGAGGAACCCTTCCAGCTCCAGGTGTTGGTGGACAGGTGGCTCAAATTTAACACAATTGTCATCTGGCCACAAGAATGGGTAGAAGTGACTGTTCTCTTTTGGGACCTGAGTTCATTCCCCAGTGATATTTACACCAAAACTGAGAGGAACAGGTTTTCTGTCCGTTTAGATTCTCCAGTGTTTAAAGTCCATCACTTTTTTTTTTTTTCTTCTTTTTTTACCAACCCCTCCAGGAGATGACAGATGACTTTGATCATGACACCAACACTTACCTGAGTAAGAATCCAGAGGATTTACAAAAGATTTTTGGCTTGCCAGGGCTCATCAACCAGAAACAGCATTTTCAGATTCAAGGTGAGGTCACATTTAGGACCATTCGTGGAAAGGAGATGGATCCACCAGGAGCACGTTCCTTGGTAACCAAGGGAGAGGAGTGACATTCTGCTTCTAGTCTGGCTTATGAATAATTCCTCTGCTAGAACACTCTGCTATCTCTCTTAGTCTGCATAAGTTCTGTTCATCCTTCAAGTTTTAGCTGGAAGTTATCTTTCTGAGAAAGACCCCTTCAGTCCCCTAGAGGCAGCCTGGGGAGAGTACAGACTTGGCCCAAATGCCATCCCACATGGGCAGCCCCTGGGCACTGCCAAAGAACTACACTCCTCACAGCATTTCTCACTTGCAGGGAGATGTGTACATCTGCATCTGCACCGCCCTCTGCCGGTCAGTGATGCTGACACAGCGAGGAGTTCCAGGCTTCCAGAATAAAATCAACTGCTCGCCCCTAAGGAAGAGTTGTATTTTATTGGCTTTTAAAACAGGCAGAAAGTATGATCACGGGTAAAAATTTAGTCAAATACCTGCACTATAAACCAAGAAGTTCGAATATCATGTCCTCTGTATCAGTCCATTCTCACACTGCTATAAAGACACTACGTGAGACTAGGTAATTGATGAAGAAAAGAGATTTAACTGACTCACACTTCTGCTCAGGAAACTTACACTCATGGCGGAAGGCAAAGGGGAAGCAAGACACATCTTACATGGTGTCAGGAGAGAGACAGAAGAGTATAGGGGAAACTGCTAAACACTTTTTAGAACCACCAGATGTTGTAAGAATTTACTCACTATGCATGAGAACAGCATGGGGGAACTGCCCCCATAGTCCAATCACTTCCCACTAGATCCCTCCCTCAACACCTGAGGATTACAATTCGAGATAAGATTTGAGTGGGGACACAGAGCCAAACCATATCATCTCCCTCCACTTTTTTCTTTATACCTGTTCCTGGGGTTATATGTCTATATTTCCTTAATATGGTAGTTATCCCTGTCTCTAGTAGATAAACTGTAAACTGGGTAACTTTAAAAATCAAAAGCTATGATTCCCTCCCTAGATAGTAGTTTTATCTCTGTAGGAACCACATTTGATCTGCTGGGGGTAACTGTATATTACAAATTTTTCTAACCCTTAACAGTTTTTCCTAAATTGCTAGCCTCACCTAAAAAGGCCCACTGATTACAAAATATGCTGAATTTATGGAATGCACTTTGGGGAGGCCAAGACAAGATGGAAGGTTCCATTCAGGAAGCTAAATATCTTCTGTTTCACTACACTAGGGAACTATGTGATTCCCACTTCCAGCTGTGGAGTGGGACAGTAGTGGGATAGTGACATACTTACTAAAGGAGTGGCTTTTGAGAAAGGCCTTGAAAGTAGTGTTTGATTTTCTATTGCTGTATAACAAACCACCACAAAACTGGGTAGTTTAAAACAACAGTCCTTTTTCCCTCACTATTCTGTGGTTTCACTGGGCTCAGCAGGACACCACTTGTGTTTCATGGTACACTGGCCAGGAGCTCAGTTAGGTCTGACTGTCCAACATGGTTCAGCTACATATCCAGCACCTACATGAAAACAGCATGAAGGCTGAGCCAGGACGCTGACAGAGCTAGAATAGCTGGTTGGTTTGGGTTCCTAGATATGCAAGCTCCCAGGCCTTCTAGGTGTAGGGACAGCTTCATGTCTGGGATATTTAATTAAAGTGAGTCACAGGACCAGCACAGATTCACTGTAGAACAGGACTTCCAAGTGGGATGAATCCTGGGATGGGTGGTTAATTTGGAACTGCCTTTGGAGACCAGTTACAACACAGGTAAGAAAAAGATGCTGAGATGTAGGAAGATTAGCACAGCCTAAAGCATGAATAAAAACATGAAGCTGATAAAATACAAGAATACAGGCTAGTGAAAAGTGTAGAGTTTATAATTTCTGGTTCCAGGAATGGTGGCATAGAAGCAAGCTAGTTTTACCTCTCATTGTCCTAGAAAACCAGAAAAAAATATACAGCACCAGGATTATCACCAGCAATGTCCCAGAACTCAAATATGAGGAGAAGATAGTTCCCAGAGCCACAGAGAGATGCTCAGGAAAAGCTCTGAGCAGACGATAAGAGAATCAGACATCCATATCAGCAATGCTTCTCCCTGAAATCTGCTCAGCACCAAGTATGTGAAAACTTCCTCCTCAAATCACAGTTTCTCCACTGTAAAAGTGAGATCCAGGATGACAAACAGCATCCAGGTTGGGTTTCCTGATAGGAGACATATCTCTGCCTCAACCCAAGAGAACCACTGGAAGTGCCTGAAGGAAGACATATCTCTGAGGACAGCCAGAGACAAATGGGGGAGGTGAGACTATCATCTCCAGCCCTGGAAAGTCTATTCTGTAAGTCAGCCAAAGGAGATGTCAAATCAAGAGTGGTTGCTCAGCAGCACCACACTATAGGAGGTTTGTTCCACAGGGCTTCAGGGCACAAACCCCTATCTGGCCTTCCCCTATTATCCTCTTTGAGGCCATCCCATTCCAGACAGGAGGGACTCTGATTGTTTAGAGGCAGACCTAGGCTTAAGTTGTCATCTAGAGCTGAAAAGGAGACAACAACCTAGCAGAAAAGAAAGAGAGAGAGAGAGAGAGAGAGAACGTGCGAGAGAGAGAAGAAAGAAAGAAAGAAAATAAAAGAAAGAAACAAAGAAAACAAAAGAATGAAAGAAAGAAAAGACAATCAACAGGTAAATTACAAAGAATCTCTAAGCAAACATATATAGTAAAAGCCAAAATAAGCCAGACAGAGAAGACTGAAATAAATAACTAATATTTCAATGCAAAGACAAGGATATACATCCAGAAGAAACAACATCTAGAGAGAACTATGACCTCCCCAAATGGGCAAAGCAAAACACAAGTGACTAACCCTAATGAGACAGGGATATGTGAACTCTGATGAATAATTCAAAATAGCAGTTTTAAGGAAACTCAGAGATCTCCAAGATAACACAAAAAATAATTTAGAAATTTATCAGAGAAATTTAACAAGATCAAAATAATTGAAAAAGACCAAATCTAAGAATTATTGGAGTTTAAAAGGGAATTCAGCAAGAGGTAGAAAGCATATTCAAAGAAATAATAACAAAAAGATGTTCTAAAACTTAAAAAAGAGATAAATATCCAGGTATAGGAAGATCAGAGAACCAAACAGATTTAATCCAAGTAAGACTACACCAAAACGTTTAATAGTAAAACTCTCAAATATCAAAGACAGAGATGATCCTAAAAGCAGCAAGATAAAAGATCCAAATGACATATAAAAGAGCTCCAATTCATCTGGCAACAGATTTCTCAAAGAGAAGAAGGACTGAAGAGATTAGTACATTTTCAATGTCTTGAAAGAAAAAACCTACAATCCAAGAATACTGTATCCAAATAGTTATCTTTCAAATGTGAAGATATAAAGTTTTCCCTGGACATACAAAAGCTGAGATAATTCACCACCACCAGACCTGTCTTGCAGGAAATCCCAGCTGGAGGTCTTCAATCAGAAATAGAAAAAGGAAAAACACTGACATGCAAAAAGAAAATATTCAAAGGTATAGAATCCATTGTGGTGGCTCATGCCTGTAATCCCAGCACTTTGGGAGGCTAAGGTGGGTGAATTGCTTGAGATGAGATGTTCGAGACCAGCCTGGTAAACATGGCAAAACCCTGTCTCTACTAAAATACAAAAATTAGCTGAGCATGGTGGCAGGTGCCTGTAATCCCAGCTACTTGGGAGGCTGAGGCAGGAGAATCACTTAAACCCAGGAGGTGGAGGTTGCAGTGAGCTGGGATTGTGCCACTACACTCTAGCCTTGGTGACAGAGCAAGACTCCATCTCAAAAAGAAAAGAAAAAAAAAAAGAACTCACTCCTGAAAATAAGTATATAAACAAACCTAGAATACTCTATCACTGTAACTGTGGTATGTAATCCACTCTTAGTCTAATATGAAGCCCAAAAGACAAATCTATCAAAAACAGTAATAGTTATTGATATAGCTAACATTGTTAACCTGTTAAGCGATGGAAAGTAAAAAAAAAAAAAAAATGTAAATTGAGACAACACAAAGTCAAAATATGGGGGCAATGTAGTTAAAGTGTAGAGGTTTTCTTTCATTTTTTACTTGTTTTTATTTTTTCCTGGTAATCTAAAATAAGTTGTCATCTTTTCAAAATACTTTTTTTCAAAAGAGAGTCTTACTCTGTCACCCAGGCTGGATTGCAATGGCATAATTATAGCTCACCACAGTCTTAACCTCTTGGGCTCAAGCAATCCTCCTGCCTCAAACTCCCAAGTAGCTGGGACTACAGGCACAGGCCACCATGCCTGGCTAATTTAAAAAAATTATAGAGACAAGTTCTCATAGGGCTCACTTTGCTGGCCAGGCTGGTCTTAAACTCCTGGCTTCAAGTAGTCCCCTTGTTTTGGGATCCCAAAGTGCTGAGATTACAGGTGTGAGTGACTATGCCCAGCCTAAAATAACTTGTTATACCTATCTATAAGATGTTCTTTGTGAGCCTCATGTAACCACATGCAAATACTTATAATAAATTTACTAAAAATAGAAAGCAACAAATTAAAACTATCAGAGAAAATAATTTACTCACAAACGAAAGCAATAAAGAAAGAAAACAGTAAGAGAGGAGTCTCAAAACAACCAAAAAAGAAGCCAAAGAAAAGGCAATGGAAAGTTCTTACTTATCAATAATAACATTAAATGTAAATGAGCTCAATGCTCCAATTAAAAGGCAGACTGTAGCTAGATGGATAGAGAAATAGACCCAATTATATGCTGCCTACAAGAAACCCATATCACCTATAAAGACTCACATAGACTAAAAGCGAAGGAGTGGAAAAAGATATTTCATGCATCTGGAAACCAAAAAAGAATATGAGTAGCTATATTTATATCAGATAAAATAGACTGCAAGTCAAAGACTAATAAGAGACAAAGAAGACCACTATATAATGATAAAGAGGTCAACCCAGCAAGAGAATATAACAACTGTAAATATGCATGCACTCAACATTGGCACTCATGAGTATATAAATCAAACACTAATAATTCTAAAATAAGAGATAAGTGGCAACACAATAATAGTAGTGGAGTTTAACACCTCACTGTCAGTAATGTACAGATCACCCAAACAGAAAATCAACAAATAATCAATGAAGTTAAAGTGCATACTAGACCAAATAGGTAGGCCTGACATTTACAGAACATTTCACCCAAATGCTGCAAAATGCACATTCTTATTATCAGCACATGCAACATTCTCTAGGATAGGCCATATCTGAAGCCACAGAATAGTCTCAATAAATTAAAAAATGTAGAAATCATGTAAAATATCTTTTCTGATCACAATGAGATAACACTAGAATCAATAACAAGAAAAACCTTGAAGAATACACAAACACATGGAAATTAAACAACAGATTCCTGAATGACAAATAGGTCAATACAAACATTAAGAAAGAAATTAAAAAAACTTTTTAAACAAATGAAAACAGAAACACAACATACCCAAATCTATGGGATACAGCCAAAGAAGTACTAAGAGGGAATTTTATAGCAACAAATATCTACATCAGAAAATAAAAAGAATTCAAACAGTCTAATAATGCACCTCAAGAAGCTAGAAAAGCAAGAACAAATGAAACCCAAAATTAGCAGAAGGAAAGAAATAACAAAAATCAGAGTAGAAATAAATAAAATTGAAACTAAGTAAGTCCAGAAGATTAATGAAACAGAAAATAGGTTTTTTGAAAAGGTAAACAAAATCAACAAACCTTTAGCTATACTAACCAAGAAAAAAGAGAGAAGGCCCCCAATAAAGAACATCAAACACAAAAAAAGGAGACATAAGCACTGAGACCACAGAAATACAAAAAAAAATCATTACAGACTATTATGAACAAATATACATCAAAACTTTGGAGCACCTAAAAGAAATGCATAAATTCATGGATGCGTACACCTACCAAGACTGAATCATAAAACAATGGAAAACCTCAACTTACCAACAAGTAACAAGCAACAGGGTCAAAGCCATAATAAAAAGTCTCCCATCAAAGAAAAGTCCAGGACTTAGTATCTTCACTGCTGCATTCTGCCAAACATTTAAAGAAAAGCTAATACCCATTTCACTAGAACTATTCAAAAAATTACAGATAAAAGAATACTTCCAAACTCATTCTATGAGACCAGCATTACCTTGATACCAAAATCAGACAAGGACAGAACAAAAAGACCACTGCAAGCCAACATCTCTGATGAATTTAGATATGAAAAAATACTAGCAAACCAAATTCAGCAACACATTAAAAAGACCATTCCCAACTCAAGCTGGAAAAAAAAAAGGCAGATAGGAGGCAGGAACAACTTGTAGCTCCCACTCAGACAGGCAGAACAGCATGTGGAGACTCACATTGTGAACTGTTGCTTCAAGAACTACCACAGGAGCACACCAGAAAAACCAAAAGAATTCACAGACCCTTTGAAAGAAGTAGCTTGCTGCTGCAAACACCATAAGACAGTTAAAAAACTGTGAATGCCCAAACGGTGAGAGGGGGAAAGTCTACCTCTGAACACACATCCTCACTGGGGAACCTGAAAATCCAGATCATGTAAGAAGAATTTAACCTTATCGAGAGCGGAAACAAATTTAGAGAGCCAAGTGAAATATAAAAGTAGAAGCAGTAGCAGAAAGAGCTGTATAGACACTCCTGACCCCCAAGGAAGCCCAGGGAAGCCATTTCCGACTTTATCTCACAGGGGTCCTTGGAGAGGGCTGCCAGTGGAATTGAGGAAGAACCACAGTGAGAAGAAAACTTCCAGCTGAACTTTGAAATAATTTCTGCCAAACATGAATTTTCCTGGGCAGAATCTGGGGGATAGGGAGTGAACAGGAAGTGCAGATATGAGTACAGAAGCCACGGCAGGTGGTAAGGGGTAAAAAGCATGAAAGCCATATCTGCTTTCTCAGTGGGGAGGCTTGCAGCCTAGGGCAAGATCTCAGCCCTGCTCGCTGGCTGCCTGGTGCTGCTGGTAGGGCATAGTGGGAGTGAGACTGGCCTTTTTGGCTGCATGTAAGCAGTGTGAGGCCTGTCACCGCTGGCTTTCCCCCATTTCCCTGGTGACCTGTATGATGCAGCAGAGGCAGCCATAATCCCCCTGGGAACATAACCACATTGGCCTGAGAACCACACCTCCATCCCGCACAGCAGCTGCAGCAATCCCCAGCCAAAGAGAGTCTGAGCTCAGACAGGCCTAACCCTGCCCCAACCTGATTGTCTTTCTCTAACCATCCTGGTAGCTAAAGACAAAAGTCATAATCTTTTGGGAGCTCTATGGCCCACCCATCACCCAAGAAATCTGAATACCTTAGGGCAAGCTTGTATTCCCCCTATACTACTGGAGCTGAGGCTCTCTTGAAAGCACCACCTCCTGGTTGGAGGCCAACAAACTCAAGCCATTATAGAAACTCAAAAAAGAACAACCTGCACTAAGAAAGGAGAAAACAACAGCTAATTCCACCAACTGTAACACCCTGGCTAACCAGAGGTCCTGAGTCTGTCCATGTGACAACTTCACTACTACATTAACCAGTATTTCAAAAAAAACAGTGCACTAAACAAAACTACAATCAAGGTCCCTCACTCCCCAACTATCTTCACCAGAGCAGGTGCTGGTATCCACAGCTGAGAGACTTGAAGACAGATCACATCACACGACAAGTTGTAGACACTCCCCAGTACCAGCCTGAAGCCCAGTAGCTCTTCTAGGTGGCCAGGACCAGAATAACAATAACGATCACTGCAGTCCACTTCTCAGGAAGCCCCTTCCCTAGTGGAAGGGCTTCAAGGGATCACCCCTTGGGACAAAAGAATCTGAAGAGTATCCTTGAGCCCCACAGCATTCCTCTGACATAGTCTACCCAAATGAGAAAGAATCAGAAAAACAATTCTGGTTATATGACAGGGCAAGGTTCTTTAACATCCGCAAAAGATAACGCTAGCTCACCAGCAATGGATCCAAACCAAGAAGAAATCTCTGAATTGCCAGAGAAAGAAATCAGAACATTGATTATGAAGCTAATCAAAGAGGTACCAGAGAAAGAAGAAATTTCTAAGCAGCAAAGCATTCAAGAGGTGACTTGGGTATTCTTAAAAGCATTGAGTTTTATTCATTCACAGAGACATGGTTTGAAATTGAAACTTGTGTTTTAAAGGGAAGCTGAGCACAAAAGTTTGGGAAATTTGCAGCCTGACAATGTGATAGAAAAGAAAAACTCATTTTCTGAGGAGAAATTCAAGCTGGCTGCAGAAATTTGCATAAGTATCAAGGAGTCAAATGTTAATTGCCAAGACAATGGGGAAAATGTCTCCAGGGTATGTCAGAGGTCTTCATGGCAACCCCTCCCATCACAGACCTGGAGACCTAGGAGGAAAAAATGATCTTGTGTGCTAAGCCCTGGGCCCTTCTGCTTTGTACAGTCTCAGGACTTGGTGCTCTGTGTCCCATCTGTGACTAAAAGAGCCAATGTACAGCTCAAGCCATTGCTTCAGAGGGTGCAAGCCCCAAGCCTTGGTAGCTTACACGTGGTGTTAACCCTGTGGTTGCACAGAAGTTAAGAACTGAGGTTTGGGAACCTCTCCCTAGATTTCAGGGGATGTATGAACATGCCTGAATGTCCAAGCAGAGGTGTGCTTCTCCATGAGGCAGAGCCCTCACGGAGAGCCTCTACTAGGGTAGTGCAGAAAGTGAATGTGGGGTTGGAGGCCCCACACAGAGTCCCTACTGGAGCACTCCCTAGTAGACCTGTGAGAAGAGGGCCACCATCCTTCTCCAGATCCCAGAATGGTAGATCCACTGACAGCTTGCACTGTGCACCTAGAAAAGCTGCAGACACTCCATGCCAGCCTGTGAAAGCAGCCAGGATCAGGGGGCTATACTCTGCAAAGCCACAGGGATGGAGTGGCCCAAGGCCATGGGAGCCTACTTCTTGCATCAGTGCAATCTGGCAGTGAGACATGTAGTCAAAGGAGATTATTTTGGAACTTTAAAGTTTAATGACTCCCCTATTGGATTTCAAAATTGCATAGGGCCTGTGGCCCCTTTGTTTTGGCCAATTTCTCCCATTTGGAATGGGTATATTTACCCAATGCCTGTACCCCAGTGTATCTAGAAAGTCACTGACTTGCTTTTGATTTTACAGGCTCATAAGTGGAAGGGACTTGCCTTGTCTCAGATGAGACTTTGGATTATGGACTTTTGAGTCAATGCTGAAATGAGTTAAGACTTCAGGGGACTGTTGAGAAGGCATGATTGGTGTTGAAATGTGAGGACATGAGATTTGGAAGGGGCCAGTGGTGGAATGATATGGTTTGGCTGTGTCCCCACCCAAATCTCATCGTGAATTGTAGCTCCCATAATCTGCATGTGTCATGGGAGGAACCCAGTGAGAGGTAATTAAATCATGGGGTCAGGTTTTTCCTGTGCTGTTCTCATGATAGTGAATAAGTCTCATGATAGTGAATAAGCCAGCTTGAATTTCTCCCCACCATGTGGAACTGTGAGTCTATTAAACCCCTTTTTCTTTATAAATTACCCAGTCTCTGGTATTTCTTCATAGCAGTATGAAAATGGACTAATACAGTAAATTGGTACTGGTAAAGTGGAGTACTGCTATTAAGATACCCAAAAATGTGAAAGCAACTTTGGAACTGGGTAACAGGAAGAGACTGGAATAGTTTGGAGGGCTCAGAAGAAGATAGGAAGATGTGGGAAAGTTTGGAACTTCCTAGAGGCTTGTTGAATAATTTTGACCAAAATGCTGATAGTGATATAAACAACAAAGTCCAGGCTGAGATGGTCTCAGATGGAGATGAGCAACTTATTGGAAATCGGAACAAAGGTGATTCTTGCTGTGCTTTAGCAAAGAGACTGGCAGCATTTTGCTCCTGCCCTAGAGATCCGTGCTATTCACAATAGCAAAAATATGGACTCAACCTGAGATCCCATCAATGGATGAATGGATAAAGAAAATGTGGTATATATATAGAGAGAATGGAATATTATTCATCTATAAAAAAGAATAAAATTCTGTCATTTGCAGCCACATGAATGGAACTAGAGGTCATTATGTTAAATGAAATAAGTCAAACATAGAAAGATAAATACCACATATTCTTATCCATATGTGGGAGCTAAAAAAAAAAAGTGGATCTCATGAAGATAGGGAGTAGATTGGTGTTTAGCACATGCTGGGAAGACGAGCAGGGAGGGAAAATGAAGAGAGGTTGATTAATGGGTACAAATATTCAGTTTGATAGAAGAAATAAGACCTAGTGCTTGATACATCAGAGAAGTGACTATACAATAATATAGTCTTTATTTCAAAATAGTGAGAAAAGAATAATTCAAATGTTTCTAGCATAAAGAAATATTTAAGGTAATAGATATCCTGATTACACTAATTTGATCTTCACAGGTTATTTGAATATATTAAATTATCACACACACCCTGAAAATATGTATATCTATTATGCATCAGTGAAAAATAAAATTAGAAAACAAAAAATATAGTGTAGGTTTTGTAAGCATAAAGTGTAATAAAGAGAGGGGAAAGAGATTAATTGGACATTTGATTTGAAACCAAGACAATAGTCAGACTGCTGGGGACCTTGAACATTAGACTCAAGAATTAGGACTTAATTTTGTCAAGGAATTCTCAAATCTAACTGTGCCACAAAATTTTCTAGGGACTGTCAAATGCCATTTCCCCAAATATCACCAATACAAACTGTTGATGAGATAGGGAAAACATTTCAGCAGAGATTCGGCAGTATCTCAGAGAGCAACGTTAGAATTCATTGAGAATTTAAGTTTCATTTAAGCCATTTCCCTCCATGGAGAGAGCTGGGGAGGTCTTGATTTGAAATGGGCAAAAATCACAACATGGAAGTCTAAGATTGGTGGGAAAAGCAAGGTAAGGCAAGAGATTCAAAGGTAAAAACTGTCTGTTGATACTTTTCATTGAAGAGTTGATGGATATTTTGGAAAATTCCTATAATGAATAATCAAGTCATTTTTCCAGGTAAGAGTCACTGGAATGGTAAAGTTATGCTAGTGAAGACAGTGGAATAGTAATGTCACGTTGATGTAGAAGCTCTGTAGGGTGTAGTTTTCGTTCTCAGAACTCATCTTCTAAAGTTCCATATATTGAAACCCAAAACCTCTCTTTTTAACTGGCCTTATTGGGAGCCAATGCTATCAACAATGAGCCACTGCAGGTTTTTGTCTTAGAGTGTGCCATGATCCCAGCTCTCCTTCAGGAGATGGGGACACTCGTTGGAAGGTTGCAACAGTTACCTACAGAACATATAACGATGGTATGACTTATGAGTCTCGAGGACATGGTTAATTTAGTGATGCTAGTTATGGCTTTTCTGTCTCTGTCTCTCCCTCCTAGCTCTCTGCATCTCTTTCATGAGTCTGGGTCTTCTCCAAGCTAAATACTGAGAGTATATATATCCATTGTCAAGTGAGGCAGACACATGAGAAATCCTTAAGAAAAAGTATCACGGCCGGGCACGGTGGCTCACGCCTGTAATCTCAGCACTTTGAGAGGCCGAGGCGGGCGGATCACGAGGTCAGGAGATCGAGACCATCCTGGCTAACACGGTGAAACCCCGTCTCTACTAAAAAAAAAAACTACAAAAAATTAGCTGGGCGTGGTGGCAGGCACCTGTAGTCCCAGCTACTTGGGAGGCTGAGGCAGGAGAATGGTGTGAACCCGGGAGGCAGAGCTTACAGTGAGCGGAGATCACTCCACTGCACTCTAGCCTGGCCAACAGAGTGAGACTCCGTCTCAAAAAACAAACAAACAAACAAAAAAACAACAAGAAAAAGTATCACAAGAAAGACAGGAAGACTGCAGGAAGTGAGGGATTGCCAGGTGCCTGGTAGTTTCTTCAAACTACAAGTTGAATGGTTAGGTGATCTTTTCCTGTGTGTACTAGGGTAGAGACGAGGTGCATATGGAGAGAATAGAAGTTACTTGGAGGTTTAACTCAGAATTGCCCTCAGATTGAATCGAGGATGAGAAAGACCTCAAGACCCTATATGGGATTGAGAACTAAAATTAAAATCTTAAGCGCCCACCCCAACCAGTTGAACAGATCTCCTCTTGGCCAAGGAGACCTCAGAAAAACCTTAAAAATGGAGTTCCTGGCCATAAGGAGACAAGAGATCAGACACGCCTCATTATATCCTCTCCCTTTTGCATATAGACACACCAACTGATGAGCATGAATTTTAAAATAGAGATCATAAGACTGACAGAACAGACTCTTTGTGGCAGTAAGATCTCAAATTATAAACAGGACCTATGCCCATGCCAGGCAAAGGTGAAGTCACACACCCCTATGCTTAAAGAATAAACTTTAACTGCCACAAGGTTTTTCTTTCTCTAAGCAGCTCAACAAGCACTGGCCTCAAGGAAAGTAATATTAAAATAACTGCAGCTCATCCATCACCATGTGCTGACTAACTGACCCCCTGTTCCACAAGCCATAACTACAGCTTTGATGAGACAACAAAGAGATTTCAGTAACTGTCCTGGTAAAAGCCCACCGCCTATGGACTGGTTCTGGTCGGTTTTATAGAGGCTTTGCACTTGAGAGCCTTCATGTCCCTGTTTTACCTTCTGAAATATAGAGAGCCTAATTGTAATAGATTTAAATGTTAAGTACCCTCTCAAATATGAACATAGATCATTTGTAGCATGCATGTTTATTCAGTATGCATGCATTAGAAATCACTTGGAGAATATTCATAGCTTCTCCTGTAACTTGTTGAATATGTATATTTAGCCAAACTACGTAGCACAAAGCTCCTGCCTCAACCCCTCCTTCTTCAAAGTACCTGCCTTTCGGTCTCTGTTGAAGGTGTGCTTCTCAGCCTGTCAGGATGGCCACTGGCAGGCTATAACCCCTTTATAAGAAATAAAGTCTCTTTTCCAAATCTCCATAGATCTCATGATTTTTCTGTTGGTAAAATTCAGGATCCCTGGACTACCCTTGACATTAAATTATAAGCCCACTAGACTAAAAGTCTCTCAGACCCCTCAGCCTATCTGGCCCTTAATTAGTATAATCGGGGTTAATTTACTTTTTGTGCCTCTCCTCTTCATATTCACAGATGTTTACAGAAAAAAAAAAAAGGCAAGGAGATTAAGTCACTTGCCCAAGGTCTCAGAGCCACTAAGTGCAGAGCCATATTCTCAAGTCCAGTTCTGTTGAACTCCAATAAACATCTCCTTTCTACTTCCTTGCTTTTCCATTATTGCCTCTTCCCCTTTCACAGGGCCCTGATTGTAAAAATATATAGGCAGATAACGCTGCAGTTGATAACATTACACTTCTATTGAAAGACGTTTTTCTTCCTTTCCGGTATTATTTCAGATCACTTTCCATCCTCATTTATTCATTCACGGATTCCTTCCCAGTCATCTGTGGAGAGATATGTAGGGTATGAAATGAGACTCCTACATGCAGGGCCAGTATTTAGCCAGTAACCTCAGGAAGGTCATTTGCAGCCACTGTTAGTTCTGATTGGCTGGGCCTGCAACTTGCAGAGTGGTAAATATTTTGACTATTGCCCTTGGCTATTTGCCAGAATAACCGTCTGCATTTGTATCCCCTATGGTGCTCAATTAGAATGCACACAGTCCAAGAGAGTGAGGCAGGGTAGGAGGTGGTCTGAGCCTGGGAATACAGGCAAGAGACACAGGGTCAGGGCCACCTCTGCTCTAATCTGTCCTTGTGTGACCTTGTGCACATCACTTCCTTTCTCTGGGAATCAGCTTCTCCATAGGCAAAGTACACATGGCCTGGCACTATTATATTTTTGTAAAAGAAAGTAGTATGTGCCTATGTGCCTGGGTCCATGCGTGCACGCACGGAAACATGTCTGGAAGGTGACACACCCACCTATTCACAGTGGTTATCTCGGGTGAGCACAACTGGATGAAGAAGGTCTTTTTTACCCTATATAACCTCTTGACACTTTTAATTTTCCACAAGCATGTGCTGTAATTTTTTTAAGTGAACAGCTAAAAAGTCCTGTTTGCTCCTGTTTTACAGAAAGTCGCACTTCTTTTCTGAGGTCACTTGGGGCCCTGGCAACTGACTCTGAAGACTCTCTTGCCTCTGCATGGTCCTTATGCTGCCTCTGAACAACTGGGGGATGTGAGTACTGGGCACCAAATGATGCCTCCTAATCTCCCAGCTCAGCAAATGCTGCCCAGGGCTGGAAAGAAAACATCCTCAGAGAGTTTTCCTTGTCCTCCTCCTGTTGGTATCTTGTTCTTGTCAGGAAATGATTCACCACCATTCAGCAAAAGCATGATTATTTTCACTTGTATCTACAGCTATGAAATACCCACAGACTGGCGCCAGGTTCTGGGAAAGAGCTATAACTAAACATGCTGAATTCCCAGACTCCTTTGAATTTATGCCATGAAGTGCTTGTTCCCGGGTCAGGAGGCTAGGGGACTGAGCAGCATGATTACTTATCCCTGTCCTGGGAAGAAACAAGAGGGAAAAAAAGATTTGTTTTCCCAGAGGACAGCCATCTCTCCAGCAAATAATCCAGTCCCAGGTTCCCTTATGATAAATCAATCACACTTTTTAATAATAAAAGAATGTAAACATAGAGATGGGAAAGAAGCATTGCATGGAAAGAGCACTGGGCTTTGGATTCAGATAAACCTGGATGCAAACCCAGACCTTGAACAAGCCATTTAACCCACTCCCCTGAAAGAACACCTTATTTTGTGCCAGGCACTCTGCTGGGCATTTTATATCCAACAGCTCAAGCTTGAAGAGGTTTTTATTGTTCTCATTCTGTAACAGATGAAGGAAGTGGGACTCAGGGAAGAAAGCCGTGAGAGTGGGAGGGCTCAGTTGATGAAATGACAAAGCTCATACGTGGTGGAGAGAAAAGACTTCTGCTCCAAGCACACTGTTAGAACCAGCCAGAACCCGGAGCAATCCCACACTCCTTTCCATGAGCCTTCTTTAATTGCAAGTGCCCTAGGAGGGATAAAAATCAAGACCCTGATACTGAATAGAAAGGAGAAACACCACACATAGACCAGTGAATGGAAATTGTGCTTTGGCATCAAAGGAACCTGGATTCAAATGTTAGCTCTGTTGTGTACTGTGACCTTAGGCATTTTACCTGACTTCTGTGGGTCTTAGTTTGCTAATGTGCAAAAGTAGAATGGTGAGAGGGTGAATGAGATTTTAAAGCACCTAGCCCAGAGGCTCATTTAGAGCAGTAGCTAGTCTCAGAAAAAGGAGGAGCCCCTAGAAGGCTCAAATGATGAGGCATGTGGGGATGCTGGGGTCCCAAGGCTGCAAGCAGGCACTGAACATGCCCCTGCGAGGGGAACTGCTGGACAGCGGCTGGGAAAATCTAAGTAATGCAGAGCTCAGGCTGGCATTGCAGCAAGTAACCACCTCTTTCCAGACCACGTGCACATGGCGCCAGGAGAGAGGATCGTAGAAACCTAGGCAGAGCTCATTGACCACTGGCTCAACTACACCGGCGCCTGGGTGGCTCCATCAATGCTAAGCTCCCCTTCCTCCCCAGCCTTAATGGTAACTTCTCAGCCAAGTGCCAGAACGTCAAGGGGTACAACCCGGGGTACCATCAGGTTGTAGGTCACAGCCAGAGTGCAGGTCCACCACAGCATCTACTCTGTGAAAGTCCCGGAGACCCCTGACATTCAGCCCCGCTTCTCGCAGCATGTGTGGACCCTCAGCAACCACCTGGAGAACCACCCAGACCCAGGAGGCCAAGTACCTGGCAGAGATGCTTGTGCTCAGGTATGACAAGCATGTCCTCACCCGCATGGAGGCAAATACTCATCACTGGCAAGTTTTTTGTGCCTCACTTTGGTTCTCTTTAAAATGGAGTTAGTGTGTCAAATTCTTAGGTTACTTGAGAGGATTAAATGAGCTAATGGAAGCAAAGCACTCTGGAACAGTGTCTGGCCTTTCTAAACGTGAAAATTCACGTCTATGACAATTCGCTGCTGCTTTAGGATTGGAATCCCAGAGTCAGACCACACAGACCGAGGCTCAAGTCCCAGCACAGCTGCTTACTACCTCAGTGACCCTGGGCTATTGTTCCATCATTCTGGGAATTAATCTCTTAAGTTGGGATAATATTAAAATTGATGTCATAAAATTACTGTGATGATTAAATGAGATACTGCAAGGAAATCCCTCACCATAGTATCTGGCCTGTCACCTTGAGCTGTCATGATGCCATGATGTGGAATTGACCATGATGATCATTCCGATGGTGATGTGAGGAGGTGAGTAGCAGAGTTCTATGTACCATGAAGAACACAAAGATGTCCAACCAGGGCTCATGGTTGAGTGGGGCAGATATACCTAATATATAAATTACTCATTGTGAAATGTGATACAACTTTAAACACTTTCTATGGGAAAATGAAGGAGGGATACAAATTCTGAGAGACATCTGATAAGGCTTCTGGAAGAGGATGGAATTTCTCCTGCATCTTGAAGATTAGATGTGAGAAAGAAAAGAAGGACTTCCCACAAAGAAACAGAGTTTGATCCAGGGCTGGGAGTAGGAGCATCAGAACTCCTTCTGGCCTCAGCCAGGCACACATAGATTTGTTCAGTTCTCCTGGTCTGGGAGAATCCTTTCAACAGCAACTGGAAGCTCCATTCTGATGGCCTCGGTTCATTTCTTGGAAAATCCCCCTAGGCTCCAGAAACTGAGCTCCCCAACTGAAAAAAGTGAGGTAGAGGCCAAGGCAGAATAGAAGGTTTTGGCCTGAGATTTAAAAAAAAGAAGTGGAAGAGAGAATGGATTATCTTATAAGTAGAGTCATATAATTTATCATCCAAATCTGCACTCCAGTTCAGGCTTTTTTTAAAAAAAAAAAAAAAAAGGGTACTTTAATTATATGGGACAATGGTCATAAACTGGAACGTATGCCAGTCCACCTTGATGTGACTGTTTGCCATTGGGCCCCGACCTCCCTTGTCATCCTGATCTCTAGCTAGCCCTCAGGATCCCCCTCCCATGACGCACTCCCAATATGCTCCACACACTGATCCCCCAATGTGTCATGGCGATTCTTGGCTGTGCCTTTGCCTGATGAAGTCTAACTCATTAATCAAGAGTGGGTTCCGATGTCAGCTCCCTTGAGAATATGTCCTTACCTGCCCCTCCCCCTCACGCACACATACTCCTTCAATCTCCCAGGAAGAAAGCATCTCTTACTCCTCTTGACGACCACCCAACCTTAGCAGTATGTTTATATGAGCATGTCACTTGGCATGAGTTCTTTTCCCAATTTGACTAAGAGCTCTTTTAGTGTGGGGAGGGTTGGTGTTGTGCTTATTAGAGTTACTTCCAGGGTTCAGCCTCAGAGCATCAGGCAGAACTCTGAGATAGGTGCTCTAAATTTAGAGGTATGTGCTCTAAAAGTTAGCTGAATGAATGAGAGAAAACCAGAAAAAGGTCAGGTGATAGGAACCAGCTATCAAATTCTTTTAAATGACCCACCCCTCTTGGACTCTTAAGTGTATTATTATTTCATTCATAAACCAGTTTTGAGCCCCATTTTTGTCCATTGTAAGTGCTATAATAAATACAAACATGAATAAAACTTAGTTTTCACTGCCTCAAACTATTCTGTGCAAGTTGACCAAAAAATAATAAACAAAAGAAATGGGAAAGGGGGAGGTGGTAGCATGTGTAACCATAGGGTCTCCAAGTTCCTTTGAGAACCTTGGGTAACCGGGTGGAGGGGCTGCAGTAATTCCACCCCAGCTGATGATAGCATGGAGACTGCTGGGCTCCTGGCCTAGAGCTGTTCCTTGGACGTTACACATTGTCTTCTCTGGAACAAGCTCCTCTTGGACAATTGGGTTGTTGCTCTCTATTGGATACTGGAAGTTATATAAAATGAAGAGGTCTTCTGCCTTATTTTGACTTCTAGAAAGCTTAGAACCAAATTTTGGTCATTTCCACAACACTTTTGCTGCTAAACTCAATCTTAGTTCCAACTTTTCTTTTTTGTCCTTACATTCCCTCTTGAATAACTCATTTTTCAAATTTGTATATGATATGTATTTACATAAAACACTATATATATATTTTATTATTTTTTGAGACAGTCTCGCTCTGTCGCCCAGGCTGGAGTGCAGAGGTGCAATCTGGCCTTACTGCAAGCTCCGCCTCCCGGGTTCACGCCATTCTCCTGCCTCAGCCTCCTGAGTAGCTGGGACTATAGGTGCCCTGCCACCAAGCCCGGCTAATTTTTTTTGTATTTTTAGTAGGGACAGGGTTTCACCGTGTTAGCCAGGATGGTCTCGATCTCCTGACCTTGTGATCCGCCCACCTCGGCCTCCCAAAGTGCTGGGATTACAGGCGTGAGCCACTGCGCCCAGCCTATATTTTTAAAAATAAAGAGAAATGAGTACAGAGCTGAGTAGCTGTGGAGGGAGACCCGGTAAACCTCTGAAACCCACCTCCCAGGCCCATTCCTTATTTCAACCCCAGTCTCATTCCTCTAGCCTTTCTCTTGGTCCAAATTCCATCCTGCCTGGTGATAGTTTGCTTTACCTCATAGAGATGGGCTGTCATAAACTAGATAATTTCCAGTAGTTCCTTTTTGCAGTGTTGATGCAGTTTAGCCCAAACCACTGGGACAATGTCCACAGTTAGACAAAATTGGGTTTACTGGCTTGTTGTAACGAGGGAGAGAGGGCACACAATGGGAGACTTTGGAGCACCCCCGTGAGAAAGTGTTAGGAGGGATTTGCTGTAGGATTTGGAGTAGGGTTAGTTAATTCTGGGAATGAATTAATGATGCGTGGCTTTGCTCTGGATTGAGTACTGTCAAAGAGCAATTCTAACACTGCATACCTTGGTTTTGTTTTTTAAATCTAAGAGCTGCTCTTTGTTATCCAGGTGGCAATACTAATCACACACTGACCTGTTGTCTGTGCTCAGCTGTTAGAATAAAATCCAGATCTCTTTCTGTACATAAGCTTGTCACTAATGAGGAGGGAAAAAATGTACCCTTGATGTCCAAAACTGATCTGTTTACAGCTTGACTGCAATATTATTAGAAGCTGGTCTGAGGCTCACAGCCCAGTGAGCCTAAAAAATCTAAACAGTATTATAGAATAACAACCTCACACAAAGTTACTCGGAAACCATGACAAAATGAAACAAAACAAGGTCACCTCATAATTTTGTCTTGTCTAAGCACAGATAAAAACAAGGTCACTGCATGCACAACTCACAAAATACCCATAGAATTGCCCCCACTTTCTGACAGCATCCAATCCAGAGCAAACCTCTGCTTCCTTAGAACCACCCCCGAATCACCCAAACCCTAAATCCCATAATATGTTCTAACACAGTCTTAATGAGACACCTCAGTGTTCCCCAAGGTATACATTTCTCCTCTTTGCAACAATAAACCCAGCTGTTTAATAGCTGGTGTATTTTTCATAATCTTTGGCTCAAGGGCCTTGGCACAGGCATTGTTCCCCTGCTCACCTGACTAACCTGGCTTCAACCAACTTGGCCTTCCTTCAGTTCCTTGAAGATAGGAAGTTCATTCCTGCCTTGGGGCTCTGTACTTAACATTATCTTTCTCCTACTAAGGTCCACTCATGGCTAGCTCCTTCTCATCAGGGGAAATGTAAACTCTTAAGAATTAAAGAAAAGGAAAATGGTAAAGCTTTCTTAAAAATGGCAGAGTAAGGCCGGGCGCGGTGGCTCAAGCCTGTAATCCCAGCACTTTGGGAGGCCGAGACGGGCGGATCACAAGGTCAGGAGATCGAGACCATCCTGGCTAACATGGTGAAACCCCGTCTCTACTAAAAACACAAAAAACTAGCCGGGCGAGGTGGCGGGCGCCTGTAGTCCCAGCTACTCCGGAGGCTGAGGCAGGAGAATGGCGTGAACCCGGGAGGCGGAGCTTGCAGTGACCTGAGACCCGGCCACTGCACTCCAGCCTGGGCGACAGAGCGAGACCGAGACTCCGTCTCAAAAAAAAAAAAAAAAAAAAATGGCAGAGTAATAATGAAAGGCATACACCAACAATGCCTACAGAACAGGCTATGCTTGTATTACAGTCTCTCACACTGGCTGTTGCTAAGGCTTTACCAACGAGAACACCATAGAAAATTAAATCTCCCAGTCCAAGTTTTGCTCCCCTTTCGCCTAGATCTTTACTAGCTGGGACATTGCTGGGAAGTTCCTGAGCAGCTCCTGATTTGAGTGTAGACCCATGAGGCCCTCGACAACTGTCCCTGTGGGTTCTCCACTCTTTGCCTTAATGGCCACTACTTTCAGTAATTCTCTACCACCTTTTTCATTTCCTATATAATTCTTATCACCTTCTAAATTGCACTATTGTGTGTCGCTGGCCTTCCTCTACCAGAATGCACATTTTAAGAGGTCAGGGACTATGTGTGCTCATCTTTGTCTCCTATTGCCTCTACCATTTCCACGAATAACTAAAACATTTTTTACCTTGAGCATTACAACATCTTAATGGGTTCCTCTGCCTCCAATCACTCTCACCTCCCATACAGACATAAATGAATTGCCTTTCTGAAACAAAGTGTAGATGCTGGCACTCCCCATTCCAAAACCTTTCATAGATTCTCTCCTCAGGGTGTTGTCACCTCACTCATCTCAACCTGTCTTCTACCATAGCTGAGAGCTCTGAACTTTGGTCATGCTGAATGGTCCCAGAGGTGCCACATGCTTTTCAGCAGCCAAGCCTTGACAAGTGCAGCGCTGCTTCTTTTATCTAAAAGATTCTTGCCCACTCCTCTCTATTTTTTCCTGAGGGCAAAGTCCTAGTCACCCTTCAAGTCCTCATTCCCAAATTGCCCCTTTTGAGAGGTCCCCTCTTTGATCTTTCCTTCTTCTGTCCCTCCACAGCTTGTTGTTGCCCACATGACACTACCGACTGCACAGACTTCTGTCGCAGTTAATTGTACATCTGCTTCCCCGAGACCGCATTTCAAGGGCAGAGACCTATCCGCTCTCTGGGCCTTGGTTTCTTAATTTGTAAATCAAAGTACTTTGTACCTACATCATAGGGTTCTTGTGAGGCGTAAATGAGTTAATGCATGCAATTGGAACAATGACTGGAACATAGTAAACACCATATAAATATTTGCTACTATTATTATTAATTTCTGCACTCTTAGTACTGGCCTAAAGCAGACGTCAATATGTATTGCTAAATTTGGTTGGAGTAGGGCAGGAAACTTTCAAAAGACTGAGCTTTAGAACTTAGAACCTGGCTGGGAATATTGGCCTTTTTTTTTTTTTCCAGTGTCTTTTCAAGTTATTTGTTGTACTAGTCTGTTCTCACACTGCTAAAAAGACATACCAGAGAATGGGTAATTCATGAATAAGTTTAATTGACTCACAGTTCCGTATGGCTGGGGAGGTCTCAGGAAACTTACAATCATGGCGGAAGGTGAAATAGAAGCAGGCACCTTCTTCGCAAGGCAGCAGAAAGGAGAATGAACGCAGTTGGAACTACCACACACTTATAAAGCCATCAGATCTCGCGAGAACTCACTATCACGAGAACAGCATGGGCTGGCATGATTCAATTACCTCCACCTGGTCTCTCCCTTGAAACGTGGAGATTGGCCGGGCGCAGGGGCTCACGCCTGTAATCCCAGCACTTTGGGAGGCCGAGACGGGCGGGTCACGAGGTCAGGAGACAGAGACCATCCTGGCTAACACGGTGAAACCCCGTCTCTACTAAAAAATACAAAAAATTAGCCGGGCGAGGTAGCGGGCTCCTGTAGTCGCAGCTACTCGGGACGCTGAGGCAAGAGAATGGCGTAAACCCGGGAGGCGGAGCTTGCAGTGAGCTGAGATCAGGCCACTGCACTCCAGCCTGGGCGACAGAGCGAGACTCCGTCTCAACAAACAAACAAACAAAAAAACAAACCAAAAAAAACTGTGAAGATTATGGGGATTACAATTCAAGATGAGATTTTGGGTAGGGACACAGCCAAACTGTATCGTTTGTGTAACCTCCAATCCTACCTCCATCCCAAGCTTTGGAGACAGGAGTCAGGCATTTAGAGAAATTAGTCCTAAGCCTTTACCTTACCTGTGGAAGAAGGGTTGATCTGACATGAAGACACCTGCTTCAGAATGTTATTTATTTTATTTTATTTATTTTTGAGATCCAGTCTTGTTCTGTCACCCAGGCTGGAGTGCAAATGGCACGATCTCGGCTCACTGCAACCTCCACCTCCCAGGTTCAAGCAATTCTCCTGCCTCAGCTTCCTGAGTAGCTGGGATTACAGGTGCACACCACCACGCCCGGCTAATTTTTGTATTTTTAGTAGAGACAGGGTTTCACCATGTTGGTCAGGCTGGTCTCAAACTCCTGACCTCGTGATCCACCCACTTTGGCCTCCCAAAGTGCTGGGATTACAGGTGTGAGCCACCGTGCCCAGACCAGAATATTATTTTTAAAAAGTTCCTGTGAGTGCCTTGTTCAAATAACTGTTACCCTGAAAGGAGTAACATATTTAGCCATTACCTCAGAATGCATTCCTCAGAATGGGCCACATCTTTCCCCCATCATATCAGGGGAGGGATGAAATATAACACCCTCAAATTATAGTAGAGGTGGCAGTTGGAGTGGCAAAAGAAGTCTGGATCATGAGGTGCTGTTCCTACAGCTCCTAAAGGATTATTAGAGGTGAGGGAGCTAGAGGGCGCTGCATACAAGAGAGCAAGAAAGACTTACCACATGTTTCCTAAAATGAGGTTGCTTTGATGGAGAAGCAGGAAAGTGCAGTGGGGGGATCCATGGACTGTAGGTCTCATTCTGCCACTTTCTAGCTGGGATGCCAGGGCAAATTGCTGAACCTCTTTGGCTTCTTCTTGCTGTGTTTAATGAAGAGATTGAACTAAATGAAGTTTGAGCTCCTTCTGGTATTAACAGGAGGGTGTAGGCATATGGTGGGATGATTCTAAGTCTAAATGCATGCTTTAATGTATCCTGGGCAGCTCCTTAGTCTGCATGTTTCCTTGGCTCCCTCTGGAGCCTACCAGGCTTCTCCAGGACTTCTCTGACCCCGCCTACTGTGAAAGCTGCCTCCTGGGTGAACAGCCTGGGTTGTAACTCTCCAGGGAGGTGGATGATTCCTGGAGGCTGTGAATGAGACTGGGTCGACCTCCAGTGGCCAAAAGCCAATAGGCACAATAGGGTGAGGTCGAGGCTGTGGCCAGATCATTCCTGGTAAGCAGGTAGTGTTCTCTGAGATACAGAGCTTGCTCCTCAATCCACTCTGTGAATCCAAGCTACCTGAGGCATTAAATATACTTGGTGATGTCTGTATGTCAGTTACAAGTAATTTCAGATACTCAATTTGTCTATAACAACTATGAAGTTACTTAGCTATTTTTCATCATTTTCATTTCATAAATGAGGAAGCTCAGAAAAAGAGTGACTTGTCTCAAAGTTTAGAAATTTATATAGACTTTGTTACAGAACAAAATTCGGTGCAAGCCTGTATTGGCTTTAACCAAGGAGAGTGGATTAGAGACAGAGAATGGATTTCAGAATAAGAGAATTTCTATTACTAGATGTCCTATGGCACAAGGTGTAGTAAAGTCAGTTTTAGAGTCAGAATTAAGACTCCAGCGCTGTCAGATGCTAGAGGAAGAAATTTGGGCAAGTTAATTTTCATTCTCATTTTCCTGATCTAAGAGATAATATGTCAGAGGATTAAATAATATAAAATAGTGCAGAGCTGCTTGACATGTTACATTATTCCCTTTCATACAATCCTAAATATGTAGATAGAAATACAGAATCTCTCAGTAACTGTTTCATATTTTCCTCTATGTGATTTTCAATAATTTGGTTTCTACCTCCAACCTGACTAAAAATGGGCTAGTCAGGATTCTTCTCTTGAAGTCAAAAGCTTAATTGTGGGAGGGGGGGGGGGGGTCAATTAAGCCATGTAAAAGGAAATCTTTTTCATCTGCAGTCTAGCTGTTAGGACTACATATTCAGAGGGCAAAGCATTGGCCTGGTGATATAGGGGCAATCTACCTATTCTAGGCTGAATGGCCCTGGGAGTTTTGCCCAGTGTGAGTGGCCTGGCATCATGGAGATTTACTTAGCACGCTTGACTGAGCCTGGCCCTGGCTGGGAGGATTATGTTTCATCCAATGCTGAAGTCACTTGAAATTCCCCTCATTCATCCAAAGATACAGAAAAGAAGTAACTCATGGTATTGCTAAGAAAAGAACTTTATTGTTAGCTATTCTTGCATCTTTTGTTTTCTATGTGTTCAAACCAGATTGATCCAAACAATCTTTTATGTTAAGAATCACAAGCACGTAGATTTTATCTCACACCCTGACATTTCATCAAACTATCAAATTATCTTATTCTGTCTTTATCTGTAGTTCTCAGAGTGCTACAGAAGCCAAGAAATGAAGTTTTTATCATTTTTCGGTTTTTGAATGTACCCACATTCAGAGAGCTCATTCTTGGATGGGTCTGATGCTTGCAGTGGAGGTGGGATGAGGCAGGAGGCCAAACCATTCTTTTAAAGAAATGTCCTGACCTAAAAACTACATTAGGAACCACACACACACACACACACACACACACACACACACACACACACACAGAGAGAGAGAATCAACTGAAGTGAAATCCAAATTCTACTCCCTCCCCATCCCCTTCCTCTTTACCAATCCCCTTTGCATCCCGGAGGAGGTCTCTCTGCTTCTTGTGTCTCTATTTCACCCCTTAACAGAGATGCTCAGGTACCGCATGAAGAGCTGAGGATTCACAAACAAAATTCAATCTAAATAACTTTTCAGATATGTCTTCCTGAAACATTTACTAGTCCTCTCCCTGTCTGACAAGTGATCACAACAATGAGTCATCCTTTGGGCATTAATCCATAGCAGCCTGAAATAACAGCAATACCAGAGCTATGACTTTACATTTTCCATTTTTATTAAAACTCTCACTTCACTTAAACCTGATTATCTTAAGGCTAATTTTATTCCATGTTTGGCCTTCAAATTTGTGCTAATTTGCAAGCCTTTTCCAAATCACCTCTTACATGAATACAAGAAAAATTCTCATCCATGAAATTACTTGACTCAGGAAAACGGATCTCTTTACCCACAGAGGACTTTTCAGAAGGTACTTTCTGAAAAGGAGGCAGAAGAAATTGTTTTTACAAAATGAGTTAGGGCTAGAAACTAAATCTATGTACCTTAAACTATAATTCGATCTATATAGTTATGCCATGTATGATTTCCCAGAGATCTTGTCCGTATCAGATCAAGAGAATAAAATCTAATGAACAAAATCTTCTTGGGGTTCCATATCCCTAAAAAAACATAATTCCATAGTGTCATCATTATCCTCTTCTTTACTATAAGACACACACCTAGAACACTAATCCATTGTCAGTCCCTTTTTCTATTTATTCATTTCAAATAAACATGATGCAATGTCTACACATTCAGATCTCATACATGTTGCTTTTTGTGGCATGGCCTACTGATCATTTCCCCTGTATTATTTTCTAAGATTAGCTTTCCCCACACTTCTTTTGGGTGCGTATTGTATGCTTCTTGAAAGACAAATACACAGCGTTTTGCAAAGTGCTGAAAACGCACTTGGTAAAGACTTGGTGATTCTGTGCCTTAATTGTGACTTACACATTTTTCTATCTCCTCCCATTCAATGGTTAGTACTTGTACCTTTTGTGGACCCTCTGCCACTTCAAGTCCACCTCTTATACATACATATTCCTTTATATGCAACTCATGAGAGCTTAAGCCAAGCTCCACTGAGTTCTGAAACTTCTACAGATGTCTGCTGCTATACCTGTTGAGCATAAAAACACTTGGAGAGGGGACACTCATTTTTTAAAAACTTTTTTTTTGGTGGAGGGAGTATGAGGACAACATCTTATATTAATAAGCAGAAACTTCATTATTTGAGAATGCTGCTGTTGAGCAGAAGAAATGATTAAGACAAAGTTTGAATGGAATAAGACTACACATTCAGTGCCAAAATTACAAATGACCACCTCTTCCCTTCTCTCATGACTTCTATTTTGTACTCAACCAGTACAGAGTATTTTGTAGTTTTGTATTAAGACACAACTCCTACTTCCTCCAGGAAACTACTTTGGGGCCCTGTTGATCTCCTTCCTTTAGCTTCCTAACAAACCTAGGACTTATAATTTCGACTGTGTGTATGTGCGTGTGTGTTTGTGTGTGTGTTTACAGAATCTCTGGTATCTCCAGTGAGAACAGAGTGAGCCTCACCCTTTCCTCATGACTAAGTCCAGAGAATGTGAGGTGAAGGAGTTCTGTGACTTTTTAACTTTAGTATTCCACTCACTGTCCACAAGGCTTGGGTTACACTGTCTGCATCACTGATTACAGTAACAGTGTGTGTGTGTGTGTGTGTGTGTGTATACACACAAACAACCATATTGCCACAAATGCATACTAGAAAGCAGGGCCTTACCTTCTCTGAACTGTTACAATGCCTAGCCCAGAGTACTCTGGTAATAGTGACTTCATGGAGTTTTGTACACACACCCATGTGAGAAAGGATACAAGCTAAGCTACTCATCCACACCTCATGAAACCTATGGGAGCTAGTCCTGACTCATGGTTCGTTTATGAATACAGAAGCCCCAATTAATTAAATTAACTTGGTCTCCCAATCCATGATCTTGAGTTTTAATTGATAAGTATAAAATAGACACACTTGAAAATTTTTGCATTCACATCACACCACCAGTACATGGCCTTTTCCATTAATGTCCACATTGACCAACCTTTCATACTATGTGTGCTTCTTACAAGAAATTAAAAGCAGAGCCTGCCCCTTTGTTACGCAGCACAGAAGCTTTACTGTATAGTTTCAGAGTCTCTGGTATCTCCAGTAGGAACAGAGTGGGCCTCACCCTTTCCTCATGACTAAGTCCAGATAATTTGAGGTGAAAGTTTGATGACTTTTTAACTTTAGTATTCCACTCATTGTTCACAAATGCTTAGGTTACACTGCCTGCCTCACTAATTAAAAGTGAGGTAACCTGGTATAAGCTGTGCCCAACCCAATATTCGAGAACATTTAGTGAGCATTTTAAAATCAGGCTGTATTACTAAACATCTCCAGCTTCCAAAGTTCAGAAGTGTGGTGGGCCTAATCATTTTCCAAAATGGAATCTTAAGATCTCCAGCTGCCCTCTTCACTGCCAAGTATGAAAAACAAATCCTGACTTTAACGCTAAAATTCGCAACTGACTTCTGAGGACATCTAATGGCAGCTGTTTTCCAGCGACGGGAACAGATTACATGGATGCATCTTCCAACACCCTGTGACAAAGAGGTGCAGTGATTCATCACCAAGCCTCTAAAGTGCAAGGCACATAGGCTTTACAAGAATGATCTGTGTTCAAACTCTGTGTGCCACTTGTTAGTTGTGTGAGCTTAACCAAATCTCTGTGAGCCTGTTTTCTCATCTACTGAATGGGAGCACCACCACCTTGTTCACAAGGTTGTAAAAGCTGTACATAATATACATAAAGACCCTTGGCATATTGCCTCAATATAGTAGATAATAAAAGTTAGCCATTATTATTTTTATTCTCTTAAGAGTTTAAATCGACTAAAGAGTCTGATTTTAAATTGAATCTTCTCAGACCGAGTCATCCAGAACTAGAATTAACATATGTATATTCTGTCTGTAAGGCTGTTAAATGCCTGTAGAGGTTACTTAGAGGGTTAGAAAGATTAGAACCCTGAAGTGGAAGGATGTTGTCCCTGCTCCCACTCTTACACCTGTAGCACGTGCACGCGTGCACACAATCACACCCCCCAGGCTAAACTTGTATGCCCATTTGTGTATGTCTCCAATGTTACTTGATGAAAATGCCTGTAGTCCTTCAACAGGCTGCAGGTGGTCAGAGAAGAAAGAAAGAAAGTGCCTGTAGTCTTAATCGTTTTCAGAAATTTAAGATGCGAAAGCGAGGCCCCAGGTAACTATCTATATTCCATTAGAAGAGAAAGCAAGGGAGAAGGGGCTGCTACACATTCTTGTTGTTAGCAATATAATGGCTCCCACGTGCTGGGATCCCAGTCTGATGAGAAGAAATGACACGAAGGTCATGGATGGACCTCACTGTCCACTGTGAAAGCTCCTGCAGCACCTTTAGGCCCCACAGCTTCTTCTCAAAGAGACCACCATCTCCAAAACTAAAAGGCATCCCATCAGCCTCATTGCGGGGAATCTTGTATTCCAGGAGTATCATTAACTCCTCTATCTGGTATGCAAAGGCAGCAACTTGGAGAAGAAGGGTATGTATAGCTTGATGGAAGTCACCTTTGGTTGGGGTAAAATGCACCTGCTGGTCTTCTAAAAGCCTGGCCAACAAAACATGGAAGGTACGATAAGCTTGAAGGTTCTCTTGGAGTCGCTCTGCCTCGGTCAGCTCACTCCACTGATCAGTGCTTGCCACTGGCACCCCATCCACAGAATCCAGGTTGATGTTCTCGTTCAGGCCCTGATGCTTCACCTGGCCGAGGATACAGGAAAACACCACATCTTCTGTAATCACCCCAATGTCCTTAAATCACTCCTAAATTTCATACAAAATCTCACCCACCTCTCTGGCCAACGATCCAAGCTGTAAAGTAAATAATAGGTCTACAGTAGGAACTCTTCATTTGAGCTCCATGACTGCGCTTTAGAAAGACCCAGTACTCCCTGAAATTGAGTACCTATGGATTTTTCTTGGAAGAATGTTCAGATTTCATTGAGTTCTAAAGTTTGAAAACTGATTTAGAAGAATTTCTCCTTCTCACTTCAAACTTTCTACCTGGAATATTTTAATCATATTAAAGTTTAAGTATTTTTAAACATACTTGTAGACACTAGCCACAACTAGGAAGCCCTGGAATATAGCCATTGTAGAATTTCTCTAACTTCCCTCTCCCCATTGAGCACTCCGAGAGAGTCTGAATTCTGTCTGGTGAGGCTGTACAAAGATAAATCAGTTCTCAGAGAGCCTAAATTCAAAACTCTCCACAGGGGCTGGAGTATTTCCACAGCATATCTTAGGTGGAAATTGATGGGGATCCCCCGGCTATTAGAAGACAAATCTGGAACTCCAGTTAGCTCAAGAATTCGACACTTCCACAAGTCTCCAATGAATCTTCTAGGAGATCCTTTTGATAGCTTACCTTTTTCTTTAGACGTACTCTACTTTTGATGCAGAATACTAAAAGGTGGGTGGCTAATGCTATATAAGAGAAATTGGTAGGATTTGCAAATTCCTCCCACGTTCATAGTACTCTATCCCATAAACCTTTCATTTACATAGCTGAAAAATTCAGAACAATGGCTATGAAGAACCCAGAGGGCCCATGGCTAATCTGTTCTAGTAGTATTCAGGATATATGCAAACCAATTTGGAGTAGCCTCCAAGACATATAAGCCAATCCTATCTAGAACCCCATATATATTTTCTCATTCAAGTAACATATCTCCTAAACAGCCTGAAGGAAGAAAATAAGGTCACATGGGTTTCCTCAAGGGAAGGGCCCATGTCAAATAACCTATATGAATGACTATATGATTAGAGCTTTCACAATTGGTAATGGAGCTGATGCATGATGGTAAGTTGCTGGATCAGAAAAGATGAAGGGAAAACAGATAACAGCAAAATAGGCAACTTACATAAGATTCCGTAAGAGCAGTCAGGTCTGAACGAATCTTCCTTGCTAGCCAGATAGAGCGGCTACAGAGGTCCCGACGGTGAGGGGTCAGCGGTGAATGCTCTGCGAAAGCCATCCCTTAACTGTCCCAGGAAACAAGTGAGCTGGGTTTACTCCTGTCTACACTGGTCCAAATAAGAAATGTGACTCTCACAGACTAAACCCACTGCACATTCTCTACTAATGGGATTGTGCACCCCACCCCCACCCCCTGCCTGACTCAGAGGTGGTAGCAAATTCCTGGCTGTGGATTTTTGTGCCTGTGGAATGAAAGGGCCCTTTTTAATCAGACTTTTTTTTTCCCTTGCAGCGTCTGCCTCCATCTCTCTCCTCCACTCAGTACTTAGCACACTTGTTTCTACGTCATTGTTTTGCTTTTGCACTTAGCAACAAGGTCACTATCATACTAATCCTCATGGCACCCCTGCCTAATGTAATCTATCTCATACACACTTAGAATCAGTTCATTTTATTATCACTCTCCCTTATGCTTCCCATGTCTTTTTTCTCATAGGCTGGCGAAATGTTTATTCGATGAAATTATTATTGATACAGCTGCCATTTATTAAGCAACTACCATGGGTCAGACAGTGAGCTAAATACTTTAAAGCAATTCCATTTGATCTTCAGAATAATTCTGAGGTAAATGTTATTTCTCCCATATAATAAACTGAAACTTCAAGAAATAACATTCACAAAATCAAGTAACGAGGCTTGAATTTAAATAGAAGTCTGATTCTACAGTTGTTTCTCCCACTGACTTTCCAATTTCATTTTCTGTTTAGCTAGTTTACATTTTGTTCAAGAAACAAAGGTTGCGTCAAGGAAGTCCTTTAAAAACATAGCATTTTTTCACTCCCATCCTTAAGTACTTTTAAAGATAATTTAATTTAAACGTAAAAATCAAGCAAGGGAGCATCTCTTATTTCAATCATGGTGCCTTCCTGGTAGCTACAGAGGAGGAGGAAGGTACTATTTAGGCCTGTTCTCTTCCAAAGAACAGGAAACACCCAATGCTAACTTGGTAACATTTCTAAAGCAGTCTCACTCAAGTGACAACATGCTTTCCTTTTTTTCTCCCCTACCCAGTCATACCACATGCTTCTTAAAATAAGAGAATGAGCTGGACTTTGAAATGACAGTATAAGAGTTAAAAGGTACTTGGAGAGTTGTCATTCTATTGCATTTAACTTAGAGAATGATGCTTATTGGGTAAGGGCTAAAGATTTCATCCCTAAATGAAAGAATTAGCTTTCATTATTTATATCACAGATACTGCCAATAAGCTGAAACACATACTATCTTAGAAGCAAATTTATAAAAGTAAACAATAAATGGGAGATGTAAGAGAGCAGCCTGGGGCAGCTACAACAGTATGGCTTTTAAGAAGGCAGAAGGATTGTAGTTTTCTCTTTTTCAAAACAAAAACCAGTACTTGATACAAATATTCGATTTTGAGAAGAAGTATTGATATTAAACGCTATCAAGGTTTTGTCATTATCAGGGTAAAATTAACCTCACATAATCCTTAATGTTCCATCTACTAGGTTAATATGCCAGTTTTCCTAGGAAGAATTTGTCAAAACATCAAGATTTCCAAGTTTGCTGAATAACAGAATCATGTCATTTCAGCATTAGAAATCAAGAACTAAACAGTCAAAAATCAACCACCTGATTCTCAACAAAAGCAAACAACAATATGCCCCACACAACACCTGTTCTGAGAGCATCTGATTTGCTTAGCAGCATCACATGTTTCACCCCTAGGATAACTGTAACTCAGTACAATCAAGGAAGACAAGTTGCTTCCATGAAGACAACTTTTATTTTTCTTCTTTACATATTTATTTTTAATATGCCTTACCTAGATTAAGAGAAAACAAAGATTTGAAAAGCAAAGTATCCCTTTTATTATAATTTCTTTTTACATAACCTTTTCAACCTATATTCAGGTAACTACCTGTCTCTCCCATGAAAGGAGAAGGGTCCTGCACATTACAACAGGCAAAAAAGGCTTTTAGGAAATAAAATATTTTAAATTGATCCATTACATTTGTTCAATTTTCGAGTACACTGGAAAGTGGGAAAAACACAAAAGGAGAAAAAAATGGCATTTCAAACAACCAGACTATAATAATCTTATTTAGATTGGTAGTACACTCTTTATATTTTTTCCCCAAACAGGTACAAAGGAGGTTCAAGTGCTCTATGTGGATGCTAGTCTATACCTTAATATTTTTATTTTACTCCCAGTACTCCCACGGCCATGGCTAGCGTTTGCCTAAACTCTCTGAAGCATTATCAAGGAGTCTCAATTATGCAAAATAATCTTAGGCAACCACAAAGAAGAGGGATGCACATCTCCCAGAAATACTCAATAGTTGTATCTCAACTACAGTTTCAGAATTTAGAACCACCAATTCAAGATGGAAATATGCAGTGGGAAGAGTTATTAAAAAGGTAACAGAATTTGACTAAGAGTATGAAATGTAGAACTTTAAGATTAAAAGAGCTCCCTGGAAGGACAATGAGGCATATGGAGCAGAAAGGAAAGCAGGGAAAGGGCTGAGATAGTTTAATTATACCAACTCTTTACTATGCAGCATCCCTTTATCGAAAGGAAAAATATAAAGTCCATAAAAAATATTTTGGTATTGCAAACTGCTGCAATAATTTATTGTAGGCAAATGATAGCTATGAAGAGGGCCGTTGATCCCTAAAAGAAAAAGTACAGCAAGTTTCTAATTAGTAAAACTAACAGGTTGTTTTTTTTGTGGGTAGAGTGGTATCAGGAGAATACACTTTCTCCCATCTCAGAAAGATTTTTAAAAATGCAGTTTGCTTTTGTGTAGGAGGCTAAAATATCTGATGACTAACCACTGCAAATGAAATTTATGGAAACAAAGGATAAGTGTGACGAAAAAGCGAAGTGTGGAATACAGATGATAGCTAGTCAGAAAGTATAAAAGGGACCTGAGAGTAGGACAACTTTTTTGTAGATTCATCCAATCAATCTTGTATTTTCAAATCTACTCAATATACCAAAGTCAACTCCAAACCATGTTGGCAGGAAAGCATATTCTACATTCCTTCTATCTTTATGCCATTTTCTATCCCCATATTATGGAGAAATGGCAAATCTGCAACACTCTGAAAAGAAACAATAGCACATTTGAGACTGGTGATTGTAGGTGTCTCACTCCCTATTCCCTGGCATCTCAAATGCTAACAGTAGTGGGTATAAAGTAAGCCTCTTTCAGAAATGACATTTTGTTACTCTTCTTTTTGGGAAAAAAGAATTAAAAAAAAAAAATTGATAAACCATGTTTGTGAAAAACAAACTTTTTTTTTTCCCAGCAAAACGTCATTCTTTGCAATAGCCATCACGCATTTCTGACAATAAACAATGAATAGCGTAAGCCTTCGATTCTAGCTTTTGAGGCACACAGGATAGGAATTACTCTTTACCTGAAGATGAGCCAAAACAGGATTTGGGGCTTTTGGCAATATGACCTTGTACAAAAACACTACCTCTTCTCTCCAGTGAACAGCAATAAGCAGTCCAGGCCCCAACACAATCTCTATCCCTAGGAAATTGTGATTCCCAGAATTTTAGTTGAAAGTCAAAGCAATTATTATATAGGATTATTAACTTTGGCTATTGAAGTTTTTCCTCTTCTGAAGTGTTACTAAAGGGGAAAGAGAGTTTAATTTGACTTAAAATTTTAGGACTCATAGACTTTGTTCCTTCACTAACAGCAGTGTCCTTCACTAACAGGGAGCTGGAATGAACTGATGATAAAAAGCAAAGCAAAAAACAAAAAGCGAGGAGCCAGAGATGGGCCCCAAGGGAAATGTAAGGAAATGGTAGGGGCAAAAAAGAGAAAAGAAATAAATTCACAAGAAACAATCTTCTATCTATAACTTAGATTCTGAACAACCCTCCTCATCCTCTCAAAATTCCTAAGTCTCAACGCTCTAAAAATCTCAAAGAGCATACTAGTTACCACGAACCTAACATTCTTCCCTAAAAAGGCTTCCAAAAAAGCACTAGGCTATTGTAGTGATTTTGTTAGTGCTGAGGACCAGCTTTCTTTAAAGGCCACTAGAGAGCTATGATTTCAGAGGCTGGCTGTGCTTCTTCAACCCTATGTCTTGCCTTCAAAGTACCTGTTATGGAAGGGATCCCATGTCAAAATAATCTAATCTCTCTCTCCCAGCCCCACAAAATATAGCAACAAAGACTCCAAAAAGAAAAAAAAAAAATCAGACTTTGTTAATAAATAAGGAATCTCAGGTTCCACAACACAAAAACACACATGTTCAAAGTGCAAATTTCTGCCATTAGCCTGGGACTTTTCTCGTCGCCTCACTGATACAGAGCCCTGTCTTACAGTCGAAGAGACTGTGTAGAGGGCAGCCCTCTCCCTATTGGGAGCCTGCTTCCAAGCAAGTGAGCACCATTGAGAGCCATATGGAGGTTTGGGAGGGGGACTGAGATGCTGGGATCAAAGAGGAGGGAGGTGGTCCCCATATATCCTTCCTTTCTGAAACCCAGTGGGGAATAAAGGAAGAGGGGATGAGAGATGTGTGCTGTTTTAACAGCTCACCCTGCTAAGGGGCCCTAAAGTGCCAAGTCAAGCTGCCAGCCTCCAGAGATTAGAATTCTATGGTATTTGAAGGTAAGTGTGCCGCAGGGGGTAGGAGCCAGAACCATAGGGCAGCAGTAGAGGAGGAGAAGGGATTTAGAAGACAGTAATATACTATTAAAAATTAAAAGCTGATCCAGAGCACATCAGAGTTACAGGTTGGAAAGGAGGATCTGCCGATGAGCAGGAAGTCTGCTGATGGCTGGAACCCAGTATGAGAATAACCCTCACTTTAAGAGCTGCTGCTGCTTCTTTTTTGTCTACCTTTCTGGTAAAGACAACATCAATTTTATAAGGGGAGCAATAGAGGGAGAACAGGGGATGGGAATTGGAAGGGGGTGTGTGTATGTATGTGTGTGCTGTGATCCACAATGGAAAGAGCAGGCCCTTCAGTTATTTCACTCGATTTTAAATGCTTTAGATTTTTTTTTTTTGTCCTTTTTAACCTTTAAATACAAAGTCTGAGCTGTCCCATGCCCCAAGTCTTCCTGTCCACTAAGGTCCAGTAGAGTCTGAATCTTCAATCAGAACCTCTGTGGTAGCACCGAGTATATCTGAGTTCATAACCAGCCCTTCAGTGCCTCCACTGCTGCCGCTTCCCACAAAGATCTTCCCATCAGCCATCAGGCTCACCCGTTCTGTCCCACTGCAGTATGACTTTGACATCCCTTCAGCTTCTAGCAGTAGGCACTCTCCAGAGGTTGAGTTTCCCAAGGGCTCAGGAAGAAGAGGAAGACCCTGACCATCTGAAGGCTGCGTCAGGGACTCTGGGTTAGTGCCCAAGATATCTGTGCTGGTGATGAGGGCGCCTGCATTGGCAGCCAGAGCTTCTGCAATCAGCACCTCAGGGTGGCTTTTTGCCTTGTGTGCCACCACGCTGTCCTTCTTCTCAAATTTTTTGCCACAGATATTGCAAGAAAACTGGTAGAAGGAGTCTGCATCATGTTTCTTCATGTGCCAATTAAGAGATGCCTTTTGTCGACAAGTAAATCCACAGATCTCACATCTAAGGAGAGGAGAAAAGGAAATGGCTGATCCAACAGAGAAATAAAGAGTGCTCTTATTCAGGGTCAGGGTTAGAATTCAGAGCTCACATATATACATACATGCATAATAATCAGTAACACACTTCTTTTGAAGGATTGGGAAATGTTACTAGATGGAAAACTTATCTGATTTTCTTCTGTTTGCTTGAAAAACAGAGGGAAACTAAGAAAAAGGCCACTAACTAATGCTCCCAATCAACATCCACTCATTTATTTGATGAAAGTAAACAGCAGTGGAAACTAAAATGTTTGTAAAGTGGCAAACCTTCAAGTAGGGCATATATCCTTCTCACCCAGATGTTCACCAGTAAATAATACTCACTGTAATGGCTTCTCGCCAGTGTGAATCATCCGGTGCACTGCCAGATTGTGGGAACTCTTGAAGGCCCGAGCACAATATTCACAGATATAATCCCTTTGATCTACGAAGAAAAATACTGTGGTTAGTGTTCTATTTAGACACCCTGTAAAATATGTATTTTCCCTCCCTTACAGTAAGTAAGCAGATGATGGGGCAGGTAATTTAGAGTAAAAGCAATGCTATTTTCAATGTATAAACACTTTCGGTAAACAAAATTTAAAAAGGAAAAATTGCTTTAAGAAAACATCCAAACACACAGTAGCATAAGGACCTGTTTAAACAACAACAACAACAACAACAACAAACACAAACAGAAAAACTAGATAAAAATATAAGAACTGGAATCCTCATCTCAATTTTACCACTAATCCAGGTCTTGGATACCAAGTGTTTAGCAAGTAAACAACTATATTTTCCGTATATTTTATTCCTTAAAACAATTTTTTTCACAGACAATGAAAACTGAATGCTTACACAGAAAGAACTGGCATTCAAACAAAACAAAAACAAAACACAAGAACTTGGCACTATATAAAAGAAAACTGATCCAGAGGTAATCATATCCTGTTTCAGGTTTAAAAAATGTTACCCAAGATAAACAAACTTTTCTCAAGACTGGAGTTGCTGCTATGAAATGTATGTAAACAATACCTGTACTACTTTACCTTATTTTCCTACCCATCTTCTGCACCTTTCAACTACCTCCCTTTGTCACTCACAACACCCTCCACCACACTACGCAGGATTTCTGATGAATGTGGTAACATGGTGTTCAATCTACGAGGTAAAGGAACATTGTACTTATTCATTTCTTTACCACATGTTCGGGAAGCCTGCGCCCAAAGAAGTGCTCAATATATATATTTGTTGAATTAATGACCACTACATTTTCTACTCCTTTTGCTTCAAATTACCAGAATTAATCAGAATGAAAACATGAATTTAAGTTAAAAGGTAAACAACATTCAGCCGGGCGCGGTGGCTCACGCCTGTAATGCCAGCACTTTGGGAGGCCGAGGCGGGTGGATCACGAGGTCGGGAGATCGAGACCATCCTGGCTAACACGGTGAAACCCCATCTCTACTAAAAATACAAAAAATCAGCCGGGCGTGGTGGCGGGCACCTGCAGTCCCAGCTACTCAGGAGGCTGAGGCAGGAGAACGGCGGCGTGAACCTGGGAGGCGGAGCTTGCAGTGAGCTGAGATCACGCCACTGTACTCCAGCCTGGGTGACAGAGCAAGACTTCGTCTCAAAAAAAAAAAAGAAAAAAAAAGGTGAACAACATTCAATTTAATCCTATACTCCTTTCTAAACAGCTTACAGATCACCTGGATAGCTTATTAAATGTATATGCTGATTCAGCAGGTCTGAAGCAGGGCCTGAGATTCTGTATCTCTAATAAGAACCCAAGTGATGTCAATGCTGGTTGGTCTGTGTTCCATACTTTATATAGCAAGGTCTAAAAATGCACAGTTTTAACTTAGGAAACTCTTAGTATCTCCCAGGTCATGTCCACATTTCCAGTTCCATAGCAGGACAAACCTGTGTGGGGCATCTATTTGCTAAATAAATTAATTTGCAAAAAAAAGTCTGTATACACTAATTTGCAAAAGGAGAACTAACACCATAAATTGTATTAACCAAATATAAATATTTGAAATGTACTGAATTTATAAAAGTTTTTCATAGGCTTGTGATATTTAACTAAAACAATCTAAAGGGCTTGTCAGAAATGACTTTTCTATGGCAAAAAACAGTATTAACAGGGAGCAGAAGGAAGACAGAAATTGCAGTACCTATCAAGAAACAGAAATAACTGTTACTTGTGGAAATAACTCTGAAGAAACATGGTAAAAGAAAACTGTAGACTTTGGAGTGGTCAAGTTCAATCCTGGTATTGTGAAAAAGTCTACCATGTGCCAGGCTCTGTGTAGTCAATAGCATTTTATGTTATCTCATTTCATCCTTACAATAACTTATATTGGTATCCTTAATACACAGAGAAGGAAAAGTGAAAAGAGAAGTGAAGTAACTTGCCTACAGTAAATGAAGGAGATAATACATCTATCAGTATGACCTTGGGCAGGAGACATAATTCTACAACTAGAATTCCTAGACTTACTCTCCAAGATTGTTGAGAAGGTAATGTGTAATTATCAAGTGTCTGGCACATACTCAGTGGTATGCACCTAATTTGTTCCTATTAGGTACACTGCACTGAGATGGTCAGTGGTTACAAATAAATTGAATTTGAGTCTATTCTATAATACATATTGCAGACACTCAGCATCTCTTTTTGACAGTTCCTATGGGAGGTTACATGCAAATTCAACAGCTAGCTTTCACAGTTTCAATAGCAGCAGAGTATTATGCTTCTAAAAACTAGCTATGTGACCATGGGCAGGTTACTTAATCCTGCAAAGCTTCTAGTTCCTTAGCTGTAAAAGAAGATCAATATAAACAAATTTAGTGGTGTTGAACAGACTGATTAGCAATAATTACATAAAGTATTTAGTCCACAGTTGATACAGAATGCTCAGTAAAAGATCATTATCCTGGTCATAGAAGTTCAAGAAGTCAAAGGATAAAAATTCAAAAGTCCTAGTTTTTCCATCCCTTGGAAAATTTGTCTTACTACATTTTATTTTCACACCTTTTCCCCACACACTTGACTATAGAATCTTTTAAGATTTATGTTAGAAAAACGTTATCATTACCAACATGCAAAAAAAAAAAAAAAAAAAAAAAAAACCACAGTGCAATTAATTACCTACTTGATAAACACATTTTAAAAGTACCTGTATGATGTTTGGCATGTCGCAGAAGTTGCTTCTGGAGCCTGAAGAGTCGTCCACAAGAGGGATGGGGACATACGTATTTCTTCTTCAGCAAATGCTGGTATTTAATGTGGTGCTAAAACAAGAGAAAGTGAAAGGGGAGAAAAAAATAAATAAATCAAGGCTTCCTGAAAGTACTGAAAGAAAACCAAATACTTAGATTTCGCACATGGATAGTGAGGGAGTATAATAAAATGGCGGCCGGGCGCGGTGGCTCAAGCCTGTAATCCCAGCACTTTGGGAGGCCGAGACGGGCGGATCACGAGGTCAGGAGATCGAGACCATCCTGGCTAACACGGTGAAACCCCATCTCTACTAAAAAAAATACAAAAAACTAGCCGCGCGAAGTGGCGGGCGCCTGTGGTCCCAGCTACTCGGGAGGCTGAGGCAGGAGAATGGCGTAAACCCAGGAGGCGGAGCTTGCAGTGAGCTGAGATACGGCCACTGCACTCCAGCCTGGGCCACAGAGCCAGACTCAGTCTCAAAAAAAAAAAAAAAACAAATAAATAAATAAATAAAATGGCTAAGAACACAGGCTATGGAAATATACAGACCTGGTTTCCAATCTGGGTCTGTCATTCACCAGCCTTTGTAATCTTAGGAGATAAATATTTCAAGCTCCAGTTCCCATTTGTAAAATGGAGATAACAATAACCATCTCAAAGTGTTGTTATGGGGTAAGAGATTTATATATTGTACCGTGCTTTAGAGCAGCAAATGGCACACAGCAGAGGAGGAGCAGCTATTGTTATAACTGAACCACAATCCATAAGTAAGGCCTTAGTGTCAAGTTATATTTGTTGCTAAAGATCAAACAGGTATTTCCTAAGCAGTATTTCACTTTCATGTTTCCTGCCGGACCCAAATGTAAGTGGTACCTTTACTCATCAAAAATAATAATAATCTACTCAAAAAAAATAAAAACAAAACCTGAATTAAAAGTCTTTTATTCATTCTACACAGTATCCAAGAAATCAGAGGTTTGAGTTCTAATTTTACTTTTTTTCTAAATCGTTGTAAAATAAAATCTGTTACTCTGTGTCTTGGAATGTTGTTACCGTCATCTCATATCAGAAGTATTTACACCACATTGGGAATTATTGTAATATTGAAAGATTCCAAGGAAAGTCCTCTATTTGGGTTCAGATTCTTAGTCACCATTTTTCATTTTTTGTTTTTTTTTAAGAGAAGATGCTATGAGTTTGGATGTGTTCACCACAGTTCATGTGTTGGAAACTTAATCCCCAATGTGATAGTGTTGGAAGGCAGGACCTAATGGGAGGTGCTTAGGTCTTAAGGCCTCTACCCTTATATAAATGGGTTGATATTATCATTGGAGTGGATTTGTTACAAAAGCAAGTTCAACCTATTCTTGCCCTTCCTTAACTTCCATAACTTAACCATGGGCTGACACAGTTAAAAGGCCCTTGTGAGATGTGGGCACCATGCTCTTGGACTTTCCAGTCTCCAGAACCACAAGATAATAAATAAATGTATGTTCTCTGTAAATTACCCAGTCTCAGGTACTCTATTATAGCAGCACAAATGGACTAATAATGATTAACCCATTTATGCCAAAGGTTGCAAATGTTTTTTGTGAAAAATCAGACCTTGGTGATGACCTTGAGCAGTAGGATATAAATAACTTGCCCAAGCTTAGCATTCTAATAACGGAACACTAGGCATAAATGGGTTAAAGTCATTTTATATTTAAAGAAAGACTTTTCTTGACATTATATGTCAATGATAAAGCCTACACAAGCCAATAAATTAAAATCTCGTGGTGCAAGAACAAGTAATGGAACACAACCGGAAAGGCTCTTATATAACAACTTCACTGACCTGCAAATAGCGAGGGTGGGCAAGGACAGTTCCACATCCTTCCATCTCACAACGGACATACTGGATTGGAGGCTTTTTTCTATTATCAAAACGCAGAAGAAAAGTTAGCAAAACAAAAGTGGCACTCTGCACAGTGGCCTTTGACTCAAACTGTGCTATAGAGAATAGCTATTTTATAGTAGGAAGAATTAAAATCTCTTTACTACTATATAGATTACACAGAATTTGTATTAGAAGTAGCCAAGAATTAGCAAATATTTGACGGAATTAAAAAGTAACACAAATAAACTAATAACACCCCAAAAGGTAAAGTATTAAGATTGTTGGAAATTTCAAGATCTTACAATGAAAATAAGATAATACCTGTGCATCTAGGATATTAGTGAAGTTGCTTTCGTGAAATTTTTGAATGGCCATTCCTGCAGGATTATCATGAAGTCTAAATATGTAAGTAAAGTACCTGGTATTGGAATAAGGTGCAAAACAGTAGGGGTAAAAATTCCTCACCTCCTTTTGGGTAAACGTGGACTTTTGTCATCTTTTCGTCTTCTTCCTCTCCTATAATTGAAGACAGGGTAACAGTAGACACATTCTGAATCAAAACTTACAGAGTGAAGGCTGGCTGAAGACAGACAGACAGACAGACACACACACACACACACACACACACACACACACACACACACACAAAGAACAAGTGGCAAAGGATAACCAAGAATACATAAAGTCAAAGACATATCTGGCAAATCAAGCAAGATTTTACTCTGACGTAATTTCACTTTCAAATCAGTCTGTAAGACAGATTAAATATATACCTCCATAAACCATGCAATACTATGAAAGACTTAGATAAATCTCAATGTGTTACTTTTAGAGTTGCTACCATGTATCATCTAAAAGCCCTGAGAATAAAACATACTTTCTCCCTGCAATAGAACTAAAAAATCTAAACATTTTTTACCAAGAGTCTCTCCAGTGAAATTCAGCTGCTTGAGGCCAAATTTTTTTAAATTAAAAAATACATATTTTGAAGCATGTGTATGTCAACATCCTTCCTCACACTCCCACTCTATTTTCCACTAGTGGTTTCAAAATCTGTTAGATTTCCATTTTTAATAATAATTGTCTACTCACTTCCTCGGAGGTTCCTCATCCTCTCTAATTTCATTCTCCTCTTCTTTCACCTCCACCTCTACTTCCACTTTAATTTCCTTTTTCTCCTTCTCTTCTTTTACCTTCCCTGATTTTCTCCGTGGCTTTGGGGTTTCCCTGAAAACACAAATGCATTTCAACACTAGGCAAAAGATCTTTTCAAAGAAGACTATGACAACAAATTAAAGCTTAGAGTTATCACTGATTTGTTATAAAACTACTCTCCTCAGTTCATGAAATGTGATTTACCAATCATCCTCACATGCGTAGTAATGATCTAAATATATGTATAAGATGTTCATGGACTGAACCCTCCCCAGACTAAAGATGACTGTAAATCAAATCTCACTATAATTGTAAAGAGAAATGAGACAATAAGTTAAAAAAATTCTAAGTATTCAGGCTACTCATGATACCTTGTTGAGATAAAACATGCAGACTCATAAAAACTTATATATAATCAAAATAAAGTTCTACAAATGGGAGAGACGATTATATCAGGGTATGGTAAGATGATAGACTTACAACAGAAGTGCATAATTACTCATTTAAAATTAATTCTACACTCATTAGTTTGGCAATAACAAAATAAAAGCATTCAACAATGTTTTCCTACTTATATTTCATTGACATGTCTGGAGTAAAATCTGAGACATGCCTTTCTAAGTGGGGTTTGTAGGTCTCATCTCTTGGGTCATCTTTGAATGGTATCTCCTCTTCACTGATTAACATCTCTTCTTCCTCCTCCTCTTCCTCTTCACTACTAAAAATAAGTAAATAGAAATGAGACATTCTGGTTTTAAGGATCATGTCTGAGGAGATTTAATTTGGTAATTTATTAAGAGGTAGCCAAAAACTGATAAAATCACCCAGCATTTTCAGCCTAATGACCTAATTGGACTGAAATCTAGTGGCTTTATCACAAAGAATAATAATTGAAACTAAAAACACATAAATCCTAGATAAAGACAGGGTGATGACAACTCAATGGCATTAAAAGTTAAGAAACAACTGACTTTGTAATACTGTCTGGTGATCTGCTGTATTGAAAGACTTATTAACAGATAAATCACAACACACAAGATTCCAATGAAATCTCAAATCCTTGGCCAAAACACCCATATTTCACATTAGTTCCTACCATGGAATAAGTCCAAACACATAAGGTACTCAAGACATGATTTCTAAGTTATGTAAGCAGATTACATGGTTTAAGTTCTAATTAAGCTCAACATGGAATCTAAATGCAGTATCAAAACTGACGTTAATTTCTCTTACAGCTCAAAATTGTTTCAAATGGAAGCAACTTCTGAATCATTTAATGTCACTATGTTATTTCCCCAAAGGTTTAAAAATGAAATATTAACATTTTTCTACCTAATGCCACCTGGAGACTGATGCTCTTCTCCAACATCTAGAAAAACAAAGACAAAACAAAATTTTATTAGTGTAGATATAAGATATTTTCTCTCTGCAGTCAAGAAATGCAAATCAAATTACTGCATGGCGTAATTACACAAAAGCAGAGTATCTGCAAATTGTTCAAAGAAATATTACCTACACCATCACACCTGCCCCTGACAGTTAAGCTGTTAAGGCAAATGTTCAACATTACATTTAAAATATAACAGCAACTAGTTAGTAAACACCATATTCTAGCTGCACTGTACCATAATCAAGTTGGTCTGTATTTGGTTCTGACTTGCAAATGAGTTGCAATGAACCAGTCTTGGACCGAGAGCTTCGGGTGTTCTCTGTATCACGATGGCGAGAAACAGATGTCCTACTACTACGCCAGCCCCGGCTAGGTCTAGATGCAGCAATGGAAACTTCCTGAGGGAGGGCAGAATCGTCTTCTTCCTCTTTTTCTTCCTTGGGATCTAAATAAAAAGACATACCATTCTCTTTTAAGTTTACGATTAACCAATAAGCATCCCTGTATGTCTACTAATTGTAAATACAGTTACTTGAGGATAAATTAAGTATTTTCAAAGGAAAAAGAACCTAAGACTTTTATTGAAATAATAAAAAAGAAGAAAATTAGATAACTTACCCTTAATGTCACTATGCTAAATAAATTATTTCATATTGCAAAGTAGTAATTTTATACTGCCTTATCTTCTAAAAAATGCAATGTTAACTATGCAAAATACACTTAATTGGATTCATGAAATTCTACCTTTTAGATCTAAGTTAAAAGAAACTAAATTAATTGGTCCCAAAAAGATGACCAGAACTACAGAGGCACCAAAAAGAACGAACCATAGATCTAGATGTTATTTACAATCAAACAAGTCTATAACAAATTACTGAAGAGGAATTCCTAACAGGAGTACTTTTCACTCTAATCAAGAGTTTTTCCTAAAACCACACTGTAAATTTGAACTAATCTATAAAGCAATTGAATGGTAAAGTCCAGCTCTGGTGCTATTCTGTTTCAGTTGTCCTATAAGACACTGTGTACAGGAGAACACACAAAATCTGTTATTGTTATCCTATATTTTGTCATGTTTTAAGGGGTGAATGAAGTATGGTAGGTCATCCTCTCTTGAGCCGTAAGTAATAAAAAGTTAACCTCAGAAACTGGCTTTCATACCTGCAGTAGCGAATTACTTAGACCTATATAAAAAAAAAAGTACATTAGAAGTGAGCCCATTTTAACAATAGATGATTATTTAATAAACTTAGAATGGGAAAGGGCCAATAATAAAACACAATTTCAAGTCATAAGATACACATAAAAACAATTTTCACACCATACACAGTCTAACAACCCAATAGAAAAATAGGAACTAACAGGCCGGGCACAGTGGCTCATGCCTGTAATCCTAGCACTTTGGGTGGCCAAGGCAGGCAGATCACAAGGTCAGGAGTTCATGACCAGCCTGGCCAACATGGTGAAACCCCGTCCCTACCAAAGATAGAAAAATTAGCCAGGCATGGTGGTGCACACCTGTAATCCCAGCTTCTGGGAAGGCTGAGGCAGGAGAATTGCTTGAACCCGGGAGGCAGAAGTAGCAGTGAGCTGAGATTGCGCCACTGCACTCCAGCCTCGGCAAAACAGCAAGACTCCGTCAAAAAAAAAAAAAAAAAAGGAAAGGAAAGGAAAAAAAGAAAAGAAAAATAGGAACGAAAAACAAAAACAAAAGCTCAATCCACTCAGAACAAGACAGACTCAAATGAAAACAATAGCAAGACACCATTTTTCATGTATCATACTGGGGATGATCATATTTGACAATATACTGTATTTGACAACATACTCTAACACACAGATGATAATGTATTAGCAAAACCTCCATGCAGAACAATTTGACAATATACATCAAAATTTTAAATGTATACACCTTTCCACATGATGTTCAACTACTAGAAATTTATCCTACAAAATTACAATCATACTTATAAATGACTAATGCATAGCACTGTTTTTAAGTAGTAGAAGAGTAGAAAACTAAACTTTCAAAGAGGGATTGGTTTCACAAATAATTGTGTACATATGTAAGAGATATATATGTAAGATATATACAAATATATAACTTATGAAACCAATCCCCCTTTGAACGTTTAGTTTTCTACTCTTCTACTACTTAAAAACAGTGCTATACATTAGTCATTACAGTATGTGTGAGTGTGTGTGTGTGTATATATATCTTACATACTACAACATTTCTGGAAGGAGATACAAGAAATTCACAAGTACTGGTTACTTCCAGAGAAGGTCCAAAAATATGTGTAGTAATTTCACCTTTAAGTATATGTCCTAGAAATATAAACTACCACATGGAGGTTAACTGTAGCATGTTTATAATAGCAAAGAACAGAAACAACCTAACCCTCTGTCGAAGATAAAGTGCTTAAATAAACCATGATACCTTCCTACGATGGAATACTAAATAGAGGTAGGTTTCTGTTAAAAATGACATGGAATTATCAGCAAAAATATTGTTAAATGTATAAAAAAGACACAAAACTATATATACAGTATGGCAACATTTTTGCTTAACATTAAAAAATAGTTTACTATGGGGCAATGTGGTGACTATAGGCTACTTTAGCTTTAACTATACTGAAAGTTTTATGAGAATATACTGAAGTAATGAAATTAGTTTGAAACACAGAGATACATAGCAGTGTGAACAGTTCTAAACAACCATCAAAATCAGTTGTGCATTTCCTTTTAGCTGCCTTTTCCATTCATTATTGCATCACCCTCCTATCTGAGCTATTTTAATAGAAAAAATTAAAAAAAAACCATTAATAGAGGTGAAAATACCTCAAACGCCATTCAGTCTAAGCACAATCCATTAAGTTTTACCCATAAAGTATCTAGAAGACCAAAGAAGAAGCTTATTCAAAATCACAAGGTTAGCTAAGGACACCTAGATTTAGAAATCATATTTTGAAATTAATAATGAAGGACTTTTACATGTAGGTCATGACTACTTTTAAAACAACTTCATCAAAGAGAACAATTCAACACCATCTATGCAGTATTACAACATTTAATAATAGAAACATCTTTTTTTTCCTTAACACAACTGTACTGAGTTGGACTTTGAACCCACTCCATAACCTCCTGTCCTCAACAAAGCTCTTTTCTTCTTCATGATGAAAGGATGGTATTCCCACAACTTCCTATACTGTGGATTTTATACTCATTGGATAAATGATGCCAATTTGATAACAATAGCTTACCATTATAAATAAAGCATAATAGCCTATCTTATTCTTATTGAATACTACTGCCCCCATCACCTAAAAATCTAGTCTTTAAAAAAAAAACCACTGTCAGAGATGACAGCAAAAATGTCCCTCCACAGAAATAAACACGTACCATGAACAAAAACTGTCAGAATCAACTTTGTGGAAACTATGGACAATAGTTAAAGGTTATAAAAGCCCAGGGAGCACTGAATCAAGAAAAACGTGAGTGAAGACGTTTAGGGAAATCTGTCAAATCGCTCGATGAATATAAGCTAAAGGACCAGAGCCTTCAGAGACCACAGAGACCGAAGTAGGAGCTAAACTTTAGGTACTCATGGACATAAAGATGGCAACAACAGAAACTGGAGATTACTGGGGGGGAGGTTGACAAACTATTGGGTACTATGCTCAGTACCTGTGTGATGGGATCATTTGTACCCCAAATCTCATATCATACAATATGCCCCAGTAACAAACCTGCACATGTACCCCCAAATCTAAAATAAAAGTTGTAAAAAAAAAAAGTTTAAAGAACTAAAGAAAATCAGAGCTAAAGAAAAGCATTAACAAAGTACTAAAGGAAATCAGAAGAATTATGTCTCAATGAAAACAGAATATCAATAAAAAGATAACTATAAAAAGAAACCAAGAGAGGCCAGGTACAGTGGCTCACACCTGTAATCCCAGCACTCTGGGAGGCCAAGGCAGGCGGATCACCTGAGGTCAGGGGTTCGAGATCAACCTGGACAACATGGTGAAACCCTGCCTCTACCAAAAACACAAAAATTAGCTGGGTATAGCAGCGTGTCCCTGCAATCCCAGCTACTTGGGAGGCTGAGGTAGGAGAATCACTTGAACCCAGGAGGTGGAGGTTGCAGTGAGCCAAGATAATACCATTGCACTCCAGCATGGGCAACAAGAGCGAAACTCCATCTCAAAAAAAAAAAAAAAAAAAAAAAAAAGGAAAGTAACTAAGGGAAAAAAATTCTGGAGCTGAGAAGTATAATAACTGAAATCAAAAATTCACTGCAGACTTGAAAAAGAAGAATCAGTGAACTTTAAGCTAGGCCAACAGAGATGATCCAGTATGAATATAAAGAAAAAAAGAATAAAGAAAAATAAAGCCCAGCAGATCGTTTAGACAACCATTAAGCATGTCAAGAGATGCATAATAAGATCTGTAGAAGGAGAGGAGAAAATGAACAGAAAGAATATTTGAAAAACTACTGGGGAAAAAAAGTCTATACAAACAAGAACTTTACCTAACTCCTAGGAGGATAAATGAAAGAGATCCGCCCCCAGACACATTATTATCGCGGTGGCTCACGCCTGTAATCCCAGCACTTTGGGAGGCCGAGGCGGGCGTATCACGAGGTCAGGAGATCGAGACCATCCTGGCTAACACGGTGAAACCCCGTCTCTACTAAAAATGCAAAAAATTAGCCGGGCGAGGCGGCGGGCGCCTGTAGTCCCAGCTACTCGGGAGGCTGAGGCAGGAGAATGGCGTGAACCCGGGAGGCGGAGCTTGCAGTGAGCCGAGATCGCGAAATTGCACTCCAGCCTGGGCGACTAAGCGAGACTCTGTCTCAAAAAAAAAAAAACAAAAACAAAAGAAAGACAAATACAAAGAACCATAAAAACAGCAAGAAGTAACTCATCAGCAACAAGGAATGCTCAACAAGACTAACAGCCTATTTCTCATCAGAAACCGTGGAAGTTAGAGGGCAGTGTGGTAACAAAGTGACGAAAAGAAAAAAAAAATCGTCAAGCAAGAATGCTATAGCTGCCGGAACTATTCTTTAAAAACGAAGTTCATGAAATTAAGACATTACCAGAAAATCAAAAACAGCTTATCACTAGTAGATCTGCCCTATAAAAAATGCCACCAGGAATCCTCTAAGATGAAATTAAAGGACACTAGAGAGCACTGAAAGCCATAAATTAAAACACTGGCAAAGGTAATTACGGAGGCAAAAATACGGCATTATACTTTTGATTTGTAACTCCTTTTTCTCCCTACATGATTTGAAAGACAAATGTATAAAATAACAATTATAAATTTATGTTAATGGGCATTTGACATCAAAACATACACTCTGCAACAATAACATAAATGGTGAGGCACAGAATGGTACAGAGCAGAGATACGTTCCCTACTGAAGCTAAATTGGCGTTAAACTAGATAAAGTTTGAAGTACTAAATGCAAGCCCCAGGTAACCACTAAGAAAATAAAAATACACAGAAAATGAAAAGAGACAATGGTACACTGCTACGTATCTGCAACACAAAGAAGGAAATACAAAGAAAATAAAGATCAAAATAAAAGATATTAAGACAGGTAGAAAACACAAAGCAAAAGGGTAGGCCATTCTTAGCAGTAATTTAAATATATATAAACTGTGGAATTAAAAGGTACATATTAGCAGACTGGATAAACAAAAAAATACAACCAATCTACAGTCTGTCTACAAGAAACTCAGGTTAGACCTGGGTGTCCAATCTTTTGGCTTCTCTGGGCCACATTGGAAGAAGATGACATGTCATGGGCCACACATAAAATACACTAATGGTAGCTGATAAGATAAAAAAATTTTAAAAAGATCTCATAATGTGTAAGACAGTTTACAATTTTGTGTTGGGACACATTCAAAGCCCTCCTGAGCCACATTCAGACTGCGGGATACAGATTAGATAAGTTTGCTTTAGATCCAAAGACACAAACAGGTTCAAAGTAAAAGAATGGATTAAGATATTACACGCGAAAAGTAAGAAAGAGAGAGCTGAAATAATGTATTAGTCTACCAGGGCTGCTCTACCAAATCACAACAAACTGGGATGTCTTAACAGAAATCTATTCTCCCATACCTCTGGAGGATAAAAGTCCAAAATCAACACAGTAACAGACCACATTCCCTCTGAGACTCTGGGAAGAATCATTCCTTGCCTCTTCCTAGCTTTTGGTGGTGGTCAACAACTTGGCTTATAGCTGCTAACTTCAATTCTATCTCCATCATCACATGGTGCTTCCTCCTGTCCCATGTGTCTCGCTTATTCTTATAAGGACATCAGTCATAGTGGATTAGGGTCCATTCTAATACAGAATAACTCCATCATAACTTGATTACATCTGCAAAGATTCTATTTCCAAGTAAGTTCATATTCACAGGTACTAAAGGCTAGGACCTCAACACATTTTTGGGGGGATAAAATTCAACCCATAGTGGTCTGCACCTTCTGGTTCCCTAAAATTTATGTCCTTCCAACGTGCAAAAGACATTCACCTAATCCCAACCTCCCAGAATCTTAACCCATTCCAGTATCGTCTCTAAATCCAAAACAATCCCTAAAAATCATCAACTCAAAAGGGATCAAATCTCATCCAGATTAGCTATGAATGAGACTCGGGGTATGGTCCACTCTAGAGCAAAATTCTTCTCCCTCTATGGAGCTGATTCCAAAAAACAATGGTGGGACAGTTATAGATTACGTATCTCCATATTAAAAGGAAGAAAAGAGAAGGGGGGAAAAAGGGTCAGGGGTCCCAGGTTAGTCCAAAACCTAGCAAACAGCATTAGATTTTTAGGCCTAAGAATAAGCTTTTGTGGATAATGATTTGTACTCTGAGCCCACTGGGGAAATAGCCCCGCCATCGTGGCTCCAGGAAATCTAATACATACAGGACCCAGCATTTGCAGCTCTACCCTTAGCATCATTCTTCTTTAATTCCATTTTGTCTCTGTCCCATTCAGTCCAGCCTGGCAGTGTTTCTGCTGTTACAACATTCTCAAAAACTTTGTCAGTCTTTCATGAAATTCAGGGGGTCGAAGCCATCAAATGAGGGTCCTCCACAGATCTTTCCTGAAAAATTGCATGTCTATTCTGGGAATTGCTGAGATGGCTGATTTGATCCACAAGTTATATACCAAGTCTCTTTAGAGAATAGCTGTCCAGTTACAGCCTTGGTCCTGTACCACAATACACTATCTGGACGACTAAAAAGTTTCCAAATTATCAAGTGCTGACTCCTTTTTGCTAAACAATTCATTCCTCAATTTATATCTTTCCTCTCACATACTAGTATACAAACAAGAAGAAACAAAGTTTTATCTTCTACACATTGCCTGTAAATCTCAGCTAAATATCCAAGTTCATTGCTTAACCAATGATAGAACACAATTCAGTCAAGTTCTCTGCAACTTTATAACAAGGATCACCTTTTCTCCACTGTACAACAACATGTTAATCATTTCCTTCTAAGGCCTCATCAGACTGTCTTTAATGCTCATATTTCTGTTGACCATCTCTTCAAGGCAATCTAGACTCTCCTCTTTTCTTTTTGAGACAGAGTTTCACTCTTGCTGCCCAGGTTGGAGTGCAACAGCGCAATCTTGGCTCACCGCAACCATCGCTTCCCAGGTTCAAGCAATTCTCCTGCCTCAGCCTTCCCAGTATAGCTGGGATTACAGGCATGCGCCACACCTCAAAATACTCCAAGACAATATCCAATCCCAAAGCTATGCCAACATTTTTAGGTACTTTTTTACAGCCCACTTCCAAAACCAAAATGTGTTAGTTTCCTAGGACTGCCATAACAAATTACCACAAAAGGCTATTTACTACAGAGACCCTATTTCTCAACGTTCCATTCACAGGTACCTGAGTTAAGACTTCAACATTTTTTGAGGAAAGCAATTTAACTCATAAGGGTGGCCCTACTAATATCAGGCAAAATGCACTTCAACAACTGTTACAAAACACAAAGAACATTATACATTAATGAGAGGGTCAATCAATCGAGAAAATAAATATAAACCTATACATAGCTAACATAGGCCCCCTCTCCCTCTCAAGATATATCAACACATAAGATATATACCAGAGATGTACAGAATTGAAGAGAAACAAGTAATACCACAATCACAAAAATGGAGACATCAGTACCCCACTTTCAATAACAGAACCAAACACCAGTCAAAAGAAGTTTGATAAGGAAATACAGAACTCAAGCAATATTAAAAAATCAGACATATAAGAACTAGACATAATATTAAAAAACAAACATTGGGCTAGGCACAGTGGCTCACACCTGTAATCCCAACACTTTGGGAGGCTGAGGCAGGCAGATCACCTGAGGTCGGGAGTTCGAGACTAGCCTGGCCAACATGGCGAAACCCTGTCTCTACTAAGAATACAAAAATTAGCCGGGCGTGGTGGCGTGTGCCTGTAGTCCCAGCTACTCGAGGAGGCTGAGGCAGGAGAATTGCTTGAACCCAGGAGGTGGAGGTTGCAGTGAGCCAAGATCACATCGCTGCACTCCAGCCTGGGTGACAGAGCAAAACTCCATCTCGGGGGCGGGGCAGGGGGAATCAGACATATTGAAAAGTCTCAATAACTTTCAAAAATGACTGCAGTCATATAAAGTACGTTCTCTGACCACAATGGAATGAAACTAGAACTCAATATCAGAAGGAAAACTAGAAAACTCATACTTAGAGATGACTGAAAATGAAAACAAAATATCCCAAAACCTAGGGGATGCAGTGAAAGCAGTTCTCCAGAGGAAAATTTCTAGATATAAATGCCTACATTAAAATAGAAAAAGAAAATCGCATGCCTGAGTCAATAACCTAACATCATCCTCATAAGAGCTAGGAAAAAAGGAGCAGAGTAAACCCAAAGCTAGCAGAATAAAGTAAATAAGTTAGTTATTTGACAAGTTAACAAAATCAACAAACTTTTGGTTAATAAGAGAAGACCCAAATTACTAAAACCAGAAATGAAAATGGGACACTACCACTGAAATAAACAAGAAAACACAATGAACAATTGTATGCCAACAAATGACATAGATAAAAGCAACAACTTCTTAGGCACACACAAGTTACCAAAAACAATTGAACAAGAAATGGAAAAGACGAACATACCTTTAACAAGTAGACAACTGAGTCAGTAAACAAAAAGCTCCCAATAAAAAGGCCAGAGGCCTCTAGATGGTTTCATTGTTGGATTCTACCACACATTTAAAGAATTAACTCCAGTCTTTCTCAAACTCTTTTAAAAAATAGAAGATGGAACACTTCCCAACTCATCCTATAAACACACCATTATTCTGACACCAAAGCCAGACAAAGACACCACAAAAAACCATAAGCCAATAACCCCTGCAAACCAAATATAGCATCATTATTAAGAAGATTAAACACTATGATCAGTTGAGACAGGTCCCAGGATTATGAAGGTGGTTCGACATACAAAAATATATGTAATGTGCCACATTAATAGAATAAAGGGAGGAAAAAACACACCATCATCTCAATTGATGTAGGAAAAAAATCCGACAAAATTAAACTTTCCTGATAAGAACACAAAAAAAAACTGGGAATAGAATTGAACTTCCTCAACTTGACAAAGAACACCTACAAAACCCCCAGAGCTCACATCATTCACAGTGGCAAGAGACAAAGCTCTCCTGCTAAGGTCAGGAACAAGACAAAGATGCCCTCATTCTTCACTTCCATTCAACATTGTACTGGAAGTTTCAGCCAAGCAATTAGTCAAGGAAAAAAAAAAAAAAAAAAAAAAAAAGCAACCAAAGTGAAAAGGAAGAAGTAAAACTGTATCTCTATTTGCAGATGAAAAGATCTTACATATAGAAAATTCTAAAGAATTTTCACAAAAGAAAACTGTTAAAGGTAATACACAAATTCAAAGTGCCAGAATATAAGACCAATACATAACATTCATTGTTTTAAGTATATGAGCAAGGAACAAAAAGGAAATTAAGAAAATGATTACCTTTACAATAGAATAAAAAGGAATAAAATACTGAAATATTGTTAAGACGACAATACTCTGAAAATAAACCCATAGATTAAATGTAATTCTTATCAAAACCCCAGCTTCCTTTTCAGTAGAAATTGACAACCCAATCCTAAAGTTCACAGGCAAATGCAAGGGATCTACACTAGCCATCTTGAAAACAAACTGAGTTAAAGATGCACTTTGTTCTTCTCAATTTCAAAACTTACTATAAAGCTTCAGTAATCAATACAATGTATTACTGGCATAAGACTAATAAGTGAATCAACTAACTGAATTAAAGGTCCAGATATAAATCTACACATCTGGTCAACTGATTTTTAAGAAGGTGGCTAAGACCATTCAGTAGGGGAAAGCACAGTCTCTTCAAGAAATGGTGCTAAGATAAATGGATATCCACATGCAAAAAATAAAGTTGTACTCCTACCTTACACCACATATAAAAATTAACTCAAAATGGATCAAAGACCTAAACCTAAGAGATAGAACTAAAAAATGCTTACAAGTGAAAACAACCTACAGAATGGGAGAATATATTTGCAAGTCATATATCTGGTAAAAGAATAATATCCAAAATATATAAAGTTTTTGTATTTAACAACAAAAAGAGAAACAACCCAATTAAAACATGGGCAAAGAACTTGAACAGATTATTTCTCCAGAGATATACGAATGGCCAAAAGGTACTTGAAAAGATATGGAACATCAGTCATTAATGAAATACAAATCAAAATCACATGAGATTACCATTTCCCACATACTACAATGGCTAATAAAAATAAAAAAAGAAAATAAGAAGTGTTGGTGAGAATGCAGAGAAATTGGAACCACTGTTTATTGCTGGTGGACATGTAAAATGAGGCAGCTAATGAGGAAAACAGTGTTATGGAAAACCTAAGAAAACATTGTTAAGAAAAATGTTACAAAAACTTAAGACACAGAATTACCATATGATCCAGCAATTCCTCTTCTAGGTACATACACCAAAAATTGAAAACAGCTTTTCAAAGAAATACTTATTCCATATGAATATTCATAGAAGCACAATTCTCAATACCCAAATTGTGGAAACAACCCAAATATCTGCTAACCAGTGAATGGATAAACAAAATGTCATATATACACACAAAGAAAATTTTTATCCAGCCATAAAAAGGAATGAAGTCTTAACACGTTACAATATGAATGAACCTTAAAAATACGCTATATGATAGATGCTAGAAACAAAAGTCTCATATTGTATGATTCCAATTATATATAATATCCACAATAGGTAAACCCATAGACAGAAAGCGGATTAATGTTTGCTGCAGCTAAATGGGGGAAAGGGGAATAACTGCTTTTAATGGGTACAGGGGACTCCTTTGTTGGTGGTGATGAAAATGTCTGGAACTAGAGAGAAGTGATAGTTGTACAACACTGTATATGTACTAAATGTCACTGAATTGTATGCTTTCAATTATTTTTTACTACTATTTTATGTAAATTTCACCTCAAAACACACACACACGCACAAAAGTACTGCCAGGTTTCTGGAATAGAAACTGATAACTGAAGGGCAATCCATACATTAGCATAAACAATCATAAACAGATAGGAAACAAGCCAAGTTTCTTCTGTGTGGTACTTCAAAGACAATTTCCAGTTGTTTCTTATAATAGCAGCTAACCTTGAGGAGGTTCCTTGATACATAAATAATAAGAGAAAAAAGCCATACTAGCTTGGGTAAAGGAATACATCATGCTAGTCACTGCATGAGCAACATGCAGGCACAGTGAATATAACTACAGTTAATTAACCCTTGAACAACATAGCTTTGAATTGCATAGATCCACTCATACGCAGGTTTTCTTAAATATATGAGAAAAATTTTTGGAGATTTGTGACAATTTGAAAAAACTTGCAGACAAACTGTGTAGCCTAGAAATATTGAAAAAATTAAGGTATCTCATGAATGCATAAACTATACATAAACTATAGATACTACTCTATTTGATGACATTACTGTAAAATATACACAAATACATTACAAAAAGTTAAAATTCAACAAAACTTACACTCACAAAGTCTTAGACTACACATGGCATCATCCAAATTCCAGAGAAATGTAAAGAAACGTAAAGATGTTGTATTGAATAACTGCATAAAATTAACTCACTACATAATAATTTCATAGTTATCTCCTGTTGCTATTGCAGCAAGCTCAGCTGTTTCAGGTATCTGCTTAAAATGTCGTGAGGATAATCATCACCACCTGAGTGAATTTACTGTCACAGTAAAAGGGATCTCTCTCAGTTAACTCATTTTTCACTATGTTTAGAGCAATACCTGAAACCTTGAATAACACTATGGGACCCAGAAGAGTTGCCACTAGTGATACTGGAAGTGCTTCCAAGAAGCAGAGAAAAATCATGGTATTACAAGAAAAAGTTGAATTGCTTGATAAGCATAGAAGGTTGAGGTGTGTAGCTGCAGCTGCTCACCACTTTAAGATAAATGAATCCAACATAAAAAGTACTGAAGAAAAGGAAATTTGTGAAGCCATCGCTGCACCTGCAGTAGCACGTGCAAAAATCTTGCAATATTTGCAAAATACTTCTATCTCACATTCAAGATGCAGCTTTTATGTGGGTACAGAATTGCTATAAGAAAGGCACACCTACAGACTCTAAGTAAAGTCATTATATGACAACTTAAAGCAAAAGAAAAGTGAAGAATTTAATGCCAGCGAAGAATGGTTTGATAATTTCATAAAGAGACTTGGCTTTAAAAATGTCAAGATATGGGCGCCTGTAGTCCCAGCTACTCGGGAGAGGCTGAGGCAGGAGAATGGTGTGAACCCAGGAGGTGGAGCTTGCAGAAAGCCAAGATTGCGCCACTGCACTCCAGTCTGGGCAACAGAGCGAGACTGTCTCAAAAAAAAAAAAAAAAAAAAAAAGTCAAGCTAATAGGAGAAACAGCTTCTACTGACCAACAGGCAGCAGACAAGTTCCCAGGCACTGTTAGGAAAACAGGTGAGGAAGGATATCTGCCTAAGTTTTTAACGCAAACTACCCCAGTGTGGAAAAAAATGCTACAAAGGACATTTATTAGTAAGGAGGAGAAGTAAGCAACAGGATTTAAAGCAGGAAAAGATAGGCTAACTCCACTGTTTTATGTAAAAGCAGTTACGTTTATGATCAGGGCTGCCCTCATCTATAAAGCTACTAACTCCTGAGCCTTGAAGAGAAAAACCAACAATCTTTTGGTTATACGACAAAAAGTCCAGGAAAACAAGAACTAATTTTCTAGATTGGTTCCACTGATGTATTGCCCCTGAAGTGAGGAAGTACCTTGTCAGTTAGGGACTGTCTTTTACGGTTCTTTTGATATTGGACAATGCCCCTGGCTGCCTCATGAGTTTAATTAACATCAAAGGTGTTGAAGTGGTCTACTTGACCCCCAAATACAACGTCTCTAATTCACCTTCCCAATCAGGGGTGATAAGAATCTTTAAGTCTCATTACATGATATTCTATGGAAAAGGACTGTTTATGTAAGAAAATCCCAATAGAGAGAACATCATGAAAGTCAGGAAGGATTACACCACTGAAGATGTCATCGTTACAGAAAATCCCTGCTGGA